>NC_142166.1:42700488-43014059 GCF_029865625.1 Vigna umbellata
AAGTCAGATTCATAATAAATCACATTTATTTTTTACCTGTATCAAAATTTTCAATTTTTTTAACTTAACATTGTCAGAATCTATTATGAACCCGTCAACTGGCAGATTTTAACTCATTTTGGCACATCTGTATAAAACAATAATTACAAGAGAGGTAGTGTTATCATGTAATAAATATTTTTAATTAATTGATATAAAAATATCTTCGATGAAAACACATAGACAAGAGAAAAAAGTGGAGAGATAGGATAATGTTACAATGGGAGAGGTAAGTGTTATATGGTAATAGTATTTGAAAAGGAAAAAAAAAAAAGTAGGTAAAATAATAGTTATTTGTTTTGGTGACTGAACTGAGAAATAATTCACTCTATCTCTCTTTGTGTGTGACTAATTTGAGATCTCTCATAAATAAGCAAATCCTGATGTAAGAAAGGGCATACACCCTTCTTTCTGAGAATGACAATGCAGGCAGGGGACCTCTGCCAGCAACAAAATACACATTCTCCCCTCACTTTCTTCTCTTCAATTTCGGATTTTGCTTCCTTCACCGGAGGCTTGTTTCTCGACCACAAAGTTCCCGATTCCTTTCTTCGTTCCGTTTCCTTCAAGATTCACGCCGCCGCTTCTTCCCAATCCAACACTCACCGCCAACGGAGGAGGGTTCCGGTCGGCTGTTTTTTGTCAGTGAGCTTGCCCACTGCAAAGCTCGTCACCGAACCCAATTTGCCAAATGGCGAACACGTGTCCAACCAGGACACCACCTCCAACGGCGTCGTTCAGCAAAGAAAGGTTAAGGTGCGAGGAGGCAATGCCGTCAACACCACCAAGCATCTCTGGGCTGGTGCTATTGCTGCTATGGTGTCTAGGTATATTTAATTTCACCGATTCACGTTATTTTCCATTTGAAAAGAAAAATATTTTTTTTCTTGCATAATAATTAATATTCGTGTGACATTTATCTTTTCTTTTTGTTTTGTCTTATAAGAACTTGTGTTGCTCCACTTGAAAGACTGAAGTTGGAATACATAGTCCGTGGTGAGAAGAGGAATATATTCGAGCTTATTAGCAAAATTGCTGCTTCTCAAGGGTTGAGAGGCTTTTGGAAAGGGAACCTTGTAAATATTCTGCGAACAGCTCCATTCAAAGCGGTTAATTTCTGTGCCTACGATACTTATAGAAAGCAGTTGCTGAGGTTTTCTGGGAATGAGGAAACTACTAATTTTGAGAGGTTTATTGCTGGTGCTGCTGCTGGGATTACTGCTACCATTATTTGCCTTCCACTTGACACGGTATGTAGCATTTTGAATTATGATTTCCTAGTTCGTTTTCTCTGTTGAACCCAACTGAATAAAATTGCATAAATGTGAAAAGTAAAGCACATACAGCTACAAAATTATGCATTAATAATGATTGAGAGGTCTTCGAATTATTAGTTTTGTATGTGCTCAACCTCTATCAGTAAGTTTCAACAACTACAATTAATATTGTGGTGTTTACCTGTTTATCTTTTCCAATTTTAGTACTGAATAGAAACCTTCCTGTTATCTTATTTAACAAGTGTCCGTCTTCAGCCAAACATTTTAAGCTCTTAACTTTCCTTTTTCAGTTTATTTGGTTAAGGAAACATTTGGACTGGATTTGGCATCATTTATATGGAAGGAAAAAAAAAATTCTGTTAGTAATTTATGGCTATGCTGCTGTAAACGTTGATCCCCAGCTCCCCCACCATCGGTCAATCTTAGTCATTCAGTAAAGCCTCTTTTTTTCTTTTCTTCCTGTCTAGCTAGCTGTGTGCCGGACTCTTTTTCTGTTATGTGTGAAGTTATATTAAAAGTAGGAGTTTAACCAGCATAAGGAGTTTTCTTTTCCACACGGATCCTATCCAATTAGCTCCCAAGTCATAGCAGGGACATATAATTTTGGTATAATTTAAATGGTGATAGATAGAACGATGGGTACTATCGCAAATACAACGTCATATTAGAAGCTGAAATTAATCTCATGTCTTCTTCCAAGTAATTTTATAATGGCCCATGTTCTATTTCTAACTAGAACTTTTAGGAAATGGTACAACATGTGGTAAATTAGTCTGTATGTATTTGGCAATCAGTAAGAATGAGTACCTGAACCGTATATTAAAGATAATAAGGTTTTGTAGTTAATGAAAACTAAAGCATTACCATTAAGCTAATTTTCTGTGTATTCACTTCGAAATAAATACTACGGGGCTTTTTACAGATCCGAACCAAGTTGGTGGCACCTGGTGGAGAAGCTTTGGGTGGTGTAATTGGTGCTTTCCAATACATGATTCGAACCGAAGGATTCTTTTCTCTTTACAAGGGTTTAGTACCATCAATTATAAGTATGGCTCCTTCTGGTGCAGTTTTTTATGGTGTATATGATATACTCAAATCAGCTTATCTGCATTCACCGGAAGGAAAGAAGAGAATTCAGAATATGCATAAAGAGGGTCAGGAATTGAGTGCATTTGATCAGCTTGAGTTGGGTCCAGTAAGAACATTGTTGAATGGGGCTATTGCTGGTGCATGTGCAGAAGCTGCTACGTACCCATTTGAAGTGGTGAGGAGGCGACTTCAATTGCAAGTTCAGGCTACTAAATTAAGTTCTTTTGCAACGCTTGTCAAAATAGTTGAACAGGGAGGCATTCCAGCTCTCTATGCAGGACTTGTTCCAAGCTTATTGCAGGTATTAAATTCACAACCTCTTGGCATGCACTAATTTGTATTTTACTGGACTTAGTGGATTTCTCTCCGTAGGAATCAGGAGAATTGTCATCTGGCTGGCGGTCAATCCATTCATTTTAATGATTCACCAAATTAGAACTGCTCTAGGTTTCTAATGTACAGAAGATTGATCTAAATTACGGGACATAGAGGGTGCTGTTTCTGTTTGCTCACATAATCTAAATTTTATTTTTCATATCACAACTGCTTGTATGTCATCCTTCTCTAGTTCTTTGAACAAAGTAATGTCTTATTTGTAAAATGTTTTGACCATTTGTCTTTGCCCCTGTAACAATCCACAGTGTTCGTTTTATATACCAAAAAAACAAACGATTTTATCTGTTTATTGTGCAGGTTTAGATTAGGAACCATAATGAAAGCTGACCAAGATAGAAGAGATCGTAACAGAAAAATCTATGTTGCTTTAAGATTTTTTCCTTTATTAAATTTGGATAATTAATAGATGTTTGTTTTAATTATTTTCATATAGTTAATAAATTAACGACCCTTGTTCCATTTTTTCCATTTTTTCCCTTTTTATTCCCGTACTGCTTAAGGTTGTTTTCAATGGATCATATGATTTTGAATAAATTTCATTTTTTTAATTTTCTCTTATCAGGTACTTCCTTCAGCTTCAATAAGTTTCTTTGTCTATGAGTTCATGAAGATTGTTCTGAAAGTGGAGTAGACTACGAATAGACTCAGGTATATAAAATGATAAGAAGCTGTAGCATGATCACGGGCGAGCAGCTAAAATAGTTACAGAATGGTAACGATAAATTTCAATTGGCAATCGAATTTGATGTCTGCTTTTGCGGGTGAAAGCAAAGTTCAGGTCTACCATCCCGTAGGACCGATCACTGTACCCTTGCCACGTGTATTACCAATAGAATTTTTGGATTGACTCTTCAGTCAACATACCCAGGCTACAGCTCTACAAAGTGGAAATATATCTATCTAGTCACTCCCAGATATTGACTCGTATTCTCATTAGGTATACACAATTTTGTTAGCTTTTTTCAATCAGGAACAAATTCTTTATCCTTATCAGGGGGTGCACAAGAAAAGTCCATTTACTTTGGGTTGTAAACTGAAACTTTGCTTATCAATTATTCTTGTGCTTTGCTTGCATTACACCTTACTATATCATCAACATGTGAGCGCACGTGATTTTGGGTTTTTGATCAAATAGAAATATTGTTCGGTTAATTTAGGAAAAAAGAAATCTCTTACTTCTTTGCGCGGACCATTGTGAAACTTCTTCACATGTGAGATTGATTGCAGGGTATATGATCCTATCAAAAAAGCTCAAGAATGCTGATGTGGTGGTTTTTAGCCAGTTAGCGGCCATCAAAATGCACTGCAATGTACAAGAGAGGAGGTGCTTAGAATTTAGATATTTGTCTTTCTTTGTTTAGGTTTTTATGCCCCCACCACCTGCTTCTTAACTTTGAGGACAAAAGTTCCCTGGGTTAGTACACGAAGTAAGATCGGTAGGATTGTGAAATATGAAGAAGGTAACATTCCGTAATGGCGCCTGAAGAATTTGGAAACGACTGGGTTACAAGGCGGTTTAAAGTTGAGTAGCTTTGATATTCTTTAAAGAGGAGCACCTAACAAACATATTCTTGAACTCCAATTATTACACCCTTCGAGTGGATGATCTATGGCTTCGCAATCATAGAAGCTTTTTAGAGGCACATCATAGATATGATTCATTTTTAGTTTATCAAAGATGGGCTAAAGAGCTTTTTAGAGAGTGTACACTCTTTGGGATCGGATTTGGATGCAATTCTTTGAACGATCATTAAGTATTCTCGTAATCCTCTGTTTTCATAGTCTTGTTGTACTCTCCACTCGAGATTTGAGAGTTGTCTACTCTACCAGAGATCAGATTTGGACCTAACTTTTAGAACAATATGGTTGTGGCTTTATTACACTTTGTGCACGAGACTTGTACCATCGTGGAGATCAGACCTAGATTTAACCATTAGAGTGATTCCTTGATAGCCTGATCAAACTCTACGCTCGAGGGTTGTATACCCTTTTGAGTATGAGACAGATCTGACTCTGGAGTTATCCTTTAGTAGTCTCATTGTGCTTGAGAGTTGTGTACCTTGTTGGGATTGGACCTGGGTCCAATCTCTTGAGCAATCATTCAGTGGCCTTGGGGCTATTTACTCTCTGGAGGATCGGACTTAGGTTAGACCTATTAAACCAACACTTTCAAGATTTGGTAGAGAGTTCGATCCAGTTAACTTTAATTTGTCCAATTTAGCATAGACACAAACTCCTAACCCAGGGATAAGAGTTGTTATTCCTGAGATCTCTGAAAACTCACATTATCCTAGAGACATGAGGTGCACGAAACCAATCCCAAAAGATTGAGGTAACGCAACATGCCTTGATTCAGGATGCTTAGGATCATCAACAACCCCCACGGGTACATAAATTGGAATTAAGGAGTTAAGTGTAGGTAGAGTTTTCTCGTATTCTCACCGGAAAATAATACACTTTGAATGCTCTCGTATGGATCATATCTTGGGCAAGCCTGTACTAGGAATATAGGGTTTTAGCTTTACCACTTGTTTAACTCGTTTATATATATATATATATATATATATATATATATATATATATATATATATATATATATATATATATATATATATATAATATATATTATATAATTTCAGTTATATCTCTAAATAACATGGGATTTTCAACACATTTTCTTGCTACCAAAGACATCAAACGTTTGAAGATATTGAGTGAGAATAAATGAGGATTCGGTAACACAGTAAGTCTAACTAGTCATATTAAAATAGGCCATTGATATGATCTGATGATGTCATCTTAAATTAGTAAAAATTAAGTTTAACTTAATATCATAAAATCAGTTTTGTAAAATGAGGTATGGATCTCCTTATATTATTATTATAATACGACCATATTTCTATATGATTTATCTTCACCATTTGGTGAGTTAAAAACAAACAATTTAACTCAATTCACTACAAGTTGTATTAAGTAAGGTTGGTTCTAGAGTTGGTTCACATATCTTAAAAAATATAAAAGTGCAAAAAAGAAGAAGAAAACTTAACTAATTCAGTAACACAATGATTTGTAATAAAAAAAATCAAACAGGAATAAAATAGTAAAAGTATCATGGAGAACTAATATAGAAAGGAGAAAAAATACATAGGCTTGTCTGAGATTTATGACCTACTTCAATTTAAAGATAAGTGGATTGAGTTAAATCAATTCAAAAACAAAAACAAGTCTATAATTTTATAAAAAATTGGTTAGGAGCCTATTCTAGCACTTTGGTATAGGTTTTGTATGATTAAAGGTAAGATTATGAATTTATTAGAATTATTTTACAATACCGTATGCAATATTAATAATAATATTATTATTGTTATTTTAATAAAGTATTCTTAGTTATCATATAACTTTCTTGGTTAATAAATAGTATGGGGAATACTAAGCTCGTTGGACTTTATTTTATAAAGAACATTTTAGATTTTTTGTGATGAATAAAAAGTAATAATAAAACGAAAAATATACATATAGAAATATGCCACTCTCATATTAAGGGTAATGTCCCTATACCAATTGGTGTGTAGTTGCTGAGATGCTAATGAAGATCTAACAAGTTAGAAAAGACATTGTAGAGATGAAGAATGTATGGTAAGAATGCTGAATGCTACAAAGATTATAATCTATGGCGAGCTTTCTTAATAAGAAGGCTGAATGGGACAAAGGCTATGTGTTCAGCCAAAATAGTGGTGTTCTTAGTGAAGGAGCGAGCTGTGTGGGATGTTTTTGGAACAATGTACCAAGCATTGCAGATTCCACTATACAGAATTCAGAAGATCGTAGTAATATATTTGAATCTTGTGATGCAACTAATGAACGTATTATGGGCTGATTAAGGAAGGATTGATGGATACCAGCTTCTTTATGCATTAGTTTTCTCAGTTAAATTCATTCATGCTTTTATGTTTTCTTAATATATTTTTGTTTCTACTGGATGCAGGGTGTGTGAGACTTCATTTTCAAATGTAAATCTTGACAAAAAGAAGGATTTAAATATATATATATATATTGTAATTTTTACATTTTATTTTACAATTTATATATTCTTAATATCTAGAGAAAGAGAATGAATTTTAATTTATATACTATTCTTATTTTTACAAATATTACTAATTATTTTCAAATGGTTGATGAGTACATATAAGATGATTTACATACATAGTAGGGGCATATGTGGAATGTGATCATTGATTAGTCATTTTAGAATAATTGGTGTGTTTGAGAACGACACAAAAATAAAGGTCGAAATATGTTGTTGAATTATTAACGATATTTGTCTGTCAACTTGTTCCTTAAAATACGACTCTGATTACTATTGAGAAACAGTTTTGAATATTTGATTATTCTATCTATTTAAAGTGAGATTTTTAAATTTTATTTTTCATTCACATAGTAAAATAGATAAGTGAGACAAATATAACGTAAAACATAACATATAAAACTAATATATAAATATTCTTTTAAATTCACAAACTTTACTTCATCGTTCTTTATAAACATTTAAATTAATTTTGTTCTGGCTAATTAGGATAAACTTAATTTTAACCATTGATATGATAAAAAGAATTATTTACAATTGCTAATTATTGATATGGAGAAAGCTGTCAGCAATGAATGAAATATTGTTTGCCTTAGGAATTTAAGAGTATTTAAGTGATTTAGCACATTTATAATGTAAGTAAATAACAGTTCTATATTTTAATTTAAATTTAACAATTGTCTATGATAAAATTATTATTTTAATAAGTATAATAAGATTTACCATTTTAAAAATTAGAGGTCTGTAACAACTGAAAAATCTTGTAAGCACTGTTGTAACGAGAAAGTTGTTTCTAACAAAACTGTAGTATTTAAAACTCCTCTTTAAATGCTTTAAATGTGTTTAAAAGTATAACAATCAATTTGACAACCACTAATAACGGTCACTGCGGTCAAATAAATGCATTTTGCATCATAATAATATTAATCTGTTGTATAATAAAAAATACGTTACTACGTTAATGTACTATTATAAGGTTACTGTCCTTCACATACTAAATCAATTAAAACTCAAACTTCATTTTTCTAATATCCCAAACAATGAAAACTCGAATATAAGAGATTCAGTTAGAATCATAGAATCATTAATTTCTTTTGTTCATGTTCTTAATTAATGGTTATAAAAAGATTTTAAATTTGCTGTACTTTTGAAGAATGTTATTGAATAATTCACCACCATACCTATATATAATACTTAATTTATTGACAGATGCATGAAGCATTTCGTTCTTATTTCACAGATAGTCTTAGATTTTTTCTTTTTTTAAATTGGATATTTTCAAGCTCGATTTGCTTTCAAATTGATGTTTCTAACTTTGCAGTTTCCCACATACCCAAGTTTCCAATATCAATTGGCCTTAAAAAATATCAACTCCAAACGAGGTTCGTGCATTGGAGGCTATTTAGTGCTGCCATCAATTGCCCTTCATCGTCAATGTCGTGTGTCATGGTAAGCTTTGGTCATCTCCTTTGTTTTTTCATTGAGGATTTAAGGTATGATGTATGGTTGTGACATATATGAATTTACAATGATATCTTCAGTACAACAATCCACTAATTCTAGCTATTTAGGACCATAAATGCTCTAATTAATTAAACTATTTTTTTATAAATCGCTCTTTTAAGTTTTTGTAATTCAAAGAAATGTATAAAATAATAGGATTTTGCAAATGCAATGGAAAGTTATAGGTTATACTTACCAAATGTTACACTTTTAAAGAAATTCTTTAAATTACAATATCAACATTAGTCATATAAAAGAAAATTCAAATTTAATTCCTTACTTGAAAAAGGGTTTAACTTTCTATGTTAAGCTTTAATTCTTTAAGTACTTGATAAGGAAATTAAGTTTAAGTTTTATGATTAAAATATCCATATACTAAAATTCTTACAAGTTTATTCTTTAAGATAATTAAAATATTTTCTAATAACGTTCAAATCATACCACAAATTAAAGATGATTATCTTACTTCACAAAGTGAATATATATATATATGTATATGTATATACATATATATACATACATATATGTATATGTATATACATACATATATGTATATGTATATACATACATATATGTATATGTATATACATACATATATGTATATGTATATACATACATATATGTATATGTATATACATACATATATGTATATGTATATACATACATATATGTATATGTATATACATACATATATATGTATACATATATACATATATATGTATATGTATATACATACATATATGTCTATACATACATATATGTATATGTGTATACATACATACATGTATATGTATGTCTATATATATATATATATATATATATGTATATATATATATATATGTATATATATATATATGTATGATATAATATATATATGTAATATGTATAAAGTTAATTATATTTTAAAGAAATTTTCCTTCTCTTTTGTTTTTCATGAAATTTCTTAGATAATAAAAATAATAATATATTAATTTTTTTTCATTAACATTTTCTAAAATCTTATTCCTTCATTAAATAAATGACTTATATATCTATTATACAAATTAAATGAATACTTTAAACATGTGGTAGCTCTTGAGAGAACATTTTGATAATACATATAAGATAATAATATATTAACAAATACTTACAACTGACATTATTGATAAAAATATATATTAAATAATAATAATAGTAGTAGTATATTTTATTATATAAATTAATGTCACAAAGTTATACAAAATTTATTTTTGTTTGTATAGTTATTTTTTCACAAAATTATAAATAAATTATATAATATTGCTATAAATATTTTTTCTTTAAAATAAATTTGAATAATAAAAAAATATTTTATATATTTTAATTAGGGTTTAGTGTTTAAATTTATCTGTGAATATATATATATATATATATATATATATATATATATATATATATATATATATATATAAGGAAGAAAAGAGAAGACTTTTCATGTTCTATTAAACCTAACCTATTTTCACCTTAAGATTAGAAATACACTATCATATATAATAACTTTCAAATAAACATCAAATTCTAATAGAAAAAAAAAAGTTATTGTATCATATCTTATATAAACAAAAGATTTAAATAACTAAAAATTTACACTAGTGTATAGTCTAAGTTACTTTAACGAATGTTTTCTGTAATACCCTCATTCAACGAAGTCAAATTTATTCAAATGAAAGTTTCACTTGAGTCACTTAGTAAGAGTATCGGTTGATATCCTTACTCGAGTATATATTATTTGATACTTTTGTTCATTAGAACTATTATTGCTCAAGTGAAATATCACCTAATGTTCTTATTTAAATGATCTTCTTGTAATTTGTCTTAGCTTATGTATGTGTATGTTTGTTACATGCTGAAATTGTTTGATTGTTTTTTAAAAATCGTTTAATTGTGTTTTAAATTATTAGTGTTTTAATTCAAGTGTATGATAGAATGTGTGTGTGTGTGTGTCACTTTTTGACTGTGTCTGTGTGTGTATGAGTGATTTTAAGGTCAAAAATTTGTAATGGTAAGTGAACTACAATTGTTTGTGAGTATTACGTTATAGCATTCATTCTTTAATGGTCAGAGTCTTGTAAACCAACACATCTAGTGGTAAGAAGTTGAATGAGAATTTATCATATCTTCATATAAAATATTGAAGTTTGAAAGTGAATCAAAATGAATGTTAAAATGTAGGTATAAATATATTTTGATCACACCTTGATCCATATAGTCAATGTTTGCATACCCGAAATACTAAAATGAGTCAAGTGTTAAATTTGTGGTGAATACTGTTTAATACCAATATTCCAAAAAACTGATATGTGGATCCATACATAATCCATATGTATGTGTATATATAGATTTGATGACTATAGGACTAGGAATGATTATGTATTTCAATGTTAAATCGTACACAAATAAAATTTATGAGTTTTTAATGTGATTTTTAGTAAATTATCTCTACATTCTTTGTTTTCTATATGATTGGTTGTTATTAATGTATTGGATACAAAGTGTGAAAATATGTAATATCTGATATAAAGAAAATAATAATTAAGTAATTTTTTAAAATTATGTCATACATCAATACGATGAATCTTATGTAAGTTTAAATAAAAAGTATATAATGATGAAAGTTTGGGAAAACATATTGTGATCGTAGTTTGGTATGATGACATCTTGTCGAATTTAAAGCACAGAGATTTAACTTGATTAGATAAGTGAACTATCTATAATAGGAGTTGACAAACACATGCTGAGAGGAAGAAGCCTTCGTTCCATCCATATCAAAATCGATCGCACCTTGCCTCTATTTGAGTACAGTGCATCCTCATCGTTTAACTGTGACTCGAAAAAGTTTCCCAAACGACAAAAATAACAACCAAAACCCTGTCTTGTTTAAAATTACAAATTAATTCCTTTCGATTTTCTATTTTTAGCATAAAAACGAATAATCTCTTGGACAATCACCGATGCGGTTTACGGATTCCACCAAAAGTGAAAAAATTAAATCAACAAAAGGGTAAAGCTTACATCTAAAATTGGGATTCAGAAGAATTTTCAGGTGCTTCTGCTAAACAAAGCTGTTAACGATTAGCTCGATACATACTCCCACCATTTGTACATAGCACATCCATAAACCACACTATAAACAATCACCCTTAGAGGAGAATGAGCAAACCTGTATCAGACAACACATTTCTAATCACAAATTCATCTATTTCAATTAACCTATTAAAAGTGAAGCAATCATTTTATAGATTCGAATTTGGGTAATCGAAATCGAAAGATAAGCAAGAAAAAAAGGGGGCACCTGAGAAATCCAGATCCTTGGGCATGTGGAGAATTGGCCCTTTCCTCAGCAGTGACAGGGTAAGTCCAACGAGAGAAATCACGGTTGAAGTAATCCCAATCAGGAAGGAGAACCGCCGCAATCCCAAGAACTCCGAAGACGTAGGTGACCATCATCTTCTTGAAAGAGTGGGTGAATAAGCCAACCGCTAAAATAACTGCGGCCAGCCAGAGAAGGCAGGTTCTGAGAACGGCGTCGTTTGGCATGATGTGGTGCAGGTTCTGAGAACGCAATATGAGTTTGAGAGAGTGTGTGGGAGAGAGTTGGGATTAAATTTTGAAGTTTGTGATGTGATCATGTTGAATGGGTCCATAGTCCTCACACTCACCACTGCACGATGGTGAATGTGATCAAACTTTGTTAGGCGTACGAGCTTTAAATGCTACCCAACGCTCCCCCTACTCTTAAGTACTCTCTTTAATGTTGATGTTGCTTTGGCTGTCAATGATTATATTTTCACAACATTTTTTTACCAACATTTTAACATCATAAATGTATTATTTATATTCTAGGAACACTGATATTTATAATCACCATGCTCTCTAACTTGTGCTGTTCATATTATGTCGCGTAAACTTCTTCAATGTACTCACTGATTCCAAGAACCTGGGAAAAGGAGCAAATTAAGGAACAATAAGAAGAAAAAGAAAAACAAAGAAAGTATAATGTTCGAAGGGAAGAAAGATGACAAACATGGCACCTTCTATGAATTAAGCATAAATGTAATGTTTACTTGTTAATTAAAGAAAATTTTCAATATAAGAACCTATGAATAAAATATAAAATTCTCATTAGATTCTAAATCTCACCAAATTTAAATTTCATTAAAATTAAAGTTTTATAGATAAGAAAACGCTTGGATTAGAAGAGAGATTTAAAAAACCTATGAATAAGAGTAAGGAAGCAAAATTCATTAACCCAACAAAAAGACTGACAAACCATCTTTAGTTGGTAATTATAATAATGGTGAAGAAAATTACAACTCCCTAAAGTAGTTAGGTTTATGAAGTAGTTTAACCACTAAATAATTAATCCAATTAATCTACGTTTCTTTCGTATTTAAAAGTAAAGAATTTCTAATTTTGCAATTATATTTTCTTGTCTCTTTTTCGAGCTTCTTTAGTCATTCTTTCTTTATAGGTTATTTCTATTTTTTGTTTCCCATTTTCCTTTGTCACATTTCTTTTAAGGATTTTTTGTTTGAAGCACTTATTATCTTTTTCAAAACGTTTTCTCTCCATTAATGACCTCTTTATTAGAAGAGCGTACTCTCTTATAAAAATTATGCTTATATGAAATATTTTGATAAGAAATCTACCAAAGATTTTAAATTGGTTAATAATCAAGTACATTAAAGATTGTCTAATTTTTTTTTAATTAATGATTTTATATAGGAGAAATTTTGTTTAACACCCATAAGGTTTCATAATCAAAGGTCAAGTTGTCAAAAATCCACTTACCGAAAATAAAAGCTTTATAAGCCCTCACGAATGTGGTAAGTTATATTTAATGACCATTTGTTACACTTGGGTCTTATTGCGTTTTCATGAAAAACACCAATAAAAAATCGAACGAAAAAACAGAGTAAGAAAATGAACAGTGCCACGAAAACTGATTATTTTATTTGTTTTTCACGTATGCAGAAATGGAACGTACAACGCGGATAGAACAGAAAAAGCAGAAAGAAGAAAAATGGGCTTGTAAGGAGAATGCCCATCTAAAATGTCGGATACGACAACATCAACCTCAAAAAATGCAGAGAAATAAACATTCTCCTCACCAACATGTCATGGAAAGTGGGAGGAAAGAAGGATTATCTGTTTCAGTAGCACAACAGTATGTGGGCTTGTAAGGAGTGTCTCCATCTACAATGTCGAATACGACAACATCAACCTCCAAAAATGCAGAGAAAAAACATTCTCCTCACCAACCAACATGTGATGGGAAGTGGGAGGGAAGAAGGATTATCTATTTCAGTATCACAACAGAATATGATGTCTGTTAGAAGTTGTTAGAAATCTAAAAGTGGGCAAAAGCTTCCCTCCTTCTTTATATATATATATATATATATATATATATATATATATATATATAAGGGTGCAAGTGAAGGTGTCAAATGCACCAAAACTTCTTGTATCTCCTTGCATTAAAGAGAGGATATTGTAATCTCTTTCATCTAGTAAATATTTTTCTTAGACTTACCCTTGCTCTTGAGTGTACCTAGTTCGATTCTGCATTAAAGTAGGTAGGCATATGACGTGTCCTAACCAACAGAGTGCTATTCCATGGAATTTTTTAGGACAATGCTGTTGCCAATTTGAACTTAGCAATGAGAGATTCACTTAGCAATATGATCTAAGATTATACATTAACCTTCTTAAAAATATGAAAAGATAATATTTGTAGACATAAGAATATATAATGTTCACGTCTTTATCTTATTTTTACATTTTTCACTATCATAACCTTGTATAAATATAGTCCATTATTACTAACATTTTTTACTATCATAACATTGTATAAATATAGTCCATTATTACTAACAATCATTTCGAAAGAGTTTTTTCCTTTACTTTAATAACACTAGCCTTAAGTGTTATAAGTTCGAACATTGATCTCATTAAGAAGAAGTGAGCCTTACTAGTGAGCTTGGACAAATAAGGACCAATCTGGCTTCTTTGCCACCACTGACAATGGTTTCTGCATAAAAAATTGAAACCCCTTCCACACGCAACAGCTTGACATCCGATAAATTGGCATATCAACAATATAATATATTCTTATAGAGCCAATTATATTTTGTGTAAACTTCAAAAATACTTTAAACATTTTAAGTCTTCAATTTTAGAGGTACCTTTCCTTTTTCAAAGTACTCATCCTCTCTAAATTTGACTAAAATTGTGTTTACAAAAAAACGCTCTAATGCTCTATAAAAATATTTTTATTGTGTAATTGAAACAAATGAATTCTCATGAATTCTCTTGCAAAGCAATGGTTGTAGCTTGCAACGGATGACATGAAATGGTGTGCAACGACGACTAGGATTAGGGGATTTGTTTTTAAAAGAAGGTGGGGTGAACATAGAAACAAGGAATGTGAAATAGCAAAACCCTTCACACTACTTTGTAAAGGACTTTGTAAAGGTCTTGAGCATGCATATTGAGTTTTTGTCCAATATGCATGATGCGATTGACAAATTGTGTGGCCTGACCTATTTTACGTGGCCATACGAATGTAAATTAATATTAATAGAGTAAAATATTTGGACCCCTATATTTTAATAATTTTTTTTAATAATTTTTCTACAGTGGATTACGTGTCATTATTTTATTGATTTGTATATTTGAAACGGACAAATCACATACTATCAGATAAACTGTTGTTAAAAATTTGTTAAAAGTAGATTTTCCAAAATATTTTGAGTTGCCTCTCTAATATTTAATCTCTCTCACTAAATTTTATTTAGATTTCATCTAGCATTTTGCTACATTTGATTTCTTGTGATATTTACCAACATCACATCTTTCATCACTTTTATTACTTTCTCTCTCCATGCAAGATTGGCATTAGACTGTCCATCAAACAAAACCTTTCTTGAAAAGGGATTTTAGTCAATTAAGAAAGGGGTTAGCTTGACTAAATTTGGCAAGACCTTGGTTAATTATAGTGTTCCTCATCAGGACAAAGCATGATCAGATAAATTTGTCTATAGGTGATAAGTAGGTGATTATCAATGAAGCGTTACACAAGTTATTAAGGTAGATCAAAATTTGTCAATGTCCCCCATCTGTTTTCTTCATTGCTTGTCCTAACTTAAATATGCACTTTTAATTACTCATATTGATTGTTCTCAATTTCGGAGAATACCTAAGAACCCCTGGTTAAATTTCAGTCTTTACATATATGTTAGGTTTGGTACATATATTTTTAGTATAATTATAATGGTAAGTGTTTTTCTGCATATTTGCATTGATTAGTAACTTTGGAAGCGTCTGCTTTTTATTTTTTCATTGATAATATTAGTTGTGGGTATTTATTAGTGAGGAGAGTTAAACTGACGACATGAAAGGCCATCCTGACCAACTTAACCAACCGTAACCTTTGCAAGGCATTAGAAGCAAAGAGATTGGGATGCTTCAGTTGGAAGAGTGTCCTTCAAGCCAGTTGAGAATGGCCTTTGTAGGAGACAAAGATACAGAAGTCCGTAGGAAATGTGAAAGTAGAAGCTAAGTGGGTGACCTCGAAGTTGTTTTTAACGTTTTATGGAAGTATTGGTTGGAAACCCATTGCAGCAAGCAAATCAGTTGTTTAGCTGACACTGAAATAAAGGATGATATTATAATGAAACTATAAAGTTGATCTTACATCACTGGTCCCTTAATTCTATTCTCGTCGGAACACACAATGACCCCCGACAAGATCCTTGGCTGAGAGATCAATGTCTTTGTGTGTATGATTCGCTTACTAAAATTGCAAGGTTAAAGACAACGGGCTAGGTTTGCGACACATGAACAAGAAACTGAGAAGAAAAATGTGTTAAAGAAGAAAAATATTGTCTCTCTAACTAACTCCTTTGTTCTTCATATAGACGTCGACACTTACCATAATTAAATTGAATAGATTTTAGGTTTGAAAATGAATGGCTTATCTGTGAAGCAACATGGGTCACCATTTGACGGACTCATTGGAGATTTATTTTTAATTTTTATGATCAAGGCTTTGTGTTTAACTTCAAAAGAAAAAAAAACACGTTAATTTAAATCCTTTCAAAAAGATGAAAAACTAAATCAAAAAACTTTTTTTTTAAAGGTTGAAAAAGTTTCTTTAATAAATTACTAAATTAAATTCTGGGTTCTAGTCAGTGTCAACTTATATTTTTCCCAATTAAATTACATTCAAAATGGGTCATTTGAATTTAAATAAGGAACCAATTACATTACGCCACTGCTCCAAAATTCAAGGAAAATGCGTATCATTGTATATTTGGTTTTGCAGATTTAGCCAAGTTTCAAAACACTAGTGTGTACTAAGCGATAACCTTTTACTTTGTATTGGCTTTAAAATGGAAGATGGTGCCATGACCAAGAAAATGTGCATCAGAACAAGGTGCATGGGGACAAATCTCCAACAAACGCCATTGAAGGTTTCTCAACCGTGCAAAGAATGTTTTAAGGGTTAAAAAAAAAAAAGAAAATTGGGGTGGACTTGGGTGTCTGCTGCAGCAGATTCTCCTTCACGTCTCCAACTGCACCACCCTCCGAGTCAAACGAGTCACATCCTTTATGTCCTTTTCAGGCATTCAGCTATTACTGGTACCTTTGATTTGTCCTGACTTTTTAACTTCCAGGCTTTCACTCATATACTTTATATATCCATAATCAATCCATGTAGCTATAACTATTTTCAACAACTTGCGTAGATTTTTTTGTTTACCTGTTTAGATATTCAGATAAATTATGAATCATGTGTCTATATTTTACGTCCCAATTTGACCTAGATACACATGCATATGTGGTTTGGTGTACCTTTGAGTGTCTTCTCAATGCTGATCATTACATTATAATTATAATTATAATAAAGAGGATTAAACTAATCAAGAAATGTCGATCTTATATATTTCATATAACTTCTCTATTAGAAATACAATAATTTCGTCTTTTTGAATTTAATTCAGTTAGTTTTGATACAAGTGTGCAGCTTTAATTTTCTGTAAGAAAGATTGTTGTCCTGAAGAAAGGAGAATAATAAACGTAGACTAATAATAGTTAACCTAGACAAATTTAAAAATAAATTCAACTATAAAATCGTAAATAAACTGTTCAGAGATCAAATTAAAAATTGCCTATTAAATAAACTTGTCTCTTATGAAATATGTAAGTAAAAAATATAAAGAAAAATTAATTTTAATTGCATGGTATATTTTCATAAGTTAGATTTTTCAATCTAATGTTTATTAAATGGTATACAAGAAATGATGGACCTCTATAACATTGCATTGTGGAGGATTTTATTTTATTTTTCTTAATTAGGATTAAACGAGTGTATATTGTCCTCATACATTTATTTATATGGTTATCCTCAACCTATATATGTGAACTCAATCCTCAACCTAAATAACTTGAACAAGGGTTGTCCTATAAATA
Source organism: Vigna umbellata (assembly GCF_029865625.1). Lineage (NCBI taxonomy): Eukaryota > Viridiplantae > Streptophyta > Magnoliopsida > Fabales > Fabaceae > Vigna > Vigna umbellata. The sequence continues at coordinate 42,718,369 of NC_142166.1, forward strand.
GATGGCCACACATTATTCGTAGTGCTGAATAACACGAGAGAAACTTTATACACGATTTTATATGAATGTAAACTTGTTTATTTTTTAATTAATAAATTAAATAACTTAAAAAAGTTGAAAACATCTTCTATTGTGAAAAAGAAAATTATAACATACAATCATTAAATATTATTTAAACTATATAATAATGTTGAGAAGAAAGAGCGCACACCTCATGTGTATTTATTAGGGAGAGGAGGATTCAATCATCAATTTAAATAAATTAATCTCAATCAGTGATATATATAAAAAAAATAACTTTTTTAATGTCTGCCTACAGAACTAGTCGTAGGAATACATATTATGTAGGGTATACATAGTTAGATTAATAGTAATATACATCATTGGTAGATTTTTTTTTTTTTTTTTTTAGGTATTGTGGTTGAGTTAATGATTTGTTTAAGGAGCATGAAATCCAAGAAGAGAGGACGTGAGTCTATGGGTGCCATGCAAACGATGACGAAAGAGGGAGCAGCCTCCTCTTTGCGTGCATGGGAGGGGTTCCTCCGACAAGCACTCATTCGCCACGTGGTACGTAATCTAATTTGGAACCTAGTCCTTTTAGGAACACTTTAGTGCCATATTAGTAATCACTTAGTTGAAACTAAAACAAGTTTAGTTCATAATTACCAAATTCTCCTCATTGTTTGGTTTGAGTATCATATTTTATTCAATTTCGAAATTTATACTAGAGGGAACCCGCTGAAGGAAACAAGAATTGTTCAAGTGATTAACAGGAAAAAGATTATTTTTAATTACTCATAGCATCTGAAGAAATTGATCGAGTTCTTCAGCATGTCTACGTATGCGTAAAAAACTAAATAAAAAATATTTGTAAAGTGAATTTTGTAAAATAGTATATTTTTACTAATAAAATATCATTGGATTAGTTAATAGTTCATTTAATTAATTCAAATACAAAAAGTACCACCACTTGGAAGTACTACTTAAATATACGATAAAATAACATATACTCTAAAAGTATAAACAATTTTCTTACTATCATTTAATCATTATTATATCATAAAATTCTTTAATTTTAAAAATAACTATAATTAAAGTTATACTGATTATAACTTTGTTTGATTATTAATATAAATTTTCTTATAATGATATTGCATATCAACACATTTAAAATGTTAAGCATTAGTAATGTGGCTAATTAAATAGCTTGAAGGGCAAAGTTGTAAAGACTGTGAAATGTTATTTAATATTACATATAATTAAGGATGAGAAGAAAGCGATAAGAATATAATGGTTATATAAGTAGTGTGCAGAAGGCCGAGGTTAATTTGGTAGTTAACGAGGAGTAAAGGATAATAATAGTTTTTGATCAATCTAAGTATAGCGCAGAATATGGGAAGATCTCCATGCTGCGACGAGAATGGCCTTAAGAAAGGTCCCTGGACTCCCGAAGAAGATCAAAAGCTGGTTCAGCACATTGAGAAACATGGCCATGGAAGCTGGAGAGCCCTCCCTAAGCTAGCCGGTACGTAAATTTCTACCTTTGAACCAGTTCTTTTCTCTCTTTTCAATGTTAGTTTTCTCATTCATTTTTCTTTCTTGCAATTCTTGCAGGTCTGAACAGATGTGGAAAAAGTTGTAGGCTAAGGTGGACCAACTATTTAAGGCCTGATATCAAGAGGGGAAAATTTTCTCAAGAAGAGGAGCAAACAATTCTGCATCTCCATTCTATCCTTGGAAACAAGTACTTTCCTTGCCACACTTCTCTTTTTCTTCCTCCAGTTTTCCATGCAAATTTAACCTACTCCTCGTCTTCTCGTTATTTCTGCTGTTATGACTTTTTTCCTTCTTATTTTTGGATTCCTAATCTTTTTGTATTTTATTTCTTTAAATGAAATTTTATAACGAATACTGAGCTCTATATGAACATGCTTCTTTATCAGATGGTCAGCAATTGCAACCCACCTTCCTGGCAGAACGGATAATGAGATAAAGAATTTCTGGAATACTCATTTAAAGAAAAAGTTGATTCAGATGGGTTTTGATCCAATGACTCACCAACCCAGAACTGACCTTGTTTCCAGCTTGCCCTATCTGCTAGCTTTGGCCAACATGACAGACCTTATGGATCATCAGTCGTTGGATGAACATGCTATGATGTTGCAAGCAGAGGCAGTCCAGTTGGCAAAGCTTCAATACCTTCATTATCTAATCCAATCCTCAAACTCCTTAAGCTCCAACCACTATGATCAAAATGCCACCACAAACAACATTGAACCTTTCACTTTGTTAAACTCAATCTCCAATGTGAAAGAGAATCCAGTCATGTTGCAACCAGATGCTCCTGCCTCATTTTCACATGGCATTGCTAGTTCTCAACCACTCCACCACCCAAACGTGCTACCTCAGCTTATAGACCCACAAGTCTCTTTCAGTTCTCAATCATGTTTGAATAGTGAGATGGGTCAAGGTACTAACTTTGGAATGGTAAGTCAAGGGGATCACACGGTTGATCATGACTCTTCCTGGACTATTCCATCTATTCCTCCGAATGCAATAGGTACATTAGCTAACAATCCAGGAGATGCTAGCAGCAGCACTTCTAGCTATGGAGGAGGACCCCAATCTTATTGGCCTGAACTATTTTTCGAGGACCCCATCATGCATGTGCTATCTTAGTATTTAATTTCAAAGAGCTTGAATTATTGTGTGTTATGCCGTGTTTGCTTCTTGTAACTTAATTAGACCATATATATATGCTCTAGTATACGTACATATACATATGTATGCCCATTTACATACATTCGTATTTTTACATGTGTTTGTACATAACTCCGGGACAGTTTCATCGAACTAGTTTGATTGTCGGTATGACTGTATCGTTTGATCAACAGATATATTTTCTTTGCTCAAACAAAACTTGGTTTTTACTGGTGTTTTTTCATTTGTTAGTTTAGTGTATATCGAACTGCTTGGTTTATGTATTGTATAATTTTTAATTCAAGAAAATGGGGGTAGGAAGAACATGAAAACGCCGAGATCCTGAGTTGACAATAAGCTTACTTGCAGAAAAGAACCATGAATTTGGTCTATGATTTATGTATATAGTCCACTTTGAATAAATGCATGACACAACAAGTACTTTTACGAATTTCTGCTTCGTGAAGTCCACCATCAAGGAAGGGTACGTGGGAGAGAAACGTGTGTAAAATGAATAAACTTCTAGAAAATTAGTTTCCAAAAAACTGAATAATACAGTTTAAGACCTACCTATACAGTGATCACTTTCTTCTCAACTTTATCACTATCCAGGCTCCACGCATAGAGCAAAAGCTAAATTTTTTTCTACTGAAATAAAAACGTGTTACGAATTGTTTTCTCCAACTTACGGGCTTAAATACACGAAACCAGATTTATCAAGGTTGAATCTCTTGTAAAATCAATAAAAGATGTGCAGATCTCATAACATAGAATAACTTGGCTTGTGATGCTTATAGAGTGAAAAGGAAATATATTTCCTTGTATATCTGGAGTGTAAATATGTTCTATTCTGAGATAGTTCAAAGGAGATATAGTCCGAATGTAATTAGTATGTTCACTTCTGTATTTATTTCAGTTGTTTTCCTCATGTAGAAAATAAGTTTTCAGAAGATGCTTTTTTGCTCCAGGTCACATAATCTCCAGAGAAAATAGCATCCCCATTGCTTTTTAAGAATCTGTTTGGTCCAGAAAACAAAAAACCTTGAACAGATCTACAACAATGATTTAAACACTGAAATATTATTTTGTGAGCACTATAACTTTCCACAGAGCAAGTGGGAGGTTATATTTGAACAATAATCAGTAATTAATGATGACTTATATCTAAGAGACATTAGGAAAGTGTTTGAAATATGCAGCAAATCCTAAACCATGATAAAGGGAAATGGCTGCTTGTAAGTTAAAACAAGTCCTCTATTTCCATCGTGAGTAGTTAGATTTGATTCCTTTTCCATTAAGAAGTTGACTGCTAAGCCTCGAGGAACAGAAATAAAATATATAGCTAAGATTACAAAGTCTTCGCAATGAAACTGATGTCTAACACATGTCAATGCAGCACTAGTGGCATTGTGATTAATTTAATCGTACCTTTTTGGAGTATGCCTTGTCAAAGGCACTTGAATAATGCGATTGGTTGAGGTCAAGTTTGGCATGATTGTCAAAGTAAGAAAGAAAATCACAATGTGGTTAGGTTTGTTCTCCTCCATACTCTCCTAATTTTTAAGTGTAGGGAAAATTTTCACCACCTAATCCTACCCCATGCGTTGTGTGCCACTTAAAGATTCTTATGTCATTGCAATTATGTTAATTTAAATAACATTTTTAACGTCTAAACTAAGCATGCTAGACTCCTGCTGCTGTTTGATTGATGGGGATAATGCATATACAAACATAAGCAATTATTGCATAATAAAATAGTGGTAACGCCTTGGAAGCTATGTCTGTCTTGCGAGTGGCAACATCAATCAAGAAAATGATGTAATGAAGGTAGTTAGAACAATCATATTCATAATAACCACACTAATTCTTCTAGTTATGTTATACATTTATACCGACATACAAGTGTGTTATTGATTCATTGGTCTTCATAGGAATCTGTCATGAAAATTTCGAAAACTTCTCTAGGAAGTGAACATGACATACTGGTTTGAATACTTTTTCCGAATTAGAATATATAGAAAAATTAATGGTCCTAACATTTAATTTCTTCAATATAGAGCATAAATATATAAGAAAATATATGTACATTGGTTCATAGTTAAACCATAGTTGGTACATATTCATGGTTGGTTCTAATCTCTCAAGTTTAGTACCAACTCTTGTCAATATATTTACTTAAAAATCCCAACATATTTTTAAATTATTTTTCACATAAATCAATTGACTAATGGCGTGCTATTTATTAATTATTTACTAAAACAAGTCTGCTTCAAAACAAATCGTGCCATGCTTCTTTTTTTGTTGTTATTAATCTATTTTGCACGATTTGATTTTGTCACAAAATTGATATATTCTGTTATATTCTAACAGTTTCCGTAACAGTGTTGACAGCACTTTTTTTTTTGGCAATTTTAAACCTTAATCTTTACACGATAGGGGAAAAAACAAATTCTGAGTATTCAAACCCTTTTTACTAGGAGGGTTTCTAAAGAAAACCTGTGCTATGATATACAAAATTTGAAGCGTCTTAAGCACAAAAAATTATCATTGTTTCGAATATAGGATTAAAGTCCCTTACTCAAAGCACTACAAGTTGTCTTGAAGACCGAACGGGTTTTGTAGTGGTCCTTCATCCTCCAAGTTACATTTGCTCTCCCTCCTTCTCGTCAAAGTCGTGTGGACGGGTACTTGTCAAAGACATTATGACGTTCAAGTTAGTAATATAATCGATTGGTTAGCTAAACAAGTGATGCATATAATGTGCATCGTGATCATAAAATCATATCTGAGACCTTTATTTATACTAGTTGGTGATAAGTCTTTACCTTTCGCTGGCCTAATGATGGCTCAACCACACCTTAATCTGCATTAGAAGCTTAATAAGTCATCACCAGTTGGCACGGCTTAGGTGGACGACCATAGGAAGATGTACTGGGAGGACGGTGAACGACTGTACGACCATGTGAGAGGACCATACGGTACAACCATAAAATATAAGAGCTATTAAGTAAAATCCAAAAGCATAATAAATGCAAAATTGAACATATCCTTATGTACAAGAATTGCTCATTTCATAGGGAAATGTAAATGATTTCTTTTATCTAAATTAGCTTTCATTTTATCTCAAAATTGAGAGTCCCATTTTCTATATTAAAAAACAAACAAAATAACAATAATATAAATCAAGAACATAAAACTAGGCTACTTAGCCCAAACAAAATGTTAAATGTTCCATAAAGTATAAAATATGAAAAGAAAGAATTAGAAATTTAAATGACCCAGTTACTCAAAACCTAATGTTATTTATCATATACCTATTTACGGTCCTTCTAGATTGTTTTGAAGAAACAAAGAAGCCTAATAATTTATTTTAAGTCTAATAAAATATTAATAATATTTTATAATTTATTCTGTCTATATTCCAATAAATGGATATATGTAAATTAATTAAAAATTAAGTGAAAGGTAAAAGTGTAAATGAGAGCAACTAGTTATGTTCAATTTTGAGAATAACAGTTAAACATAAATAAAAATATTTAAAAATGCTTAAGTATTTAATAAACACTGTGATGGCTTCTTGTGCTTACAAGATTTATTGGGTTGAAAATGAAGGTAAGTAAGATGGTGAAGTAAGTCTTAGCATCAGATAAGAGATATGGTAACAATTGTTTTAAATAATTACTTTCGGTTTTATAATTAAAGTATATGAAAAAAATGTAAAAAATTTGTTTTGGATATTAACCGAAATATAAAAATTAGTATTTTACCTCCGCTTAATAAAAACTAAACCAATAAACTATAAATAAATAATAAAAAGCAAAAAATATATAAATTAAATTTGAATTTTATATATAACGAAAAATAAATTTTGAAAGTGGTCAAAACTCATAACAACTTCTTTAAATCTGTAAAAGAAAGTTCAATTATTCCATTTTTATAAATTACGGGTCAATCTATCCTAATTTTGAAAAATTACCTAATTTTGATGTTGGGCTAGTGCGGTTGCAGAACTTACTTTGATTCAAGCTCTTACAGAATTTTCAGTTTCTTCTTTCGTCTCAGCTTTGTACTGTGACAATCAAAGAGTTGTAACTATCACTCATAATAACTAAGCATATCGAAAATGTGATATTTTCTTTGTTTGAGAAAAAGTTTTATCTAAGAAGCTTCACGTGCATCATATCTTCCAGTCACTTTCTGTTCTTACGTTCCAAACTCAATGAAGTTGATTCTCCTTCTATTTCTCCATTGGACAAAGATAGGTTAACAATTTTTTTAACCATTTTTTATCATGAATTATGTATCGTTATTTTATTGATTTGTATATTTTAAATAGATCCGTCGTAAACTACTGTATAAACTGTTATAAAAAAATTATAAGAAAAATGGTTAAAAAAATATTTTTCTTCTTCGTTATATTGAGATTGTGGGGACTGTCCTATTCAAGACAGTTGTCACTTTACTGTTTTGCTATGTTTACACTTGTATTGTAATTAATCAATCAATTTAATATAATTAATGTTATGTATTTCTCCTATGATAAAAAGAAATAATGCGATTATTCTTTTATGGAAATGGAAAGGAAAAGCCTTTGAAGAGCTGAGAGGAGCATTGTTGTACAAAAGACGTACAGTTTTGATGTTACCATGTAAGTACTGAAACTCATAGACTCTAGTAAGAAGACGAGACATTCTCTCACCACTCTATCTTTATCTCCAATAATTCATCTTTAGAAATTTCGTGTCTGCAGGGAAAGGGATTGGGTTCTTTATTCTTCCTTTTTTTTTGTTTTAGTGTTCACAAAACACATGCTCCGTAGTTTCATACAAGACTTTGCGTGGGAAGGGCCACATCACATGCCTGTGCGACATTTGTTACCTGTCACTGTTATCTCGTACAAAACTATTTCTATTTATTTATCATTCTTAATGTTACATTTTATCTTAATTATATTATCATCCATTCAATTTCCATTTCTATCAAATTATTCGTTTTATCTTATGTTTTGCCTCATCACATGTTCATACAAATATTTGTATAAACTTATTATAAAAGTAGTTTCTCTTTCAGTCGAATCTCAAGAGATGGTTGAAATGTTTCTCATACTAATTTTGTTTACGGTTAGAAGTAAAAACAAATAAAAAAAATTATCATTAACACAATGACCAAATTCAAAAATACTAATTAGTTTTTGTATGCTAAAATTGTTCTTTTTTCGATGAAGTTTGATGTACATGAAAGCATTGTAACCTTAAACATTTTAATAATAGTGGTACTTCAAGGTTTATTATTATTTAAGCATATCAAAAGAACTATATAAAATTAAAGTGAAGAAAAAAAAGGTGGAAACAACGATAAAATTAAACAAACTTAAATATTATTATTTTTTAAAAAAATTAAAAACAAATTGTGATACCAAAGAGTTACATATAAGAGATAGATGATCTCGTATTCAAAATATTAACACAATGAATTTGTAAATCACATTTTTTTTATAAATTATTTATTTTTCTCGTTATTTAATGTCAAATTCAAACTCATACTTAAAAGTAGTAAAAAATAAAAAACTTTCTTAAAAATTATAAGCATGAACTCTTGAAAGCATCTTTGGTAATGTCACGTATACACCAATCATAAAAATTTTATGTCCTTCAAAGATGTATTATCAAACCTAAGTGCATTACTCTTATATTAAGTGCATTCCTTATATATCTTTCAAAAACATACTAGTTATCAATATGTTGTAACAAGACTGAAAGAGTATATATTAACATTAACAACAATCAAATACTAAAATGTTACCAAATTAGTTAAATGATACTCGATAAGTGAAAGTAAACTTTAATTTATTTACTTAAAATATGTCCTTTATATATTAAAATGTTAAAAATTTAATTATATTTAAGATTTGTGAATATTATGATTAGAAATAAAAGAGAATTAAAGTTTTTTTCTTAGCCACGAAATGTGAATCCGTTTTTAGGATGTAATAAAAAACTTCCTTTCATTAATATTTGTAGAAGTTTTTTATTTATAATATGAACTAATTAATATAATCTGTGATGACCAAATTAACTAGTTGTACAAGATCCATAACCTCCAAAAGTATATCTTTTTATGAAGATAACTTGGGACGAGTATGATTTATTAATGGGTCTAATGTAATAATATTAACAAAAATGGTTATTTATAATTAAAAATATCCTTAAACTAGTTATAATGAGTTTATCTTAAATTTTATAATACGATGAGTTGACTTGTATAAAAGTTGTGTTTAATATGAAGAGATGTGTGAGGTGATTGTATGTTGCATCTTCAACTTCATCATTGTTCGAATTGGTTTCCTTCTTAGATAACAAATACTTTGTCTGCCGCGCCGTTGTCTCTTCCACATCATCAAATCACATATGCACAAACACAACCATTCGCCAACCACCATCGCATTATTCATTCTTACACCTACTTATATTTGCATCTCATAACTCTATGCTCTTTCTAATTCTTACCTTTTCAATAAAAAAATATTTTATATCTTTTTCTTTTTCAGTGATATTTATCTTCTGTTCATTTAGGTGTAGATTATTTGTTCTAAGGTGAGGTTTGATACAACAGTGCTCCGATAACTGATGGAACAGAAAAACAAAATATTTATTTATATAGATGTTGTTAGGATAGATTTTAACTATGACTCTAATATCATATTAAAAAGTGGTTTTAAGTCTAATTCAACCTCATAAAATTGTCTAGTAAGATAAAATTTATATCCAGCTATATATTATAATTTGGTTTTATCTTTATAAAACTTCAACCTCTCAGTAACGTTGATTTATATATTAACATGATAGAATATGTGTAAATATATATATATATATATATATATATATATATATATATATATATATATATATATATATAGGTGGAAAAGAACTTTTATTACAATAGAATAATATTATCGTAGAAAAACTTGTTGAAATATTATTAAAGTTATTACAATATCTGCACCATTGTAAAACAAAAATAAATTGACTCAAACAATACGATGTGAGTGATTTTTTTTATATATATACAAAAAGTATCCAGATAAAAAGAAGCTAATGGACAAATATTTAACCAACTAGCACTAGTACAAAATGTGTTTTTAAACTCGCACATTAGACCTCTGTTTACACCAAACCGCTGTCTATTCAGACGCGGTGACAACTTCGTAATTAAAGAGACCTTATAGGCCTCGGTTTAAAGAAAACCGGTGCAGAACAGCTCTACCACTTCGGTTTCAAAGGCAACCGGTGCCTAAACATGGTCAGAAAAAATAATACTGCTTCGGTTGCACGCAGAACCGAAGCATAAAGATCTGCAACACGTCAAATCAATATCCATAGGCATCGGTTAAATTAAAGAACCGAGGCCGTATAGGCCCAGATCCTCTGCGCTATTACCAAGTGGGCCTAGACCTAATTAAGGGTAAAGCTTCTTTCCCTTAACGCGCACCGCACGCAGATCCTTTTCTTTCCCTCGCACCGCACGCAGATCCCTTTCTTTCCCTTGCACCAGATCCCTCAGATCCTCCTCTTTCTCTTCAACGCGCCCCAGCAGCCACGCTTCTTCCCTTCCTCTTCTTCCCTTGAACGCGGACGAGCAGAGTGTTGTGATGGAGGTGAGTGGCCAGCGAAGACGTGGAGAGACGCGGCGAGGCGCGGCGAGGCGAGGTGAGGCGCGGCGAGGCGCGACGATGCAAGGCGCGGCGAGGCGAGGCGAGGTGAGGCGCGGCAAGGTGAGGCGCGGCGATGCGAGGCACGGCGAGGCACGGCGAGGAAGGCGGTGGCGCGTTGCGAGGAAGGCGGCAGCAGAGTGAATCGATTTGGCATTTTAGGGTTTCTGAAATTTCATTTTCAGATTTGGGATTTTGTTCTTGTTTTTACAATTTAGGGTTTCAGTTATTCATCTAATTTTGGGGTTCCAGTTGTGTTATCTGTGAGTTTGTGAAACAGCGTGTGGTTATCTCCTCTGATTATTCATTTTGTTATCTGAGTTCTTGTTCATTTTTAACGTGTTCGAAATTGAAATCTGAAATCTGAAATCTGAAATTGAAACTTGTTCATTTTTAACGCTTTTCAGTTCGAAATTGAAATCTGAAATCTGAAATTGAAACAGGCGTGAGGTTTGAAATTAAAATTTGAAATTGAAATCTGAAATTGAAATAAAATATCCTACTACCTCGGTTTAGGTTCCAACCGAGGCCGTAGAGACAAACAAAATGACACGGTTTAAAACCGAGGCAAAAAGGCTATCACTTTTTGCCTCGTCTGAATATGCCTCGGTTTTTGAACCGAAGCCTATGAATGAAATTATCCTCTTCCTGCACTAGTGTAGGTATATTATTATTCATACCTAAAATTTCCAGGAGCCTGATTTCTCATACACCTCCTTTTATTTCGCTTCTCTTAAAAAAATATAGGGTTAAATATGTTTTTAGTCCCTAAACTATTGGCCGTTTCTGGTTTTCGTCCCTCTTTCAAAATAAGGTACAATTTGGTCCTCATTCTTTTCGAAACGTTCGTTTTAGTCCTCGAAAACTAAACACTGTTTAAAAATTTGGTCCTCATTTAGCAACAAATGAGGACTAAAACCAAAATTCCGAGGACTAAAACGAACGTTTCGAAAAGAATGAGGACCAAATTGTACCTTACTTTGAAAGAGGGACGAAAACCAAAAACGACCAATAGTTTAGGGACTAAAAACATATTTAACCCAAAAATATATCTTAACTTTGGCTCAACGTTTATTTATTTCTGGTTTTATCTGTTTTATTTAACTTTTTTATGATATATTTAAATTTCAATTATAAATAATGAATTATAAATTTTACTTTCATTTGAATAATAAAATCATATTATACATATTAATATACATTTACATATACTTTTATAACAAAATAAAACAATCTTAATATATTTTAAATGAATAATTAAAATTTTAAATAAATCATTATTATTAATAACGATTGTTTTTTCTAAAATTCATAAAATTACTAACCATAAAAATATTTATTAATTATTTAATCAATATTAATATATTTGGTTTAAAAATTTAAACGAAATTTATCATATAAATATTCTACAAATATTTAAAAATTATAATTCATTATATAATAATTTAAATCAAAATTTTAAATTTCATATTTTAAAATAAACCTTTAATATATTATATTTTTTATTAATTTCATTTTAACAATTTAAAATAGTTATTATTATAATTGCTCACAATTATATTTTATATAGCCTTTTAAGAATACTGTCATTCAAATTAAAAATTAGTATATTTAATCGTAACGAATTAATTCTTATAAAAGAATAAAAGTTATAAACTTTATACATGATTTTATAATTACATTAAATATACTAATTATTAATAAAATTTTATGAAATAAAATAAGATAAAAAATATTTCTGAAATTATTTTTTGATTTACATGTGAAGTAGAAAAAGAAGAGAAAAGGGCTGGGGGTCCCTCTTTGATGGCCTCTTCTTATCGACACCTTGTAGTGAAATAATATGAAGGCGAAGGAGATGATGCTTTTCTATCAGAATCAATGGTCACACACTGTACCCTCACCCGTTGTACCTTCTACGTTATACACGTGATCGATTTCTCTAACAAAATTCTAATTTCCCTTTCAGAGAACAACAAAGAAACAACGTATTTTAATCTCTCATACTTCATTATACATATATATCGCTGTTAACTTTCTTTAAATTTTCATCCAACATATTTTCATCGATCTTTTATCACTGTTACTTACAGCACTCAGATCCAAAATCAATGTTCCTGCTCTTCACGGACAAAGCAAATTGCACTTTTTAATTCCATATTTCTGTTTTCAAAAAAAAAAAAAATAAATAATATATATATTATATAATTTTGCTAACTTACGTGACTTCTTAAAATATACTTAATTTTAGTTAAAAAACCTTATACATTTTTATTTTAAGTTTTAAAATTAAAAATATTTAAATAATTTCTAATTTTTCTTTTCCTATTCATAAAAAAATATATACTTAAACACAAAGATATTTTAATGATTTTTATTTTTAATTTAAAATAAAAAATAAAAAAAATCTGAAATTATTCAAATTAATTTTAAAATTTAAAACTATATTATGTGAGAATTATTTTGTTAATTAAAATTTGATACATTTTAAAATATTATTTTAACAGGTTACATAAATTAACAAATTATATATATATACATATATATGTTCGGTTTTTTTTCCATACCTAAACCAAAAAGTTGAAGAAAAATTTAAATTTATCACTCTTTTTATTTAAATATTTTATATGAGAAATGGAAGATGATATTTGTTCTATAACATTTGAAGCCATATATCTCTATGGTTTTACTTTTTTCAAACTGAGATAAAAAAGTTTTAAAATTGTCACAAAAAATAATAGAATTGAAACCATAAGAGATATTATTGTTTCGACTTTATGAATAACTAAAGCCAAATGTCTCTTTATAGAAAATTTAAACGTAATTTTTACAAACTCGTGATTGTTCTTTGTCTCTGCAACACTAATTTTATTTACTTCCTTTAGTATGTTCATATTGTTTACAACTCTGGTCTCTTTTCTTTTTCCTTTTTCGTTCGATTCCCCCATTTTTCATTTTTCGTTCACCACTGTCTGCAATCCTTTTTATTTTGTATTTCCTCATCATTGTTGGTTGTTATTGTCACCACTGTCTGCATCCCTTTTTATTCTGTATTTCGCCACCACTATTCGTTGTTACTGTAACCATTGTCTGTAGTTCCATTACAACTTTTCTTGTCATTGTTGTTACCACCACCCATCACTTTTCTCCCTCCCTTTTCTTTCCATTGCAAAAGTGAAAAATCCATATGATACTTTTTTTTTTCTTATTTTTTGGTATCTAATAATGTAATGCTTTTGTATTTTTTTTTCATGTTTTTAGTTTCTCACTTCATTATATCTATACATTTGGAAGCCGGTTATAACTAGTTATGTCATAAAAGTTTAAATTTTTGTTTATATATGTTTTTAATTTTTGTATATCTGTATTAAAATATTTTTTTTATATTTAATGTATTTTTTACATATTTGATATATGCTGTATTATTTTTTTTAATAATTTATAATTATATGTTTTTATATTTTTTTTATGATTTAAACCATCGGATCAGATGATCCTCATATTTGTATGAGAATCTCAAGTGGGTCCTAATATTTGCAACCTCAATTGAGTCATAATATTTGTAAAATTGGAGCTAATTTTGTTTTGTCCGTTAAGTTCTCACATACGGCGTCAAACTGTGATGACGTGTTTATGCTTATGTGGATTGTTTAATTAGGTGAAATTTTTATTTAAATTAAAAAAATTATGATGTGGCAAATTAGGGTTTTTATTCTGCATAAGGGAGGAAAAGGTTGTGCCGTCACACGTAGTAGAGACGCGAAGGAGATTGATTTTAAGGTGGAATCGATCTCGAGATGGCACTGCTTGCATGGATGCTGACGGCGAAACTGAACTCGCGTCAGGGTGGCTATCTGTTCACGGTAGTCTCTTGCGATGATGGTGAAGTGCGAAGGAATGTTGCGATTTGGTTGGTTGTTGGGGGGTTTCTCTGTTTTGATTTTTTGTAGGTCTGTGTGTCAGGTGATGGTGGTGGAAGGGTTCCCCTACTCTACGAGTTCAGGATTCTTGTTATTGCCATGGAGGAGGCTCGTAGACATTTGCGAATCGCAACGACCATTTTTCCCGCGATTTTGATTGGGTTTTCTATGTTTTCAGGTTCTTGGTGAAGAAGATGAATGCTGGACCAAACATTACGGAGTCACTATTAGGGTTTTTCCTGTGTGGTTGCTGCATGTGATTCACACGAAGGAGATTGTAGTGGAAAGGTTCCCCTTCTCTACGATTTTTGAATTTTGGAGAGTGCCATGGAAGAGGCTTGCGATTTGGTTTGGAGAATGCAAAATTCATTTCCACGTAATAAGATCACACAGGTTAGTATCACCACATCAGTAGACTTTGATGTCGTCTGTAACAACTTAACGGATAGGACAAAATTGGCTCAATTTTACAAATATTATGACCCAATTGAGACATTTACAGATATGAAGACCCACTTAAGATTCTCATACAAATATGAGGATGGTCCGAGGTTTAAAACTTTTTTTATTAGAGAATTGTTATTAGTTAATCTTAGTTTCTCATTTTAGATTTAATGTAAAAATTATGTACCCTTTCTAAGTTTTATAAAATATTGAATTGCGAATTATCTGATTTAATAGTTTAAGAAGATTAATTATTTTTTCATGATTTATTAATATATATATATATATATATATATATATATATATATATATATATATATATATATATATATTAAAATTCATTAGAATTTGTGAATCGTATTTTGTCAATTGTGAAATTTATGAAAAAAAGTGAATTACACATACCACTCAACTAAAAAAAAGTGAATTTTTTAAAATGAGACGAGGTGAAACCTTAAATACAAAAACACTCTAAATAATTAGCAGAAAGAATCAATACATAAGAGAGAAGAAGTCATGTATCATGTAAATGTGAAAAATAACTTTAAACGAATATAACTGTATTTCTCTTAACAAATTGTGATATAAAGTCATTTTTAATTACGGATAAATGATTTTTATAAAAATATTAAAATTTAATTACAAATAAAGATTAAAGGAAAATTTTGGAATAAATAAGCCATTGTGAATAAATATAAAAAAAAAGTTTAATTCCAATGAATGGGTTACATATTTAATTAGTTATATTATAGTAGCCCATGAAATGAGAAGTAGTAAGAGAATAAAAAGAGAGGGGAATATATTTAATTAACATGGTAAAAATGAAACCGATTTTACTGTTAAGAAATTTAAGTAATGAAGATTATTTTTTGAAAAGGTGATTTTGAAATTTAAATTTCGAAATATAAAAAGGCAGAGATAGAAAATTGGAAGTAAGAGATGTGTGTGAATGGAATCTGAGTGTAGAGGAGTAGAGGCCCACCTGAAGCGGAAAAGCCCTAAACTGAGTAATTGGCTTATCCATATCTTATAACTTATATCTTTTCACTTTTGTCCACTTCTCCTGTCACTTCCTCCAAACACGCCTTAGCTTAAGACGCAAATTCCAAGTTGATGTATAAAATTTAAAAACTAAAATGGAAGAGAAGTTAAATGAAAAGAGACCCCATCTAGGTAATGGAAAATGACCTTAGAATCAGATACGCCTTATCAATGATATTCATCAAAACCCCCTTTCACAGGTATTATAAAATCTAAACCCCAACCAAATTCAATCAACAACAATAATTAATTTAACTACCACATTATCATACACAAACAACATAACTTTTATTATATGCTAAAATACATAAATTATATTTAAAAGTATAATAAATAAAATATTTCAAACATATAACCTATCTTTTAAATTTATGATAAATAATATAATTAAAATATTATATTTAATAATTTTAAATTTAATATATGTATCCGTGACATATGTCAAATCAAGATTCACATGAAACAAAATTGAACAGGCAAAGAATAAAACCCGTGAAATGCGGGTTTGACATTTTTATTACGGGACACCGTCTAACAAATTTGACAACAAAATAATTTTTAAATAATATTTGACAATAAAATAATTTTCAGATGAATATCAAATTTCTTTTTTTTTACGTCCATTTTGGTACATATTCAATCATAAGATATTATATTTGTTTAGTTAATAAAGATCATATACTTCGTATGACAAGTAATTTTGTTATAATCAAACATTATTGTCACGCCCCATTAATTATTCTGCTTAGTCACCTCTCTGCTTCCATTAATGCACCGTGACACGCACACTCCTTCATTAAAACGCACTTACTCACACTGCATGCAGACTGCCAAGTGTCACTTTGGAACATTCTAAAACGGTAGTGGAATCCAAGTGGCAGCAGACGAATGGACGTTCGCCCTACGTGGGAAGAGAAATTAATTTCTCTGGGAAACTCTTCCCATTCTTCTGCACACTTCATCTTCTTCCCCAAACTCTTGATTTCCAAATTCTCTACCTTTTCTCTAGAGACCTTTCTTCTTCTCTCTTCTGTAACTCACCATTCTGCACTCCGATCACGTTTCAGAGCCGTGAGGACGATCACTGCACCAAGAGCTCCAGATTGAACCGAACAACTTACAGTTCTGGTAAGTTTTATTTGGACGCTCGTTTCTGGAAGTTCCTGCAAACCATATTCCGTTGCATGCAATGGTGTGGACTAAGTCCTTTCATTTTCTTTGGTTAGTTTAGTTGGAAAGCTTAAGTGAAACGTTGAGAGAGTCTCGGTTAGACGAATCAAGATCCACTCATTTTAGGACGTTCACTACAATCCGGGTAAGGGAAGCTTATTAGATTTAATTCATGTGATGTATGTACTGCATGCGCGATATGTGATGCTTGAAAATATGATTTCTGATATTTGACTTTTGAGTATATGAATATGATTATGAGATGATATATGAAAGTGTTGCATGTATGTACTGGGAATTTTATGCTTATGTGTATGAATGTTCTGTAAATTTGTATGCAGTATGATTTTGATATTTGATGTAGGTATATGATTTTGATTCAAAGCTTGAGAAGTATAGAATATACTGTGATATGATTAATTGAATGAATGTAAGTTGTAAGATCCTTGAAAATATTTGTATGTTAAAATGTAAGATCCATGAAAAAAATAAAATAAAATATTTATAATAGTAAATTTTAACATTTTATTAGTAATAATAATTTTAATGGATAGAAAAATGTAAATTTTTGGATATAAAGTTATAGTAATTTTGGAGGGAGAGCTTCAAATTTTTGATAACTTATTTAGGATTTTTTTAGAAATGTGAATAGTGAATAGTGAATAGTAAATAGTAAATAGTGAATAGTGAATAGTGAATAGTTAAAAAAAAATATTAAAATAAATTATGGAAGAGAACACTCCACGTAGAATTAATCATTCAGAGATAAGAATGGTGAATAAAAAATAATTTTTGAATAGTAAAAATGAATAGTAAAAGTGAATAGTAAAAATGAATAGTAAAAATGAATAGTAAAATTTTTGGCTATAAATAGCCAAGGGGGGGAGGCTGAAGATTTACACCAAAATTCTAGAGAAATTGTGAGAGAAGAGAGTTAGAGGAAATTCTAGTTAAAGAGGGGAAATTCTGGAAGTTTCCGGAGAACGGTTTGAGAAGAGGAAACTAAGTCTGGAATAGAGGTAAGGGAAGCTAACTTTGAGTATTTCTTTTTGTATTATCTTGAGTCTTGAATATGCTATATTTTTCTTTTGTCTGATTTTAAATCTTAAATATGGAGTATTTTGTTTCTGTATGATTTTGAATTTTAAATGAGAATATGTTTTTTTTGTGTGTTAATATCCAAGTGTAATAATTGTAAAATGTGATATTGATTATGTTATGTCAATTGTATGTTATTAGTGGTTTATATTTTTATTTTGGAAGGATTAGAAATTGTCTAACCGGCTCTGCCAGATTCAATTTCTTGTTTCCCCAAACATTTTATTGTTTTCCTTATTTATTTTTATTGTATTTTGGAAGGATTAGAAATTGTCTAACCGGCTCTGCCAGATTCAATTTCTTGATTCCCCAAACTTTTTTTTATTTCCTTCCGTATTTATTTTATTACATTTTTGGAAGGATTAGAAGTTGTCTAACCGGCTCTGCCAGATTCAACTTCTTGTTTCCCCAAACTATTTATTTCTTTACTTATTTATTTTATTGCATTTTTGGAAGGATTAGAAGTTGTCTAACCGGCTCTGCCAGATTCAACTTCTTATTTCCCCAGACATGTATTGTTCTTGTTATTTAATTATATTGTATTGATGGATGGATTAGAAGTTGTCTAACCGGCTCTGCCATATTCAACTTCTTGTTTCCCCATGAATTTTTATATTAAGATTATTTTTATGATTGTCAAATATTGTATTCTTCTATGACCATTTATAGTAATGTTTTATTATTGTTAATTGTTTATAATTATCTTGTATGAATTCTATTATGGATGTTTATTGTGATGATTTTATTGAATGAGTTTGTTGGCTGAAATTAATCTTGTTGGAAGGTTTGGAATAAGGGTTCTATAATAGCTTGTATATGGGTATTAAATATATATACAGTGTTTGAGGTTGTTGTGAGAGGAAGTAAAATTAGGCATTTTAAGATTTAGAGCATAAGAAAACAAGGTAGATAAATTAAATAAATAAATTGTTAATTATTGAAGGCCTCCCTTTGTTGGTAGGATAGAGGAACCTTAAAAACCTGAGTTGGCACATCCCTGATCATAGAGCAGCCCTGGCCTGGTCCAGTCAGTTGTGACTAGTCATATGTGCTGGCGTCGAAGGTGAGTTTGATGCGTTCAGACATCTGGGTCCTCTCCGGTGACCAATTGGGGTAAAGAAAAATCTCTACTAGGATGAAAATAAAATAAAACAAGTTGATTGTAGATGCATAATATTATCATGGTAAAAATTTCATATATATTTTATTTATCATTACATTGAGCCCAGACTTTAATATGTAGTTCCTAAGATATGTTGATGTATTTTGGTTGATCCATGATCTTTGTTTGGTGAAAATATGTAGAGTTATACTCGTTATGGGCAAAATGAGTTTATAATATGAAGCATGATATCTGTCAATGTGTTTAATTTATCGATACCAAAACGGGTTATTATGAATTCATGATTAAAGAATGAACATGATTGAGTTAGGTGGATAAGAGGGTATGAATTGTTGGTTTTTATGAAATGTTGGAGTGGATATGAGAAATCATTACTTATGAAATGATGTTTACTACCGGGAGTAGTATGTTCGAGTTATACCATGAGAGTTTGGTATGAGCAAAGTAACACCTGAGATTTATGGAAGCAGGCAGAGAGGGGTCTGACCATAAGGCTTCAGAAAGTAAGACATAGTATGTAAGTGAGGCTTAAGGAAGCAGGCAGAAAGCGGTCTGACCATAAGGCTTCATGAGTAAGCATGGTACACTTGTAAGATTTATGGAAATGAGAAAGATGATTTTGATAATGATGAATTAATGACATCGGAATAATGATATTTTATCAATGCAGAAATACCTGATTTTAATATTTTTGTTACAAGTTTAATGATTTTATGATATGGTTGGCTTACCCTTATTTGTTTGTACTATGATCATATAACTCATGTTATATGTGATTAGATAATGTTGCAGATGCGGTTGAAAAAACTTAGAGATGAGAGAGATGCGGGGAAAAACTTTCAGGGATTTTTGTAAAAAGAATAAATTTGTATTGGGAAGATTATGTTGTGTAAAATTTATAAGTTGAAATTTCAATGGTGAAGACTATATTGTTTAAAGTTTGTAAGTTTGGTATTGTACTTTGGAGTAATTGAAATAAAGTTTGATTGTTTATATGAGATATCAAATTAATTTAGTCTCTACTATCAGTAATACCCTTTAAAATATTCGGGTGTTACATTATGGTATCAGAGCCTAGCCTCTCCCAGTACGGTGTGGTTCGAGGACGAACCAGACGGAAGCTGGTGGGCATGTGACATCCGGGCACTGACGAGGGCGGGGAGTGACGCCGGTGCAAGAGGCATGGTGCAGGGGGCACAGACAAGGAGCGGCTCCTGGCAGCTTCGGGTGGAAGGGGTACATGGACGAATCGGACATACACCGGAATGAGAGGGATCTGGAGACTGTATAGGTATGGGACTATACAGTTGAAGGATAGCTTAAAGGAATTGATTTGGCTACTCATATCACCAAAATGCATTTGCTTTTCGGTAGCCTGACTCATAAGAACTCCATGGTTAAGCGTGCTTAGCTTGGAGTAATTCTGGGATGGGTGACCTTCTGGGAAGTTTTCCCGGAAAGTGTGCGAGTGAGGACAAAGCACACTGGAAAGCCTGGTGGTGATCTGTGGGGGCAGTCGATGGTCCCTGTGAGTTGTCGGGGCGTTACAGATGGTATCAGAGCAATGGTTTTCGAAAGTATTTTAGGAGAATGCGTATATGTTTTGTTTGACTCTGGAGCCACACACTCCTTTATATCTCTAGCATGTTTAGAAAGACTCGGATTACCGATGCTTGATCTAGGGTGTGAATTAGTAGTTTCTACACCAGCATCGGGACCAGTTACGACCAGTTCAGTCTGTGTCGGATGCCCGATCCAAATTGCAGGACGCAAGTTCAAAGTGAACTTGATCTGCTTACCCCTTCAAAATCTAGACATTATTTTAGGAATGGATTGGTTGACTGCCAATCACGTTCTTATTGATTGTGGGAAACAAAAGATAGAGTTTCTAAATTTGAACAATTTAGAACTAAGCTCAACTCGAGTCGCTGCGAAGGATATCAAAGATGGAGCTACCTGCTATGTGGTGTTAGCTCAGGAGAAAAGAGAGAATACTGAAGAACAAATCATCGGAATACCTGTGGTAGAAGAATATGTTGATGTTTTTCCAGAAGAAGTGCCAGGTTTACCACCTAGTCGAGAGATCGATTTCACAATAGATCTAGTGCCCGGAGCTGGCCCGGTTTCTATGGCTCCATACAGAATGGCTCCTGCCGAACTAGCAGAGTTGAAAAAGCAAATCGAAGATCTGTTGGAGAAGAAGTTTATCCGTCCAAGTGTGTCTCCATGGGGAGCTCCTGTATTGCTGGTGAAGAAGAAGGATGGAAGTTCAAGGTTGTGCGTGGATTATCGACAGTTGAACAAGGTTACAATAAAGAACAAATATCCTTTGCCAAGAATCGATGATCTATTAGATCAGTTGAGAGGAGCAGAGGTGTTTTCAAAAATTGATCTCAGATCTGGTTACCATCAGATTCTTGTCAAGACGGAAGATGTACAAAAGACGGCTTTCAGATCTCGCTATGGACACTTTGAGTACGTGGTAATGCCGTTTGGTGTGACGAATGCCCCAGCGATTTTTATGGACTACATGAACAGAATATTTCGGTCATGTTTAGATAAGTTCGTGGTAGTATTTATCGACGATATTCTTATCTATTCAGAGAATAAGGAAAAGCATGCAGAACACTTGAGGGTGGCGTTGGAAATTTTAAGAAAACATCAACTGTATGGGAAACTATCAAAGTGTGAGTTCTGGATAGAGAAAGTACAATTTTTGGGTCATGTGATTTCTGCTCAAGGAATCTCAGTGGATCCAGCAAAAGTGGAAGCTGTGCTAAAGTGGGAGCGGCCGAAAACTGTAACTGAAGTACGAAGTTTTGTAGGATTAGCCGGTTATTACCGACGTTTTGTCGAAGGGTTTTCCAAGATTGTAGGTCCTCTAACTCAGTTAACTCGTAAAGATCAACCATTTCTGTGGACTGACAAGTGCGAAGCCAGTTTTGAAAATATGAAGCAACGACTAACATCAGCACCAGTATTAATCATTCCAGACTCTAGCAAATCTTTTGAGGTGTACTGCGATGCGTCATATCAAGGATTGGGGTGCGTTCTAATGCAAGGAAGGAGACCTGTAGCTTATGCATCTAGGCAGTTAAAAGCGCATGAGAAAAACTACCCAACGCATGACATCGAACTTGCAGCAGTAGTATTTGCATTAAAGACATGGAGACACTACCTCTATGGGGCAAGTTTCCAAGTTTTTAGTGACCATAAGAGTCTAAAGTATTTGTTCGATCAAAAGGAATTGAACATGCGACAAAGAAGATGGATGGAATATATGAAGGACTATGACTTCGAGCTTTTATATCACCCAGGAAAAGCCAATGTGGTGGCAGATGCATTGAGTAGGAGACAAGCTCAGATAACAACGATGATGGTGAAGGAATTAGAACTGTTAGAAAAGTTACGTGATATGAACTTGGGGTTGCAGTTAAACCCAGATCACATATGGTGTAGTCATTTAGTAATCACTAGTGACTTCTTAGAACAAGTGAAGGTTGAGCAGTCGATGGATCAAGAGTTGCAGCAAAAGATCAGGTTGTTGGACACCGATCAAGCTAAGGAGTTCGTTCTAAGTAAAGATGGCATACTTCGATTTAAAAACAGAGTGTGTATCCCTGCAAAGAGTGAATTAAAACATTTAATTTTAGACGAAGGCCATAAAAGTCGTCTTAGCATACATCCAGGTATGACTAAGATGTATAAGGACCTGAAAGAGTCATTTTGGTGGAATGGAATGAAGAGGGATGTGGCCGAGTTTGTAGCAGCCTGCTTGGTGTGTCAAAAAGCAAAAGTGGAGCATCAAAAACCGGGAGGGATGTTACGACAGTTAGACATTCCTCAATGGAAGTGGGACAGTATCTCGATGGACTTTGTAACACATTTACCAAAATCATCAAAAGGTCACGATTCTATCTGGGTTATCGTTGATAGACTAACCAAGAGCGCTCACTTTTTGCCTATTAATCAACGTATGTCACTAGAAAAGCTGACGGAGTTATACATCGGGGAAGTAGTGAGGTTGCATGGCATACCTACAAGCATTGTGTCAGACAGAGATCCAAGGTTTACTTCAAGGTTTTGGCAGACGCTACAGAAGGCTCTGGGAACACAGTTGAAGATGAGTTCGGCTTATCACCCTCAGACTGATGGTCAAACAGAAAGGACTATTCAATCTTTGGAGGATTTGCTGAGAACTTGTGTATTAGATCATCTTGGAAGTTGGAATGAGATACTACCATTAGTAGAATTTACTTACAACAACAGTTATCATTCCAGTATTGGTATGCCACCATATGAAGCTTTATATGGAAGAAGATGTAGAACACCGTTGTGTTGGTTTCAAGATGGGGAAGCACTGACAGTGGGACCCGAGCTATTACAACAAACCACAGAAAAAATAAAATTAGTCCAAGATCGGATGAAAGCAACTCAAAGTAGACAAAAGTCATATGCCGACAAAAGAAGAAGACCGTTAGAATTTGAAGAAGGAGATCATGTATTCTTACGAGTAACGCCAACTACAGGAGTCGGGAGAGCTATCAAGATGAGGAAACTGACACCAAAATTTCTCGGACCGTATCAAATTCTCAAAAAGATTGGGCCAGTGGCTTATGAGATAGCACTACCACCTCGATTGACATATTTGCATAACGTTTTTCATGTATCCCAACTGCGGAAGTATATTCCAGATCCAAAGCATGTGTTAGAAGTTGATGAAATTCAGGTCAAGGAAAATTTAACAATGGAAGTTGGCCCAGTGCGTATACTAGATGTTCAAATGAAAAAGTTAAGAGGGAAGGATATTCGCACGGTAAAGGTACTTTGGAATGAAGACACACAGGAAATGACTTGGGAATTGGAAGAATTTATGATAAAGGAATATCCATATCTCTTTTGTAAGTAATTTTTTTTTTGTTAAATAGTCTTTGTTTAAATAAATAATTTTCGAGGGCGAAAATAATTGTTGTTGGGGAGATTGTAAGATCCTTGAAAATATTTGTATGTTAAAATGTAAGATCCATGAAAAAAAAAAAAATATTTATAATAGTAAATTTTAACATTTTATTAGTAATAATAATTTTAATGGATAGAAAAATGTAAATTTTTGGATATAAAGTTATAGTAATTTTGGAGGGAGAGCTTCAAATTTTTGATAACTTATTTAGGATTTTTTTAGAAATGTGAATAGTGAATAGTGAATAGTAAATAGTAAATAGTGAATAGTGAATAGTGAATAGTTAAAAAAAAATATTAAAATAAATTATGGAAGAGAACACTCCACGTAGAATTAATCATTCAGAGATAAGAATGGTGAATAAAAAATAATTTTTGAATAGTAAAAATGAATAGTAAAAGTGAATAGTAAAAATGAATAGTAAAAATGAATAGTAAAATTTTTGGCTATAAATAGCCAAGGGGGGGAGGCTGAAGATTTACACCAAAATTCTAGAGAAATTGTGAGAGAAGAGAGTTAGAGGAAATTCTAGTTAAAGAGGGGAAATTCTGGAAGTTTCCGGAGAACGGTTTGAGAAGAGGAAACTAAGTCTGGAATAGAGGTAAGGGAAGCTAACTTTGAGTATTTCTTTTTGTATTATCTTGAGTCTTGAATATGCTATATTTTTCTTTTGTCTGATTTTAAATCTTAAATATGGAGTATTTTGTTTCTGTATGATTTTGAATTTTAAATGAGAATATGTTTTTTTGTGTGTTAATATCCAAGTGTGATAATTGTAAAATGTGATATTGATTATGTTATGTCAATTGTATGTTATTAGTGGTTTATTTTTATTTTGGAAGGATTAGAAATTGTCTAACCGGCTCTGCCAGATTCAATTTCTTGTTTCCCCAAACATTTTATTGTTTTCCTTATTTATTTTTATTGTATTTTGGAAGGATTAGAAATTGTCTAACCGGCTCTGCCAGATTCAATTTCTTGATTCCCCAAACTTTTTTTTATTTCCTTCCGTATTTATTTTATTACATTTTTGGAAGGATTAGAAGTTGTCTAACCGGCTCTGCCAGATTCAACTTCTTGTTTCCCCAAACTATTTATTTCTTTACTTATTTATTTTATTGCATTTTTGGAAGGATTAGAAGTTGTCTAACCGGCTCTGCCAGATTCAACTTCTTATTTCCCCAGACATGTATTGTTCTTGTTATTTAATTATATTGTATTGATGGATGGATTAGAAGT
This sequence comes from Vigna umbellata, assembly GCF_029865625.1. Classification (NCBI taxonomy): domain Eukaryota; kingdom Viridiplantae; phylum Streptophyta; class Magnoliopsida; order Fabales; family Fabaceae; genus Vigna; species Vigna umbellata. Next base: position 42,743,775 of record NC_142166.1, read on the forward strand.
TGTCTAACCGGCTCTGCCAGATTCAACTTCTTGTTTCCCCATGAATTTTTATATTAAGATTATTTTTATGATTGTCAAATATTGTATTCTTCTATGACCATTTATAGTAATGTTTTATTATTGTTAATTGTTTATAATTATCTTGTATGAATTCTATTATGGATGTTTATTGTGATGATTTTATTGAATGAGTTTGTTGGCTGAAATTAATCTTGTTGGAAGGTTTGGAATAAGGGTTCTATAATAGCTTGTATATGGGTATTAAATATATATACAGTGTTTGAGGTTGTTGTGAGAGGAAGTAAAATTAGGCATTTTAAGATTTAGAGCATAAGAAAACAAGGTAGATAAATTAAATAAATAAATTGTTAATTATTGAAGGCCTCCCTTTGTTGGTAGGATAGAGGAACCTTAAAAACCTGAGTTGGCACATCCCTGATCATAGAGCAGCCCTGGCCTGGTCCAGTCAGTTGTGACTAGTCATATGTGCTGGCGTCGAAGGTGAGTTTGATGCGTTCAGACATCTGGGTCCTCTCCGGTGACCAATTGGGGTAAAGAAAAATCTCTACTAGGATGAAAATAAAATAAAACAAGTTGATTGTAGATGCATAATATTATCATGGTAAAAATTTCATATATATTTTATTTATCATTACATTGAGCCCAGACTTTAATATGTAGTTCCTAAGATATGTTGATGTATTTTGGTTGATCCATGATCTTTGTTTGGTGAAAATATGTTGAGTTATACTCGTTATGGGCAAAATGAGTTTATAATATGAAGCATGATATCTGTCAATGTGTTTAATTTATCGATACCAAAACGGGTTATTATGAATTCATGATTAAAGAATGAACATGATTGAGTTAGGTGGATAAGAGGGTATGAATTGTTGGTTTTTATGAAATGTTGGAGTGGATATGAGAAATCATTACTTATGAAATGATGTTTACTACCGGGAGTAGTATGTTCGAGTTATACCATGAGAGTTTGGTATGAGCAAAGTAACACCTGAGATTTATGGAAGCAGGCAGAGAGGGGTCTGACCATAAGGCTTCAGAAAGTAAGACATAGTATGTAAGTGAGGCTTAAGGAAGCAGGCAGAGAGCGGTCTGACCATAAGGCTTCATGAGTAAGCATGGTACACTTGTAAGATTTATGGAAATGAGAAAGATGATTTTGATAATGATGAATTAATGACATCGGAATAATGATATTTTATCAATTGCAGAAATACCTGATTTTAATATTTTTGTTACAAGTTTAATGATTTTATGATATGGTTGGCTTACCCTTATTTGTTTGTACTATGATCATATAACTCATGTTATATGTGATTAGATAATGTTGCAGATGCGGTTGAAAAAACTTAGAGATGAGAGAGATGCGGGGAAAAACTTTCAGGGATTTTTGTAAAAAGAATAAATTTGTATTGGGAAGATTATGTTGTGTAAAATTTATAAGTTGAAATTTCAATGGTGAAGACTATATTGTTTAAAGTTTGTAAGTTTGGTATTGTACTTTGGAGTAATTGAAATAAAGTTTGATTGTTTATATGAGATATCAAATTAATTTAGTCTCTACTATCAGTAATACCCTTTAAAATATTCGGGTGTTACATAAGTTATACTGGAAAATGAGTTACTGGAAGAGAAAATTTTAATATGAGAAGTATATGAAAATGAACGTTCGTTATCGATACGGTCATTGACCGTACGGTATTCATAGTAAAATTCTTTGAAGTAGTCGAACCCTTTCATTTGGAAAGGATTTCCTTTTGAGGACGAACACCCTCTTATATAGCTTTACGTTGTGCGTTCGGCCAGACGTAAACATCATGAGTGTTGTGTGAGAATTGAGAAGCCTGATAATATCCCTTTGAACTATTAGTCAAATTATTAAAACAGAGACTTTAAATATCTCATCTTATATAAATCCCAATTTTCTATGATTTTGAATTCAGCTAAGAGCCTCGACCTAAAAACGTACGTCTTAAGTGGCGCTCGGTCTTAGACCGAACGCTCGTTCTAAAAGTGTAAATGATAAGTAGCGCTCGGTCTGATACTGAACGCTCGTCCAAATGTGTATGTGGAAAAAGAATGCTCGGTCATATACCGAACGTTCGGTCCTTCTTTAATTATCAACGAACGGTAATAGCGTTCGTCCTGAATTCTCCTAGCGTTCGTCCTAAAATCTAAATAGCGTTCGTCCAATAATCCTAGTAACGTTCGTCCAAGACTTCAGTGACGTTCGTCCAAAAGTTTCATTTTAGCGCTCGGTCATTGACTGGCGGTTGTCTCTTGAATTAAATCGTGTTCAAATTCTTTATCTAAACAATTTATGATATATCTATCCATTTGATTCGTTCCAGAGTTATTGAATTTAAATTATTCTAAGTAAATTCCAGATCATCCTAGATTCAGTTCATCTAACTGATTCAAGTTCGTGAACAAGCCTTCTTGGTATTGCATTAACGTTCGTCCTCTATTACAAAGAGGGCTGGACGTTCGTTCTTTTATGGAAGTGAAACTAAGAATGAAAGTGTGAATAAGAGGAAAGATTAAGATGTGCGAACACCATGAGAAATGAAATTGTGATTGTGGAATTTGAACGAGCGTTCCAGGGAGGAACGACTCTTGGTTGGAAATTGAGATTTGTAAGTATGAACGTGCTAAGCTTAGATGGTGGTTCATCCTGATATTCCGTGAGTGCTCGTTCTCAAGTAGAGAGGAGTATGTCATGCGTGGGAATGGCAGGAGGTCTAGTCCATAACTGTAACTTGGACAAAAAGACTAACCTCAGGTGGCTACTGATGAGCATTCCAGTTACCCCACCTGGGTGCACAGACGCCTTAGCTACACAGGATTCATACAGTCTGGACGGTCGGTCTAGCATCAGGATTTGGATGGAATTATTGTATGAATTGAATGTATATGTTTGTGAATTTACTTGCTGTATTTGATAAGTATGAAATATATGTTTGACTTGAATTAAATTCAATAAGCTTACCCTTGCATTTCCATTGTGTTGTCTGTCTATGTATATCCGTCTTGTCAAATGCAATGATCATCCGTGTGGATGTGAGCAGAGGGAGATGCTTCTCTGGAGCAAGCGCTTGAAGAAGAAGTTATTGCTGAAGATAACTTAGTAGAAGTTGAAGTGAAGGCCGAACAGTAAAGGCGTTCGGTTATTTTAGTTAGTGTAGTTAGGATAGCGAGCGGCTGTGAGCGAGCGCTCTTTTGTTGGTTGTAAATATTTGGACGTTCGGTCATTTTTGTAAATCGTTCGTCCTCATTCATTTTGTAAACGCTCGTTAATTAATACATGAAAGGCCGTTCGGCAAATTATGAATTTCTGCTCCCTTTTATATTAAAACTGTTTTGCCATATTGATTAATGTGATTATTCTAAGTATATAGTTGATGACTGTATAATTTTGGGATGTTACAGATCATATACTTCGTATGACAAGTAATTTTGTTATAATCAAACATTATTGGCAATAATAATATGTTAAAATAAAAGTAATTAGTTTATTTGGTGATATTATATGTAAATAGGTTGGCTTGGTTACTTGTTTGCCTTTTCTTGTGGATATCAAGATGGGTATTTCCAGGTCCAAAATGATAGTATTTTGATATATGTATTTTACTCTGCTGTTTTAATGTATTTTAATTTGACTTTAATTTGTGTATATTTTTGACGTAAATAACTTTATAAGTCATTAAAAAAATGCGTCAATAAATTTATATTATCAATAAATTAGAAACCATTATATGTTCCTTAGTTTTTTTTTTAAATCAAGAAATTATACAACAATATTTATAATTATCTAACAATGTTGTGAAATCTTTATATTATTGGATAAATGCATTTACTTCTCCTTCTAAGTATTTAATTTTAAAATAGGCACATATTATGTTTATAATATAAAAAATTGAATGATATAATTTTAAAATAAATATTTATAAAAAAATATTTTTCTCTCATCTTCTTTTGAACATTGTTTGTTATGTTTTTTTCTCCTTCCTTTTATTAAAGTTTCTATTTTTTTAGGTATTTTTGTATTTTAGGTTCTGGTTTGTTTTTCTGTTAGGGACATTTATGAATCCGACTCTCTTTTCCTTCCTCGCTAGAACCCTATATATACATAGGGTTCTTCTTTCTTCTCTTGTAACAAGAATATTAAATATATTTATAGAAATGAAAAGTTTGAGTTTGTTTCTTACCTTTCCTGGAGCATCTTTTCCGATCTGCTTCTCTTCCGACTTCCAGTAGCCATGGACGCTCACCGTAAGAGAGCTTCATGCTCTTCTTCTCCAAGCTTCCAGAAGACGTTTCATTCTTTCTCTCTCTTTGCTGACACAGACGGCCTCGAGGCAGTAGTTTTATCAGGAGATACTTTATCTCCTTTAGGCTTTGTGGACTGGGCCTCAACTTTAAGGCTTTTGGGCCTTATTTTAATACCTTCTAACATTTTTCTCACTTGTTGATTCATCTCGACCTTATACTTGTGTCTATTTGTCTCTACTTTTAGCTAGGATCGAATCTTCTCGAACTTGATTATTCGACTTGGGCTAACTTGGTTAAATTTTCAACTCATATCAACTTGCCTAGACTTTGGTTGGGGTACACTTGTTTCAACCTTCAATTGGAGCCTATTCGAACTCAATCTTTGGTTGAAGCCTGTTTGGCTCAACCTTCAGTATTTGGCTCGACCTTCGACTAGGGTCAACTCGACTTGATCTTCAGTCTATCATTTTAGACTAACATGGTCCAACTTTAGCCTGGGCAAACGTGATCTTTCGGTTAATATAACACTCATACTAGGATGTCACTATTCTTTTGACTAATTACTTGATTTACCTATGGTACCATGTTTTAACAAAACCAAAGATTTAAAATATCTTTATTTTTAAAATCCATTAGAGTTTCATTACTTAAAATCCACAACATTACAAATTTTATTACATATCCACAACATTTTTCAATAACACTCATACCTTTGAGTCTCAGCACATCTCGTCATAGTTGTGTATCTTTTTCACCAACATTTGCATTAACATTTGTTCTTGTATGAAATACAATCATCGTAATCAACTACGCACAAACAGAAGTGAGCTAACATAAACATAAAATGTCTCAATCGATAATATGATTCAATAATAACTTAACACATAAATCATTTCATCACATAAAATATATCACCTCATATTCAAAGCTTATTACTAAAAAATTAAAACAACATATAGTTACCTCAGTGATATTATAACTCTCGTACACAACTTACCAACAACCACTCACCACTAGAGTAACCATCCTCACTATTTTTTCATAAGTCTTACTAATAGGGTTCACTTTCCATCAATATTATTTTTGAGATTCATAGATAATGATCAAAAAGTCTATAAAAATATACGTACACGAACATAATAACATAAGGTTTATACAAGTATGTCTATATATTATAACATAATATACCTATATATTATAATTACCAAAGATACTAATACCATATAATATGTGTATTATACGTAGTTATGTAATATGTAATATATCTTGTTATATATAAAACAAACAAGTCGTAATTAGTCCAACCAATAATTTTGACTTTGATATACATAAAATATATATAATAATATTGTTTCGGTTATGGGGTTGAGTCACCAACCTCCTTCACAATTTGCCTTCTTGCCATCCGGTCACGCTCCAAGCTTCGTTGTCTTGCTCTTCCGTTCGAGAGGGAACCTGTCAAAGATCCTCCAATGCCAAAGTCAGTATTCGAACCGTTCGACAATTCAATAGAACAGTAATAAATGTGCAGTAAATGCAACTTATCTACTACTTACCTTTGACCTGTATTTATAGTTTTCAGGTTTAATAGCCAATTTAGTCCTCACTTTGGTTGAAAAATCTCAATTTAGTCCCTCGTTATAAAAGTGTTTTGAATTAGTCCTAACTTTTAAAATAGTAGGTCAGATTGGTCCTTTCTGTTAAATATAAGTTAACAAAATTAATGGATGATGATGTGACACAACTTAAAGCTAACGAGGGACCAATTTAACACATCAGCTTTAAGTTGTATCACATCATCATCCATTAATTTCGTTAACTTATATTTAATGAAAGGGACCAATCTCACCCACTATTTTAAAAGTTAGGACTAATGTAAAACACTTTTATAACGAGGGACTAAATTGAGATTTTTCAACCAAAGTGGGGACTAAATTGGCTATTAAACCTAGTTTTCACCATGGGCTTGGGATTAGTGAAAAGTTAATCACAGCCCAAGTCTAGCCCAATGGCTCTAATCACTATTTACCTTAATCATGGTTTTAATGACCCAGTTCACCTACCAGCCGATCGTGTACAACCGCCCAGTTGAATCGATTCAGCGCTGCTCCCTTTGGGCCGCTTGGTCCGTATGGTACATAGATATTACTCACCCGAGTGAAAGGATGAATGGTCTAATAGAACAGTACGCAGTGAGTGCTTATGCAAGCTGTATAGCAATGATGAGTGAGAGACAAAAAGCGCAGTAAAAAAGATTGAAAAAACACTGGTGGTTAGGCTGACGTCGACACTGCTCTCTGGACCGCCAGGTCGTATGATACACACCTGTGATTAGGTTGATATCGGCGCTGCTTTCTGAACCGCCCGGTCTGTATGGTACAAATATCAAAACCACCATTTCATAAAAGAATTTTCAAACCTATAAACTTTCCAAATTATTATACAATATATATATATATATATATATATATATTATATATATATATATATATATATATATATATATATATATATATATTCAACGCAGTACTATAAATTTTCAAAATAACATTTTGGCTTCTTTAAAGAACAATGCAATTTGTTCAAGAATGTACTGAATGGCTACACCGTTAAAATAAAATTGGTTTTCAAAACTTCTCCGTAACAAAGACTAAGCAATAAGCACAAGCTATACAAAAAATAATGCAAAGATAAGATTAGCTCCCCCTATGAACTACTTCAGTCCACTTAAATAATTTCAATTGAAAAATCTAATTAATTCAATACTTACACTAGTTCGAAGTTAAACCCAAGAACTCCAAGCTATAAACTCATGTTTTAACCATTTGAACTACTTAACAAGTTGATCATTTCACTCCTCGTTAAAATTTTAATTTAATTGTAGGATTTTATTGTTAGAATTGACTCGATTTGATCTTTGACCGAAACTAATTTAACTCAATATTTGATCAATGTTAACTTAATTAAAACTTGTTAGGATCGACTCGGCTCGACTTTTGTCCTTGATCGACTTGATTTTCAGTTTGGATTGACTCAGCTTAATCTTAGGTTTAGTACAACTCAATTCAATCATTGACCTGATTCGATTCCTAAATGATATAAGACTATTAGACTTATTAAAGATTTTCTTACCGAAAAAAAATGTAATTTTTTTAAGTTGAAAATGATAATACTTTAGGCTAGTAATTGGTAGTCGAGTTATTGATAGAAACTGATAAGATATTCACTCATAAAATATTTTCTAACACTCAAGTAAATAAAAGTTTATAAAAAATACTGAGATGTGAGATAGTGATGAGGAAAAGAAATGAATGAATACTCTTTACAAAGTTATCCTATATTTATAGATTTTTAGACATTTGGACATAGGTAAAAAAAAAGGTTTTGTTAAAGTGTAGTAATTAAGAGATATTTAGTAATCCATCCTTTTTACTTTTAAATAAAAAGTGATGCAAAGCGTCTTTATATGGATGTTTAGCAATTAAGAGAAAGAGTTGGTATTTCAATTAAGGTGGGAGAAACTTCCAAATTTAAATAACTTTTACATAACATTTATGCATAATATACTAAAAGCTCAAGTATATAGGTTATTAAATGTGAAATCCTATCTGTTTCCATTTGATTAATCCCAAAGCTTAATACTAAAAGTTTAATAAATTGAATTAACGTATTAAAGAATTTTTAATTGTCAGCATCATTTAATTTTTCAACTTTCAGTTAATTTCGAATTTTCAAGGAGTTGTGTTTTTGCCAAACATAGTCTAAAGAAAAAAAATGTTATTAAAACGTTAAAGAAATATTTGATTGTAACTAATAAATATATTTATTACTTATCATTGACAAATATTTTCAGAAATCCGCCCAAAGCTTTAGAGCGTTAGGCAAGTTTTATTGTTTTTAAAAAAATTTAACAATTTTACGATGACAAAAATTGCAAAAACATGTCCAAATAAAACCACTGAAAAATTACAGTTCACACTAAAAGAAAGTGGATACTTGGTATAATTCAGGATCCTCCTCCTTGAATATTAATAAAAAGAATGGATTCATATATATTTCATAATATAAATAAAAACATTTAGTAAGAATATTCAATGTCATAAGTAATGTTTGATTAGGTTTAGACGCTCTACCAAATATAAAGACAAATAATAATTGAGTAAAAGTTTTTTAATGTCATGATATTTGCAATAAATTGCAATGTTCCCCGTTAGCTTTCAAATTAAGTACACCAGGTCATTAATTTAAGCAACGTGTGGCAAATGGTAATCCCTACTGAAAATCGCAGTGAGTTTGACAGATTCTGAGTGTGGTGTGCTGTGAAATGCAGAAACGAAGGCATGAAAATGAAACTAAATTTGAGTGTTTGCGTTGAAGGTGAGTGATTTTTTGTGTGAAAAGTACAAGAGAGGAGAGACGTGGAAGATGCATTTGTTTTATTTATCGCAGAGTGCATAGGATAAGACCAAGAACAGAGAAAAAAAGAAAAAGAAATATCTACAGAACAAAAACTTGTGGCTGCAATTTGTCTATCAATCCATTATATCTTTTCCCGACACAGTTAATTAATCCTATTCACTTCCTCTTCCTTCCAACGTATCCCTCTCACTCTGTCCATTCTGTCAAACCCTTTCGGCTTTTTCGTACAACTAGCTACTGAAAGCAACAAAATACGAATTTGTTGCAAAATATTCATAATTCCACCATAAACAGATTATCACAGTAAATGCAAGCGCCAAAAGTTTAAAACTCATCAACTCAATAATCACACGTTTCTTTTACCTATTTATGGCTTAAAATCTTCAATTAAACAGGACAGAAAAGCCAGGACAAGAAGGAAAGAAAGAAGGAGAGAGAAGTTTAAGAAAAAAAAAAAAGATAAGATTGGATTAACAAATTCTGTTTGGTTTTCTTCAGCAGCGAGGAGACAGAAAGTAAAGACAAGTTATTAGATGAGATGGTTAAAAGTTGTTGAAGAAAGCAGTTTAAGGGTTTAGATATGAGAGGTGGTGGTGGATGCAGCATAGTTTGGTTCAGAAGAGATCTGAGGGTGGAAGACAACCCTGCACTGGCGGCAGGAGTAAGAGCTGGAGCCGTGGTTGCAGTTTTCATCTGGGCACCCGAAGAAGAAGGCCAATACTACCCCGGCAGAGTCTCCAGGTGGTGGCTCAAACAAAGCTTGGTTCATCTTGATTCTTCTCTCAGGAATCTTGGCACTCGTCTCGTCACTAAGCGATCCACTGATACTGTTTCTTCTCTCCTCGAGGTTGTTAAATCCACTGGAGCCACTCAACTCTTTTTTAATCATTTATATGGTCAGTTTCCTTTTCCCTCTCCCTCTTGGATCATTCTTTTCTGCCCCAGTATTTCATTTTCTGCAACTAGAATGAATGTCCAGATTCTGGGAAGTTTGTTAGTCATTGTGGATTGTAGGAACCTAGATTACATCAATTAGGATAAATTCTTTATCCGATAGCAATGTACGGAACAGGACATCACCGTTTTTTCGAGTGATTTGTTTGCCCCACTTACATGGACGTCTGTGATTAGTCATTCGTACAGATTGCTTCAGTCGGTGTTTGTGAAATGTTTGTGTTTTGATATGTTGCAGATCCCCTGTCGCTTGTAAGGGATCACCGAGCAAAAGAGGTTCTTAATGCTCAGGGAATAACAGTACGTTCCTTCAACGCTGATTTACTGTATGAACCGTGGGATGTGAATGATGTCCATGGTCGACCCTTCACAACTTTTGCGGCTTTTTGGGACAGATGTCTTAGCATGCCTTATGACCCAGACTCACCTCTTCTTCCACCTAAAAGGATAATTCCAGGTCTACTCTGTTCATTCACTTCCTTTTCTATTGCATTTCTTTTTATGTTCAATCGCTGCTCCACGTTCATTACTCAACATTACTGTGCTCTCTTTACTTTTCCCTCTCTAGAGATGACACCATTAATGTAACTTCTTCATGCTTATTCTATATACACAAATTTGGATAATGTGTGTTGACTGAATTCTAGACCACTCCAAGATAGACAAAAAGTTTTTAACTAACCTTTTCAGAGTATTCACTCTAGGATCTTTAGTACTGAGTGCTACTACCAACATCGTTTTCATACTCAAATTAGTAATAATACATTCCAATCTTCTAAAAATTGAGAATACAAATTTTTTAACTTGGGTTTTATCAAGTTCAAAAGAATCAAGAGCACTCATTTCACATTCACATTCTCTTAATTCTAATTTACTTATATATATATATATATATATATATATATATATATATATATATATATATATATATATATATATATATAGTAAACCGTAATAAAAATTTGTAGGTAACAAATAACTATAAAATTATGAGAAGTTAAAAATAAAGCTTATAATTTTAATTGTGCTTCTTATTTATTGTTATTACAATTTTAATTATTTAGTTACCTGAAATAATTTTGTTTATACCCACATGGGATGAGATTTTAGATCCTAGCCCGCTTTAACAAGTTGGTGAACATTATTTCATCCTAGTCCAAGAAAGTTTTTTCGTTAAAGTTTGACATGGATTTTACGGATACCCACTATTTCAACTTTAATTGTTATACCTATCGATTCTAATTTATATAAAAATTTAAATTGATTGAGAAAGACTTTTTCTTTCAACTCACCTTATTTGAATTTTTTGATGTGAAATATTCAACAAATAACAGATTTTGTTATAATAAATTTTAAATGGTTTTAATACTATCTTAAATAGTGAGGCCTATGTCTAAATCTTACAATATCAATTTATAACGTAGGATTTGTATTTATTTATCTTATAATATCAACTTATATAAAATTTGTATTTATTTATTTACTGAAAATTTGTTTTATGTATAATCGAAGTAGTGTTTCCAACACGATGTCCCAACACTTTTGTTTATACATTATTTATTAATGTTTGGTAATTTATAATATACTTTTTGTTATCATCAATAAAATTATTTTATAAAACATTAGAAAAGGGTGTGATATCTAAACCAATGGAGAACCGTGCAAAGACAGCACTAGTTAACTAACCCAAATATTAGATAATCAAAATCAGATATTAAATCCTCTAAGCCCCTGGCTTTGAGTATGTTAAACATTTATCTAATGTTAACTAATGTTATGCTGGTGATGGTATTTATAAGAGTGAAATGGGGGTTGAATTGACAAAAATAAGGTCCAAAGTTTTTTTGAACAATAGTACTTTGATTTCACGTAAGGACGAAGCAGTTTTTTCTCTAAGTTATGCTACTATCTATTATCCACAAAAGTGTCTTACCTGTGATGCTAGGGATAACAATGGAACCCAAGAAGCACAAGTGTTGGTTCTCCTTACCCACCCTTGTAAATAAAAATCTAAATGATGACATTTTTCATACAAGTGTGAGTATTCATGAATATTTACTAAAAGAATAAAAGATATAATCTTTCAGGTGATGTGTCGAGATGCCCCAGTGACACATTGGTGTTTGAAGATGAATCAGAGAAGGCAAGCAATGCACTTCTTGCTAGAGCATGGTCACCGGGGTGGAGCAATGCTAACAAGGCATTGACAGCATTCATAAATGGTCCACTGATAGAGTACTCAATAAATTGCAGAAAGGCTGACAGTGCCACTACCTCACTTCTCTCACCCCATTTGCATTTTGGTGAGCTGAGTGTGAAGAAGGTCTTCCATCTTGCCCGCATCAAACAACTTCTGTGGGCCAACGAAGGAAACAAGGCCAGTGAAGAGAGTGTGAACTTGTTCCTTAAATCTATTGGTCTCAGAGAATATTCGAGGTACATTAGTTTCAACCACCCCTACAGTCATGAAAGGCCTCTTCTAGGCCACCTTAAGTTCTTTCCTTGGGTTGTAAATGAGGGTTATTTTAAGGCATGGAGACAAGGCAGAACTGGGTACCCTTTGGTGGATGCAGGGATGAGGGAGTTGTGGGCCACTGGTTGGCTGCATGATCGGATACGTGTTGTAGTTTCCAGTTTCTTTGTGAAGGTTCTGCAGCTTCCTTGGAGATGGGGAATGAAATATTTCTGGGACACCCTTTTGGATGCAGATCTTGAGAGTGATGCTCTTGGTTGGCAGTACATATCTGGCACACTCCCTGATGGTCGTCAATTTGACCGAATAGATCATCCACAGGTGTTGTGTTAGTTTTCTGTCAAAGCTACATAATTATCTTTCTTCCTTGACCTTTTGGATTTATGATAATTTGTTTGCTTCTGCATCTAACATTGTACCCTCTATTACGTATATGAGTAAACTAGCCAAATACCACCTCTCACTCTCACAATGGACGAATCAATCTCTTTGGTAATATTTGGATAAACAAAAGTAAACGATAACCGAGAGCATAACCTTCTTCAATTACTTAGGAGCATAACCTCCCTCATAGGATGCATAATCGCCTCTCAACCAAACTCAATAATCAAAAGCATATCCTTAACTCTAGACTCTTCCTTTATTTATACTAATTATTTCCTAAATAAAATATTTCTCTAGAATAAAATTTTTCCCTACAATAAAATATGAATATTGTTTTAAATAAAATATTTCCCTAAGATATATCCTTATTTACTATAACTATTTCTAAATATTTCCCGCCGCCTATCCTAACTGTTGTTCCAGTTAGGATAGTCACTCTCCAACCGATCGGGTCCAACTCCCGTTCGGCTTTGCTTGCCCTGCACCCTACCGCTCGGCTCTAGTTCTTCACCGCCTTCCACCGTTCCACCTGACCTTTCCATGCCTTCCACCGTTCGCTTGCTTCCCCTTGCCTTCTATAGTTCGACGCCCCCTGCCTCCTACCGTTCGACTCCAACTCTTCACCACCTTCCACCGTTTGGCTAGACCTCTCCATGCCTTCCACCATTCGGCTACCGTTCGGCCTTTACGGTCAATACCGTTCGGCCTCACTTCCCTCCTACCTTCCTTCTCCTTCTCATATACTTTCCAAACCTTATTATTACCTCCTACCTTATACAGTAACATTACACCCTGCTGCAAAACAACCTTGTCTTCAAGGTTGAAAATGTGAAACTTGATCTCCTGGCTTCTCATCATCATCGTGTTATCATATGAAGGGTACTCACTGGCCGTTGCCCTCCAATTGAGGTCTGGAGGTTTGGGTGGTGGTAAAACCTCCTCCAATGTCTTCCATTCTTCGTCCAACTTTCTGGTCACCACTTTTCCAGAATCATAAGCCCTGAGGAATTGGTCTTTGATTTCTTTTAGTACTTGATGTGGCTCTCTCCCTTCGGCTGGTGTATCAAAAACTGCAAACCCCCCGTTCTTTTCGCTAGCCCACCTTCTTACAGAATCCATTGTTCTCTCCAGGCCATTGATTCTTCCATCTGCCCTTCCTTCCAAAGCCTTCATTCTTCCTTCCAGTACTAGACCGTTCGGTTCCGGCAATTTTCTCACGTTCGGTTGTGGTTGTCCTCTCACGTTCGAATTCGTCAGTCCGCTACCTTTCAGTTACAATAGTCCCTTCCCATTCGGCTCGGTAGGTCCTTTGTCTTTAGGTTCCGCCCGTTCTCTCACGTTTGGATCTAGCAGTCTGCTATCGTTCGGTTCCAGCAGTCCCTTCCCGTTCGGCTCGGTAAGTCCTCTCTCTTTAGGTTCTGCCCATTCTCTCACGTTTGGATCCAGCAGTCTGCTACCGTTCGGTTTTGGCAGTCCTTTCGCGTTCGATTCCGGAAGTCCTTTCCCGTTTGGAGTTTGGACGTATTCTTCCATGGTCCCCGACTGCTTACTGGTCGCGAGTCTTTCAAAGATTGACCCCGTGTTTCTTTCTACGAATTGGATCACCATCGCCTCCTTTAAACCTTCCCAAGAACAATTCTTGGCTTTCCCCTTCCAAAATCTGAACTAGTATCCGGCCTTATCCTCCATACTGATGTAGGCTAGGCGCATCTTCTCTTCCTCCGACACCCCTTGTAGTTCAAAAAATTTATCAGCTCTATTGATCCAATTCAACGGATCAACCTCATCAAAAATGGGTAGCTCAGCCCTTTTCCTCCAATTTGGTTGCTCCTCGTGGTATCCACCATCTCTCTCGCCTTCCCCTTCCTTTCGCCAATCCTCCTTTCTCCCGTTGACAGACCCCTGGCTTCCATTCGAATTTCCATCTAGATGTCGGGCTCGCCCTCCCATCATCCTCAGCAGTTCTTGCAAATCCTTGCGGACTGCCGCCATCTTCGTATCCAATCCCCCCATGGATAGTTCCATGTTCTCTAGCTTTTTCTCCTCTCTTGACTATCTGGCAGATTCCTCCCTCACGCCTTTTCTCCTCTCTGACGATCCGGCAGATTCTCACGCTTTTTCTCCTCTCTGACGATCTGGCAGGTCGGACCAATTGTTACGTACCTGAGTATGTAAACTAGCCAAATACCACATCTCACACTCTCACAACACGTAACAGAACAATAAACGAATGACAATGGACGAATGAATCTCTTTTATTGATGGTAATATTTGGATAAACAAAAGTAAAAACTAATTGGGAGCATAACCTCCTTCAATTACTTGGGAGCATAACCTCCCTCACAGGACGCATAGTCGCCTATCAATCAAGACTCTCCCTTTATTTATACTAATTATTTCCTAAATAAAATATTTCCCTAGAATAAAATATTTCCCTAGAATAAAATCTTTTCCTAGAATAAAATATGAATATTGTTCTAAATAAAATATTTCCCTAAGATATATTCTTATTTACTATAATTATTTCTAAATATTTTCCGCCTATACTAAGTGTTGTCCCAGTTAAGATAGTCACTCTTTAACCGATCGGGTTCAGCTCCCGTTCGGCTTTGCTTCCCCTGCACCCTACCGCTCGGCTCTAGTTCTTCACCGCCTTCCACCGTTCCGCCTGACCTTTCCATGCCTTCCACCGTTCGGCTTGACCTCTCCCCGCCTTCCACCGTTCGACTTGCTTCCCCTTGCCTCCTACCGTTGACGCCCTCTGCCTTCTACTGTTCAGCTCCAGCTCTTCACCACCTTCCACCGTTTGGCTAGACCTCTCCATGCCTTCCACCATTCGGCTACCGTTCGGCCTTTATGGTCAATACCGTTCGGCCTCACTTCCCTCCTACCTTCCTTCTCCTTCTCATATACTTTCCAAACCTTATTATTTCCCCTACCTTATACCGTAACACCCTCTCTCCTTTTACTTCCTCTCAACTTCTCCCTATTGAAATATTCATCCACTCTTTTTTCTTATGAACCTGTTCTGTTATATGACACATCATAAGTTCACAACTCTTACAAAAAACATGGTGCTTAAATTGTTGTGTTCCTTTGCTCCAACAAGTATAGAATCAATAGGATTGAGTTTGTGGTCGTTATTGTTAACATTGGTTTTTAGTTATGTCCTGTTGTCAGCAATTGATCGCTGAAAATTGATAAATATATGCATTCATTTTAGTCATTGGATTTTGTAGTTTGAGGGCTATAAATTCGACCCAAATGGAGAATATGTGCGACGCTGGCTTCCAGAACTTGCAAGGTTACCTACTGAGTGGATTCATCATCCTTGGAATGCACCAGAATCAGTGCTCCAAGCTGCTGGAATTGAGCTAGGAACCAACTACCCTCTTCCAATTGTGGGAATAGATGCAGCAAAAACTAGATTACAAGAGGCACTATCAGAAATGTGGCAACAAGAGGCTGCTTCAAGAGCTGCAATGGAAAACGGAACTGAGGAAGGACTTGGAGACTCCTCTGAATATATTCCTGCTGCATTTCCTCAAGACACGCAAATGGAGGAAACTCATGAACCTGTTAGGAACAATCCCTTTCCTGTTGGTCGGCGTTACCTGGATCAGATGGTTCCAAGCATCACTTCCACCCTTCTGAGAATAGAAGAGGAAGAAACTACTTCTGATCTTCGAAACTCAGCAGAAGAGAACAGCAGAGCTGAAGTGCCAATAAATGTAGATGCACAACAGAATGCAGGAGTTACATTGAACGAACGGATCTTGCAGACTGCTCACAGGAATACACAAGTACAAAACAATACTACAATGGAGCTGAGAAACGTAGCTGAAGATTCTAGCATAGAATCTTCAAGTGGTACCAGGAGAGAACGGGATGGAGGTGTAGTTCCAGTATGGTCTCCCCCAGCTTCCAGTTACTCAGAACAATTTGTGGGAGATGAAAATGGTATTACAAGTGGTTCCTCGTACTTGCAAAGGCATCCTCGGTCTCACCAATTACTGAATTGTAGACAGCTACCTCAGACTGGGTAAGATTTCAAAAGACCAATGAAAGCATTGAACACTTCATGTTCAATATTTTCAGTTTAATGATTATGATCCCTTTTGATTCTTTTGTTGGCTCCTTGTTATCTTATCACAGTTAAATTTTGATGACAGGTAATTCATATCTAAAGCGACTAGCCTAGAAGAAGAAAAATACACTATAACCATTATGTTGAGATAAAGTGGGATGTTGAAGCCGCATAAACATGAAAGTGTTAATTTCCTACCCCTTTTACCAGCGGCTGACCTCCAATGTGTACGAGATTTCAATTCATACAGCAGTTCATCTGCGGTTTCTTTTGCTTTCTTGTACAATATTTGCAACTTGCTGTGTGGTATAGTTTGTGTGGTGAGGGAGAAAAGAGCCACCATAGGATCTTTGGTCTAATAATAAACTCAGATTTGTGCTTTCACTTGAGGCAGATATATTAATTATGATCCGAGTTTTAGTTACATCTTCTGTGTCCTACATCTAATATATCCACTAAAAAGTGAACCTCATCTTGTTGATCACATTTCTGGATCTTCTTCGGCATATTAATCTACAGTGCTAACACCTTTTTTTTTGTTTTTGTAATTCATGTAATCATGGACGTAATAATCTTTTTAGGGGTCACAAAGGTAAATCATTGTGCAGTCTCCAGCTTTATCTATTTAAGTACCTAAGAGTATGCAAATTTGGTTCTTCTGAATTGCATACAAAGTGTAATTGTAATGATTAATTAACAAAAGTCAACAACTGAGATCACTACAAAGTTATGCACGCTCTTGCAACTTCGGAGCAATGTGATTTGCTGAGGAAAGTTATCTGTACTCTTAGTTGCACCTTGACATAAGCTTCGCTATTTCCATTTGCTGTGTGGCAAGTTGTCTGATGATAATCATCACGATATGACCGTGGAGGCACTATATTTAACCAGCAATAATGACTTTAAACAGAACAAAAATGCTCATTACAGCTAAAGTCAGGAGAACTTTGCTTTATATTTTTTTTCAATTGGTGAAGATACCCTTATACTTCCCTCCTCACACAAAAAAAAAGTATAAGGGAAAATCTCTACTCTAGATTGCTTTTTAAAGTACAACTTATAGCATATGGAACCTTTACTTTTTGTTTTAATTTTAGAATTTATTGTTTTTTTTACATTTTTTAATATATTTTTTTCTTTTGCGGTTTTATTTTACACTTAACCGCAATACCCAACAAAAATAAATTCCTGCCCGACATGTTACACTTCTCTCTTTCTTTCTTAATTAGCTATTTTCATTTTTAGAAGATTAATAACAGTAGTCAAAAGGGATAATATTACAATTTAAAATCTTGATTATAAGATCAAAATATTAACCATATGTTAAAAATTATTATAAATTTAATTATGTAAAAATAATCATTTATCTTATATAATAAATAAACTAATTTGATTAAATTATTGCTAACATAATTTAATTGAGTGAAGATATTTTATGTTTTTATTAGACTAAATAAAATTGAAAAAGAAAAGGGGCATGTTTGTTGTATGGTAGATGTCATTTTAATCAAGTAACGAATTGACCGATAATCTCTTGATCACTTTTTAGATTGATTACTCTCATGTGGATCACCTCTTAGAAAAATCACTCTTAGAAAAATCACTCTTAGAAAAATCACTCTTAGAAAAATCACACTTAGGACTTATTGTAGAGTAAAGGTAAGATTAATACTTAGTCAATGATAACTACAAATCAACTAACTAATACTGATTATGGTGTGATTAAACTGTAATTAAGTCAGTAAAGAGGTAAAAGTCTATAAAGAAAGGTATAGTTATTCATACATACATGACTGCATTTAATACTCTTTTGAAGAGTTATTTACTGACTTTAACATTGATGCAAATATCATCCTAATAATAATTTTAGAGTCAAAAGATTTTTAAAATCGAACGAACAAGAAATAAAAACAGTAAAGTACAAAGAATTCAGAGTTCTCGATCGACACTGCATAAACATTTTCCATTCACTTTTTCCCAATTGAACATCAACCTATCATTTTAATTTCTTTTATACGCTTAAGAAGAAGATATTTTTCTTTTCCTTGTTTTTAACCGCTTTCGAACAATTTGAGCGTACAATCGCATTTTTTCTAAGAAATTTTGATTTCAATCTTATTGGATTCCATATTATTTAAAACACATGATGGATGGAAACCTAATGGTATATTTTTTATTTACAATTTTATAAGAAGTGAGATAAGATACGGAGAGTTTTCTATTGTAACCTAACCTTGGTGCATGATAGCTCTGTCTAAAAACAAGTTAGATTCCATTCGGCAAGGCCTTCCAAGCAACTAAAAAAGCCAAACCAACAAAGTCATCAACTTAATAATTGAAACGTGTTGACATTTTCTCTTGTAATAAACTTTTTAAATTAGTTTTCAGGAACTTATGAACCCTGAAAGGACGTGTCAAAATTATAAATTTCAAATGTTAAAAATTGTAAGTATAAGTTTATATATTAGATAACAATGAAAAATACAGGGTTTTATACGAAAGAAAATTCATAAATTTATCGTATTAAAATTTTGGGTTAAAAATCTATCAATTTATTATATAAATTAGGTTTGTGTCTGATTATGTTATATATCTCAACTCAACGAAAACACTGGAAAAAGCTATCACCGTATTATTAAAATATGTATAATTACTCTCTAAACTGTACTCTAAACATAATTACAACGTGACATCTCGTTCTATTTAATGTTCTTATAGAAGCAGAAAAAGTGCTCAACTCCACCAGTTTAGTATGATTTTTGGTGCCTTAGGAGAATGAGAATCATGGGACAATGAAGCTAGGGCATAAAGCCTATATATCACTACTCATGAATGATGAATTTGTCATTGGATTGGCCTTTTTGGGAATGTGCTTTGTCTCTTTTAAGAATCGTGGAGGGAATTATTTCCTCTTCTGTATGTTTTTTTTTCTAGTTAATTCCCTACTATGAAAGCATTGGATTCTACTTTAGATGTTGGGTAGTGTCTATAACATTGGAAGTCAACCTCAATCCCTTAAAGCCTAGAGGCCATAGATGAAGTCCCTGGCCTAGTCTCATCTTAATGCACGTTAGAAGAAGAAAAAGAAGCTGCGGATTTATGCAGTTTCAAAATTAACTCAAGTTGAAATCTGAAAGCCAAGTTCATATATATTAAAGTACACATGCATGTGTTCAGGTGCTTCACAACTAGCTGTTTTGAATATGGTAGAGAAGATTCGTATACAAAGATGCTTTGATGCAAACTTCAGCACTAACTGGTAGAGCTCATTAATTAATTCATTGAAAGGCAATTTATAGTGAATATGGGAGCTTGGTTGTGGCATTAAACTACCAATTTGACCATGTGGAGGAATCATATATATCATTCAAAGTTAGCAAATGAAACGCTAATTATTTGAATAAAAGTGCGGCTTTGAAGTTTGAATGTGAAAGAGAAAAACTTCCCCATAAAATTAAAGCAAACTTGGGGCCTGCAATGCAAAAATGGTGGTATGTGAAATGAGAGAAAGAGAGAATGAACAATGGTGGAAAAGAATAAAAAAGACGGCGTGGTTTGACCTGTTCCAATGCTTTTGAAAGGTAAAAAGGTAGGAGTCATCTTTTGAATAAGATTATATTTGGTTTTTGTCTATTTGTCATACATATAGTTTTAGTTGATGTGGTCCTATGAAAATAAAATGCACCACTTAGCAGCCTTATACACTTCCATGGCTATACTTTTTCAATTACATATATAATATATGGCTGGATAAAAGTGAACTCATATGGTATATCTCAATACTTATCAAAGATATAAGATGGTCAAATGTAAATAAATTTTTTACCCTGAAATCATATTTTAATATGAGACATAGATAAGACTGTTATGGTATAATTAAATACCGAAGGCATTTTGTATATTAATAACATACAGACCTTAACCAATACTTAATTTAAAATAACATTCCATCATTTAATTCTTATAATAAGTGGCAACTTAAATACAATAATATATATATATATATATATATATATATATTATATATATATATATATATATATATATATATATATATATCCCAAACATAAAGATATAATAAATTTGAGAAGACATGAGACAATTGACTAGAAATGAAATACAACATAAAAACAATAAAATTAATGTAAGGCTTAAATATTTTGAATCTTATTTTTGTTCATTTTGTTTGATGTGAGATTTATTTTTTTAGTGTTTAATATAGTCCTAATTTTCGTAATTTATGTTTAATTTAGTTCTTTTTAACAACGTTGTCTAAATCGTTAACGACATATTGTACATGTAGACATTGTTTGGATGAGTTGTTGGATTGTTGTTTACGTGGTTGTCCTGCACAGTTGTTTATGTAGTCATACGACCTTGCTTCATTCCTCCACCACCATGAATGTATCATATTCCACCACCATCATGAATGCAACATTAGATAGGAGGAATCACGAACCACCTTGCACCTTCAATGCGAAATGTGAATTCATCTTCTCGAAACATTAATCACAAACCACACCTAGCATGAATCCAAAATCACTCCAAAAATTAGAGTTTCTATGATCGTGGTGTTATGGTTTGTGCTTGTGATTTTGAAGTCTTTGTTTCGATTTGAGTGACGAAATTTAGTACTTTCATTGTGCGATATTACCATTAAGGTTTATTGGTTCGTTCCTCGTTCTCGCGGTGGATGATCGTTGTTCGCTGTGGACTTGCAGGTTTGGGGCCTCATAATTGATTTGTGGTGTGCATTGTGCGTTGGATTTGCCTTTCAATTTTGATGCTCGGGCTCAAAAAGTGGTGGCATGGTTGTTGATGTGAAGGGAATGCTACAGCGCGAATCTGCATCTTTTGTTAATGGCTGTCATGGTTCGTGGTGGCTCGCAATTTGGGATTTTCGTGGAGGAATGGTAGTTTGATGGATTCTGCCGGTACGATGTTGTAAAGAAATATGGTGGCTAAAAGCTTGAAGAAGATGGAGATCTGTGGTGCTTGTCGTCGTAATGACTGATGGCGTGGAGGAGATCATGATGGTTGCCTATGGTTTCTAGGTGTGTTGGAAAGAAAATGAGATGACATGGAAGCCACGTCAGAAAAAATGAAACATGTCATTCAAACACTGCCCACATATATAGTATGTTGTTAACGATTCATACAAGGTTATGAAAAAATGATCAAATTGAACATAAATTACGAAAATTGGAACTACATTGAACACTCGAAAAAAAAGAGTCTCACTTTAAACAAAATCAACCAAAATAAGAACCAAAAAAGTATTTAAACTTTAATATAAAGTTAGAGTATGGATGAAAAATTATGTACAAGAAATAATTTATGTGTTAAAAGATAAGCCCAAGTCTAGGTAAACATTAAAATGCTACAATTTATATAATTTTAGTGGTGGTGTTGTAATTTATGTTAGTATAAGAATTTCAAAATAGAAGAAATAGACAACTAAATGCAGCTACAAATATTGAAAGAGGAGATGAAGAAAGTGATAAAAGACTAAATCAAGATATTTATTGATGAATTTTATCAATACATAAAATCTATAAGTAATTATCGACAATTAATTATCAATGAATTTTGACCATTAATAATTACTAATGGTTAATTATTGACTGCATTTTTATTATTGATAGGGATGTTAAGATGACTCAATCCAACTCATATGAGTTGACTCACCATTGATTCAATTCAACTATTCACTTTTAATGAGTTAAAAATTTTGTAATCTTGTTTGATCCACATGGGTTCACGAGTTACTGGATTGACTCACTTGAGGATATTTTGTTATTCCAATTCATTTTATATATTTAATACAACACAATCAAAGTTATTGGCTTGAATCACTATTTTATAAGTACAATCAAAATGTTTACCTATTTTACCAATTTTAACAAACATTATTATAATGATAGAAGTTGAAAATTAAAGTGTTAACTTATATAATTTGAAAAACAAATAAATTAAACAATTAAATTATTCAAACATTACTCAACATTATTCCAATATTTAAAAAGATCAAATTATCAACTTACATAATTACAAATAGCAAATAATTATTATACAAAATTTGTGAAAATACATTAAAAAAACTAGGTTTAATACATCATTTGGTCTATACTTTTAGGGGTTTGGTTCAAAGTGATCCTACCTTTTAAAAAAGTTCAGTAAGGTCCCATATTTAGTTAAAAAATGTTTAATCTGGTCATTTTCGCTCACGCCGTTAAAAACATAACGGTGCAAATGTCTCCGTGGCCAAACTTGAGTTGTGCAGTTTGATGAATACGTGGCTGAAAGAATTAAATGCAGAGAGAGACGTAAATGGTTGTTTGAAGAATTAAATGTAGAGAGAGAAATGTAAATGGATTTTAATGGTTGAAGAAAGAGATATTGATGTATTAATTAGAGAGAGAATATTTCTCTGGACACTACCCAACAATGCACCAGCTTTATACACCCACGTCCAGATTCCACCCTATATACTATTCGACTCAGTAATAACTCAAAAATGATATAATTTTCGAAATCCATAAAACTAGATATTGCACTGTTAGGACGACATTAATATAACTAAAACAAAGAATTCTTGCTTATAAACAACAAAATTGTGACCATTAGATAACCTCTTCACCTCTCTCATCAATCTTTATATCTTCAAAAAAAACTCCTTTAGCTTCCCTAGACCTATTTTATAGACCAAAAATTTAAAATCTGCACAACGAAAACCTTAGCCTGTAACCCTTCACCATTCTTATACCCAAAATTTAAAATATGCACAACTCCTTTAGCCCCCACATGCATTGAAACTTTTCACTTGCAAAAAGATACCCAGCTAGTGGCTCCCCCGCGTCTCCGGGTCTCCCCGAATTCCCTCTAGTACCCATTGGGATACGTCGGTGCGGTTCCCCACCGGTCTTGGTTCGATAGTGGTGGCGACGGCGTGATGAATGCGTTGAGTTATTTGATGAAAATCTCACTTCGAAGGTCTACGACATAGCAATTGAGTCTTCTCTACAATTGGCGCCAAAGCTTTCTGGAAAACTCGGGGTTAAGGTTTGGCTCAAGAGAGGATTTGCACCCCGTTTTCTCATTTAAGATTCGTGGAGCTTATAATATGATGGCAAAACTTCCTAGGGAGTTGTTGGAAAAGGGAGTTATCTGCTCTCCGGTGATTGTTATGTGAAGAGGGTTAATCCAAAGGTGAGGATTATTAGGGTGGAGCCCTCTTATGCAAATGCAATGGCGTTGTCATTCCAT
The DNA here is from genome assembly GCF_029865625.1 of Vigna umbellata. Classification (NCBI taxonomy): domain Eukaryota; kingdom Viridiplantae; phylum Streptophyta; class Magnoliopsida; order Fabales; family Fabaceae; genus Vigna; species Vigna umbellata. The sequence goes on from NC_142166.1 coordinate 42,767,651, forward strand.
CATCATCAAAGAGTGATTTTGGACCAGGTTGGAGGATTTGTAGATGGTGTAGCTGTTGGGATTTGCACCTAACTTACGTCATTTCAATTTTTTTAAAATATTTACATAGTGCAGCCTCTTCAAACGTGCCACGTATTCATCAAACTGCACAGCTCACTCAGGTTTGGCCACAGTGACATTTGCACCGTTATGTTTTTAACGGCGTAAGCGAAAATGACCGGATTGAACATTTTTTAACGAAATATGGAGTCTTACTGAACTTTTTAAAAGATAGAATCACTTTGAACCAAACCACTCAGGTTTGGCCACAGTGGCATTTGCACCGTTATATATATTACAAGTGACTTGGGTCCAATTTGACTCATATTTTAAAAAATTAATTTTTTTCCAATCCAACCTAACTCAAATTCAAGTTACTTTACAAGTTGAAATCTCTTTTGATATCTGAATATTAATTTGTTGGTAAAATTTATAATGAGTATTTTGTCAATAAATTTTTTATTGTGGTATTTACATTATAAATACCTAGAGTATTTACTCTAAAAAAGTGAAAGATTTGTAATATTAATAATAGTTGTAATTAAATAATAATTGAAAAAACACTAAAATGTAATTTTTTACTATTTTAAGCAAATTTAATCAATTAATATAATCATTAAAACATGATTTAACCGTACTCACTATGAATAGCTTACTTTTTTTTTACAATTATCATTACTCTTTTATTTTTCAATTACTTTCAAAAAATTTAGAGACTTTTCACTAACATATGTTGTGAAGATAATATACTAGAACAGGTACGACAGTTTTATTTATTTAGATCTAAGGTATCTATAGATGAAACCTATTGCCTCAAATATAAGGCATGAAATCTTATTATATATTTTTATGTGCTTCTATAGTTAATACATTAAATCTTATATCCTAAATCAAATAGGTTTTCTTGAGTAGGAATATATAGATATAATGGAATAGTCAAATTTAGACTAATTCAACGTTGATCAATGATCCTATAGTTTTGATTAAAAGCTTTGAACTACTTTATGAAGGCACAAAGAAAATTGATCCATTTTCAATTAAATTAACATTAATGTTTATTATAATATGTGCTAATAAAAAGTCCATGATTTTCATCTCAAAATAAAAAATTAGGTATTCGATGTTTCCTATGTGTGTTAACTTAAACTAAGGCACAAATACACTAACAAGTCGCAACAACGTCCAAACGAGGAGTTCAGTTAGTAAACGACAACTAAATATTACTTTAGTAATAGTTGTGTCAGATTTCATTCTCCTATTTATATATACTTTTCAATTGAATTATAAACTACTTTTGTATTTGTAAATTTGTAGAACAAGATATACTGTTATTTTTTATGGGGGAAGATAAACACATGTTTATTAAACTAATAATTTAATTGAAAGTGGATTTCCACATAATTTATATTTATAAAAAAATATAAATAAAGTTATCTGATATATTATTTATATAAATTAAAATTGACATAATTTATACTGTAAAATAATCTTAAATAATGATTAATTTAATAACAAAAAATAAATAATCACGGGCCAATTTAAATACTAATTTATAAATTAAAAATTATTGCTAATGAAAATAATTTTTTATTATAAATAAATAATAATAATGGATTTGTGAATTGTATGTTAATTGGCTTTTAATTAATTAATTAAAAATAAATTCTTTTAAAAGTTAAAACTTTAGTAATTAATGTTATTAATGAGTTTAAAAACCAATTCATTGATTATAAATTTTTATTTATAATAGAAACTATTTTAAGTACCAATAATATTTATTTTATAAATTAGTATATAAATATTTATTTAAGAATTTTCTTATAGTATACTGAATTATTTAATTTAACATAAATAATTATAATATTATAAAATTATAATTTATCTATTAGATTAAAAAAACTTATTATTTTATATAAATGAGTGACAATCTAACATAAAAAAATAATGTTTAAAAAAGTTAGAAAATCTCCTATTATAAAACCCATTTTACATGAACTTTCTAATAACTTATGCTCACTTTTAGTTCAAACACGAGCTCTTAATTTATTTTGGTAGGTCGTAAAATGAATTTCACATTTTCATATTTTTATTTTTTATTTTTTATTACAAATTAAAATTACAGAATACTAATTTGTATCGTACACGAACCGTATTATCTATTATATATTTCAAAATATTATTCTTTAGCCCAGTCTTTATTCAACTTTTAGTATTTTTAAGATAAATATTTAAAAAAAAAATTGTAAAGAAAAAATTTGATTATCTAAGAATATGATTTGATGTTAATTTTTTTTGTGAATTAGACTCATCTGTCGTTGATAGAGTGCCTTCTAATATTTTTTTCTAAAAATCCATATTAAAAACATTTGTTGTTAAATTACTACGATCGAAATATTAAATCACATTGACACTGTTTAAAATAATACATAATATAATTTGATAAATTTTATAATAATAAAGTCTTAATATATAATTTAATAAATTAAATTCAAAACAATATAATTTCATAATCCAACTTTCAGAACACTAATGTTTAAAATAATTCTTTTAATAACAAGACATTCACAAATGAGTTATATATATATATATATATATTATGTTACCTTTAATACAATGACATATTTTTGTTATGAAAGACAAAAATATAAAAAATATAAATTTATAGAAAATGTATCCAATAAAAATTATTTATCAAAAGGATATTTCTAAAAGAAAACACATTCAAGTTATACTAATAAAAGACGAATAAAAAATTATTTTTAGAGGTATGCATAAGCGCAGTTATAACGGGTCATCCTATTCAACCCAATCCAACCCACCATGGATTGATCATTTAGTGAGTCAACCCAACCCAGTTCATTTATTAGTAAATTGAAAAAATTCAAATTCGGTTTAGTCCTTACAGGTTGGTTCATAGTTCACTTAATTACAACTTTTTTTTAAAATAAAAAAAATTATAATTTTTTTGTAATTTAAATTTAAATAATTTCACTCTAAAATGATATTAAACAAAAACAATTCAAAATAAAAAAATTAACATACAACTTAAATGTAATCCAAAAGCAAATACAAAAAACGAATAAATAAGTTTATCGTGATAATTTTTTGTATCACTTATCCATTTATAAGATTAGACTTGAATGGATAAATTTATAATATTTTACTTTCTTAAAATATCATTTCCTTTATTCTCATTTTCAATACAATAAAAAATGTTAACTAATAATATTAAGACATAAAATAATAATTAATTAAATTAAATTAGGTAGGTTGGTAAATCAACTCGACTCACCATAAGTTCAATCCAGATGAACTGGATTGAAAATTAACCAGTATAAAAAAATTTCACTTTATTTAAACCCAACATGGCCCAAATCGTGGTGAGTCGAGTTGACATATGGGTTCTAACCTATTTTGAGAACACCAGCATCAAAATATGATATGCAAGTGAATCGATTGAATTAAACTTATACTTAGTTGGTAAAAAAGTTTAACTAATTTATTTAAAAATAAAATAATAAGAGTTTGAACCTCAATTATTTACAACTTAATTAATTTTTAATAAAAAATTCTGAAATTATTTCTCGGTTTTACTGATATAACATTTAGAAATTATTTTAATATCAATCTGTTGATAAAAATATGCATAAATTTCTTTAGAAAAATGATTCATATGTATATAAATAGAGATAGTAGTTTTCACAAATTCAACTCATTAATTAATAAAAATCCAAACTTTGAAACCAATATACATTTATACAACTTTTAGTTTGTTTGTTTCTGAGTTTAAACCATAATAATTTAACTTATTTAAAACCTGTATAAAAGTTTTTAACATCATTTTAATTATAACAAAAATAAACACATTTTAACAATGTTGTTAGGATTGATGACATTCAAGAATCATAATACCCAACATTGAAATATTCCTGGTTTACCAACCACTGTTTATAAAATTTCCTTAAATATCGAATTTAGTTTTAGCACAAATTGACCATTGACCTCCCTAGTTTAAATATTACAATCAATGTTGATTACAAAATTGTAAGACATCAAACACTGCTGCTCTAATATCTATAATATAATAACAATACGCACGGCTTTTGGTAATATTTTTGTTTTTGTTTCTTTTTATAGTTTTATAGTATCGCTTTTAATTGACTTTTTATTTTCATAATGCAGAAGAAACTATATTTTATTTATCTATAGTTTATGACAATTTAATAATTATAATCAATTTTGATAACTGTTTTTTGTCTTTATATCATTTCTACCGTTTTTACCCTTTGTACAGTCTCATTATATCACTCTTATTTTCATTAACCTATTCTTTTTATATTTTCATAATCAGTATACTGCTATTTTTATTTTATTTTTTATTTATAGTATTATATAAAAAGGTTTCTTTTATACATTTTCTTTTTATTTTACCTTTTAAAAAATAATTTTTAAATTGAAATAATTATCTCATTAATTTATCTTTTACCTGATTTTTTAATTTAAATATTTTTCTATTTGACTATTTTTTTAAAATTTACTTTTTTATAACTAAAATAACTATCCATAATAAAAAATTATTTATAACAAAATTGTAAAAAATGTTTATATTTACTTTATAATTTAATAATAATTTAATAATTTGATCATAAAAAAAATAAACACATATACATATTCTTTTAAAACATTTTCACTCTTTTTATAGTCTTACCATATCACTTTTATTTTCATTAACCAAAATTTATGTTTCTATAAATTAAAAAAATAAAAATGCCACAAATATAATTTTAATTTTTTAAAGTAAGGACTATTATAGTAATAATTAAACTTTTAATTATATTTATTATTCTTTATTATCATTAAAACAGGGAAACAAGAATACAGTATCATATAAAAGTAAAACAGAATACAGTATCATATAAAAGTAAAACAGAAGTTTTAAATAGAAAGGAAAGTTAATGGTAAAGTTAATTTGAGTCATTGTAAAGACCATAAATATTTTATTTAATTACAATAATATATTAACTGTTAATCTGAAACGATTAAAAAATATATAAAAAAAAGGATATATAAGTTAAGAAGTGTGTAACACGACGGAATGTATTTAACAGGAGAATGATAGACACACACAATGCAAAACCGCGTAAGTCTCACTATAATGTTAATTTTTTCTTACAATTGCTTTAATGTTAAACAAAATCATTACATATATGTTAAGATTAAAAAATAATATAATAAAAATAATAAAATATGATACGATACAATATAATATAATATTCATTACAGGATCCGGGTGGTTTTTAAATTAGGAATCATAGTTTCTTTCTGAAGAGGGAAATAAATTTCTGACTAAGCTTTTTTAAAGAAAGAAATAAAGATGGTTATTTTATAATATAGTGGAAAACTAGAAAAGTCAACAAGAAAGAAGTCATTGGTATGTGCTTCTGAACCCTTTTTCCTTGCCAACAGAGAAATATAATTTTTTTTTTCGTCTTTGAGAAGCTTAAGGTTCCCGAAACGGTTACATAATAATATCATAACAGAGAAACAAACATAGGCATCATACGATTCCTTACTGTCTCACACACAACACAACCTTCAAAAATTTATCACTTTGCTTTATTTATGTTCTCCCTCTCCCATTCATCTCACTCGCTTCTGTAATTCAGCTTTCGCAAACTACCAAGACAAACCGCATGGACTATCCCACTCCAACTGCAAGTTCAATCCTTTCTCAATTTTGATTGGACCGGTGAGCTTAGATTCCTTGTTAGCTCACTTTTTCCTTTTCTTCTGTCACTGCTTCGTGTAGTGGTTTTTCTGGGTTTCGGGTTGTTCTTTAAAATTCTGTTTTTTTTTAGAATTGTCTTTGGGTTCTTTTATCATACAGATTGTGATTCCGGAACCCGGAAGTGGGTTTCTTTTGAAATTTGGATTCAAGGTGTCAGCCAAGAGGTTTGTGCTGAGAATTGGTTGAAGTAGCTGCTCAAATTTTCATTCTTTTCATTCATGGATAAGTTGTGCTGTTTTAAGGCTTCCTACTCTCAGGTAAGAATGTAACTTGTGCTCTTAGTAGTCTCGAGCTTACGCTTGAAACGTTATATGTTGTATATTGAGTTTGGTGGAAACTATATGGCTGTGTTCCTACTTTTTGTTGGTCACTGGCTTCGGGGGAAACTCGAATTATCTGACCAAATTTCAGTGTTGTGAATTCTTCATTATTGCGTTACAATAGTTATGTTGGAATCCTGTATTTGTTGTATTTGGAAGGAGAGCGGTTCACTCTTTCCTGTCAGTCTGCCCTGTCTGAATCTAGAATTTTAGTGTATCAAATTTGCTTGGCTGGTAATGTAAATTTGTTATCCTACGCATGTTTTGTCTGCATCCTCGTTTTTATTGGGATTAGAAATCTGTCTTTTGGGATGACCAGGAAATAAACTGATTCAGTGATTAATTTTAGAAGACAACTAGCCTAGAAGTTTTTAATTTAGCGTGAAGATGCATCCAATAAAACATTTTTTTGTTTGGTCATTCCAAGAACTCTGAAAGGTTCTATTTGTGTTTGATAGGGGGTTGTTAATGCAATGAAGGCGGCTTTGTTATGCAATCAAATACTTATCCTACCTTCTACATATGTCACCTGTACTAGCAGGACTATTCAATATCTTTGTGTTGGTTGCTTTACAGCTTGTAGCAGCACGTTCTTCATCCAGCACTGGTAAGGGGAAAAATCATGAAGGCTCAATAAAGTATGGTTTCAGCCTTGTAAAAGGGAAAGCTAATCACCCAATGGAGGATTATCATGTTGCCAAGTTTGCTCAGATAAAAGACAATGAATTGGGTTTATTTGCTATCTATGATGGCCATTTGGGTGACCGTGTGCCTGCCTACTTACAGAAACATTTGTTTACCAACATTCTGCGGGAGGTTGGTTGAAACTCTTTCGTGTTCTGAAAAATAATGAATATATTTTCAGTATTTGAGATCAAAATTCAGGGTGGAATTGTTACGTTGTTCTAATTCATCTAATACCCCAGGAGGAATTTTGGGAAGACCCCACTCTTTCCATCTCAAAAGCTTACGAGATCACAGATCAGGAAATTCTATCAAACAGTTCTGACCTTGGGCGTGGTGGATCAACAGCCGTAACTGCTATATTGATCAATGGGCGAAGGTTATGGATAGCTAATGTTGGAGACTCACGAGCTGTTCTTTCTAGAAAAGGTCAAGCTTTACAAATGACTATAGACCACGAGCCAAACATGGAACGAGGCAGCATTGAGAATAGAGGTGGCTTTGTCTCTAATTTGCCAGGTACTTTAAAGCTTCCATTCCAATATTTCAATTTTTGGAGTCTATGTGCCTTTGCATTCTTGTATGGATCTTCACTTTTTGTTTAATTTGTAGCTCCCATTTGATGGTAGAAAGAGTGTCTTCTCACTATTATTATTATACTCTAGAGAAGGGGCTTGAATTTGTCTTTTGATGTCAAATAAGACAAAGCAAATTAACGATGAATTCAAGCAATTAGATTAATTAACCTTGCAGAACAATATTCTCCTTAGTTTGTGATTCTCTTTCTGAATTCTAGTCATTTAATATGCTATAGAATGAATTTGAAAGTATATGAGTTCAAGTACTTTTATAAATCACAACTAAATTCGAGTGCATATTTTTTTATGGTCTTCTGTAGATTGCATACTGCTTTGTGACTGCTGTTTTACTTGGAAAAGAATTTTGCGTGGTAGGAGCTTTCTATTTTAACATGAAAGTTTGTTGTACCCTTATTTGATCTAATTTTTCCTTTTACGGGGCTGTGGGGAGGTTATGGAAGTAATTCCTGAAGTATCCAAATAGAAAAGTAATTTCTTACAAATTTGTAAGCATTCCATAAAAGGTTTCTGAGAAATTTTCTTTTTCTTTATTTTCCTGTAACCATATGTCCAAAAGTCAAGAGATTTTTACTGATGGAAATTAACTGTATTCAAGTGCTAATATCAAAGAACTGCAACAACACCAATGAACTTAATATTTTTTTTGTCTTGACTGTGAAATCACCACTAAAATAGTGGTTACTGAATGCTTGTGGTTTTAGTGAGACTACACTTTTGACAGCACAAAGTCACCATAACATAGATACTCAATGTAACATTAATGATGATGATGCAAGGTGATGTGCCTAGAGTAAATGGACAACTTGCTGTTTCTCGAGCATTTGGTGACAAGAGTCTCAAGTCACATTTGCGATCAGACCCTGACGTGCAGAACACTGACATAGATGTTGATACTGAGATTCTAATAATTGCAAGTGATGGACTTTGGAAGGTGAAACAATAGTGTATTGTTGTTTTCATGGTTCTAGCTTTTAGAAGTTCAATATAAAATCGAAACAAGACTTTATTCGCATGTGATAAACCAGGTAATGACTAATCAAGACGCTGTGGATATTGCTAGAAGATCGAAAGACCCACAGAAGGCAGCTAAGCAACTTACTGCTGAAGCATTAAAAAGAGATAGTAAAGATGATATATCTTGTGTTGTGGTTAAATTCAGGTGATGGTATCTTTCAAACCAAGTGTCCTATTGGGGTGCAGTTTATAGCAAGCAATAAAGGTACATTCTATGAAATGGTCCAGACCAAACAACATATATTACATGATGTTTGGGTTAGTCCTTAACTTTTCTGAATAGGTAATTTTCCATGGAAAATAGAAGGGTTTATCAAGCTCTAAAATTGCTTTCTTTTATCAGATTTTGTGGTTTGAGAATGTTTTTCATTTGTTTCTGCAAAAGTGTGATTGCTCAGAGTCTGCTGTATATTGTCTTTTGATTCTTCATAAAAGACCTAGCGGCTGTGTAAAAGACGAATATGCTTTTAGTTATCGATTGGGGTATAGTGAGTGCTAGGATGATTGGTCCTATTCACGGTTGTATTCCACATTCTTTGATAGACATCAACCCTTTTTCCTTTGTTCCATTTTTTTTTTCAAATGATAGGTTCCCAAAGACTGTCATTCAATGAACAAAAACATCTTTGATTCTTAGTGCATGTGAAAACTAAAATATGAGGACATTCCATTGCCACAAAAAAATAATGAACACCAAAACTGAGATTAATTATCATGGCGTTTGGTATTCATAATGTTTTTTATCTTTCCTGAAAATTATATTTCTTAAGTGTCATGTTCTTTTAAACCTTGTTTTCTATATTGTATGATTGCTTAAAAGATTTTTGAACATGTTAGTCAAATGTTTCACTGGTATGGCTAAAGCTGTACCTTATGTGCGAGATTGAACTCTCACCCTTTTCACGAAAGTGCTCAAATAGGGAAATGGTTTAAAGTTCACATGTTATCACTATTAATGTAAAGTTTTGTATATTTTAACAACTTTTTTATAAAGTGTCACTGTTTTATTGGCTGGTATATTTGAAACAGATCAATCACAAATTACTACGTATTTTGATGTAAAAAAGTTGTAAAAAAAAGTTGTTAAAGAGGCTTTTTTTTCTTTTGTATACTATCAACTAACGAGAAATCCTTTTCATTTTTTTAATAAATTATTATAAAATCAATAAACTTACACTGATAAAATTGAAAGCAAATATAATAAATAAACCTTTATATTCATATCCTACTCTTCAATGTAACATTTTTATATTTATTACTTAAACAAAAGTCTCTGACAAACCTTCCCTTTAGTTTACAAATTAAAGGCTTTGAAAAACATCAACATAACATAAAATATGTTGTTCGTGGTTTTATTTGAAATGTCATGGGGGTTTTGAAACTTCGGCAAATATCTGAAATAAATTTCACCATTAATATTAAGATACATCCTAATTATATTCAACCGTTCAAAATTAATTTTATCAATTTAAATGGAATACTTAATCTATGCATTGTTTTGATGATGTAAACGTAATTTATCCTATCATTAATATACAAACTGGCTAATAATTTATTAACCATTTTTTTAATCAATTGTTAAAGACAAATTTGACTTTTCTTTATATAAATTTTTCATTTGAGTGAATTTTGGAATGATAATCCACTTTATTTTTATTACTTACCTTTTTTTGATGTATTTTTAGGGAAGTGCTGCAGTATATTCGATTTTAACATGTTGAGATTGCTCTCTATAATGATTTGGCATGCCGAATGAGGAATAAATTTATCACGTGTGATAAATTTATTAATTTGTATAACAATCATCTTAGAAGTAAAACAATTAATAATTTGTACGGTTGATATTTTAAAATATATATATAATATATATATATATATATATATATATATATTTATATTCTGAAGCAAACGAACCTACAATCATAATTGGCAATACTAAACTTATAGCATCGCATGAAGGTTTACTGTTATTAATCCTAGCACTGGAACTAACCTGAAAAAGGCGGTTCATTAATTTTGAGTGTTTTGTTAACTTTTCTTTCTTAATATAAACTTCACTTGAAGGCGGGCGACATATACAATGAAGAACAAACTCTTACAAAATCTAATTAATGAAAATCATCTTAAAACGCTAAAATTTTATTTCATCACGAATGCAAATGAATCTGTCTTGATTCTTTTTTTATGAAATCCTTAAGAATAAGAAAATGAGGGGATAAAAGAGAAATCTTATTATTCCCACCTGGTAGTAACATTCATTTACTTATAACTTCCTATAATTTTTTTATGTTTCTTGTTTTCCGATTTTACAAAAAAGAATCAAAAAAAACTTTTTAGATGTTCTAATAAATAGAATGAATTATTGTTTTTCGTCGATGATGTTAGCCCAGAATCCTTTTTTTGACTCTGTAAACTCTGTAATTCCACCATGGAGATCAATCAACATGCTATGATACAATGATATAAATTTGCAGGAAACTTTGCTTTCACTCACATTTTCTGTTTGCGGATTATAAACGATGACACTAAATGCAATACGTAGTTTAATCACATCAGATTGCAAATGCAAATGTTTATAAAGTGCGCTGACTCGTTCAGTCTCTTTCGTAAATATCAATAGTTTCTCCTGGGGAAAGGAATCAAAGAGACTGCTGAAGAATCTGATATAAATTACTTCTATATATGACAATTTAATCAGCTTACCACCAATCTTATTATTTTTGAACTACAAATAACACGCACCGAGTACATCAACAATGCATCAAAATAAGTATTATGCGGGATTTACAATAATTTCATTCCCAACAAAAATAAATTTATGAACTGATGATCAAAAGATTTGACCTTCAAGAAAACCTACAAGTCAAAGAATTGCAGATTTCAGCTCGAGTTGCTACATTTAAACTATACACATGTAAGTCTCAATCTTCAAGAATGCTGAATGAAGTATTTCTTGATCATATTGGACATTTAAGGGTCGATTACATTATTCAGTAACATAATTGACCTCACTAAGCACAAGATCCAAGGGTGAGAAGAGAAGATCATGAAAGAAAAGTACATGGCAGAACTTGCAGCCAAGACTTTCATAGGGTATATTCAAATCTCCAATATTTCAAGGACATCCGCTAGGTAAAATCAACTCATTGGTGCATCCCGCGGCTGCTACTTTCCTCTCCGATTGAAACGGTGGCTAGGGACTTGGATGCCCATGCTCTAGCATTCATTGCTCCTTCCTGCAGATTACTTCTCTTGCACGGCTCTTTCAAGCAGTTAAAAGACTGTATTAGCCGCTTCAAATAAATCAAAGGATGCTCCAGTAAGCTCCCTAATATAATATTTTGGATGACCCTTCTCCAAGCAAATTGAATACATATAAGCAGCGTAGGAAAAAAGTAGTATAGTAATCTCAAAACCACAAACGTAGTGGCCAGAGCCAAATACGTTTCCTGCCGCAGTAAATTTTCTGGAGATCTAGCCCATGAAAATGGACAACTTTCTGGCTCGGTGTTACCATGACTTTTATCAGTGGAAGAACGACCAATTTTCTCAAGTGATAGTTGATCGAGTGAATCAATCCTAATCCCTACAATGACAGCCAAAGAATGAACTAAATACAACAAAATAAGGAAAATAAAATGTGATACTGCAAAAAAAAAATGGAAAAGGATGTGCTACAGCATAACAGAACTACAAAATCTTGTTTTTATCAAACCACTTAAAAGAGGTAACGTACTTGGGACAGCAAAAATGATTTACCACAATGCCTCTCCTGGATATTAAAAAAGAACTTCCAAAATGCTAGGAATTTTCATTGGGGTTTTTAACCAAAAATAAAGAATCTAAATTTCCTACCCCAAAGAGCAAAGTTTTAAAATCAACAACCTCTTCAACCCTCTCTTAGGTCACGTTAAGGATGGTTTTTAATTGAAAGTTTCAAAAATTTATAAACTACAATCAATCTTTAGTTTTTAGAAAGTAGGTCTTAGATTAGGATATTTAGTTTTAAAAGTTCGTTTTTCCTAAATTTTAGTTTAAAGTTATGTTGGTGGTAGTGCTGACAACAAGGGTGTTAGTGTCAGTAAATGTGGTGACGACTTGTTGGACAATGTTAATCTAAGTACAACGAACCGGATCATAGAGCATTTTGTATTACAGGAGTCATTCTACGAGGTCTAAATTTAATTTTTGGGGGTTCCACTATACCCCATCACTTTCAAGACCCTTTTGCAATTTTTACTCCAATGCAAGAATCTTAGACCCACACTCTCATTAACGTTTTATTTGGTTGTTGGCTAAAGTGTATATTTGAAAGATATAAAAAAAAATTATTCTCATGACCAAGGTCTTATTTAAGAACTTAGATTCTTTTATGCAATGTCAACATACTCCAATGGGGAGATCTTATAAGACATAGGTCTTAATCTTATAACCCAGTGTATGAGACCCCTGCAATGGAGATGCTCTAGCAAAGTCCAAAACTCAACAAAACATTTTTGACACATTATCATAGAAAAATGACATCTTCCTTGCTAAATACACGTAACACCTTATCCAACCTCTAGTGCCACAATCACCATGTAACCATGGCTTCTTCAATCTCGGAATCATCATGATTGAGAGCAGCAGCATTATGTGTTTTTTAGTGTTTGTATTTTCTAACTTATTCTTCTATGAGCAAGAAGATCCAAGTTTGAAACAGGGTACACCGTGGCCTATGGGATTGACCATATCCCCCCTGCAATTTAAAACTCCTGATTCTGGAGTACTCCATTCAGTATCTAAGCATGTGCGCTTTCACGCCTGCACTCCCAAGCTGCAATGCAACAGTTTCCCTTCAAGTGAAATACATAGTAATCACTTGATTGTAGTAAAAGATTAAATAAGGTATGGCCAAAGTCTCTCATCAATCAAATTTTACTGTGGTTTCTGGGCCTAGCCACATAGGTTAAAATTCCCTAGTATTTTGAAGTTCTCATAGATTCTTTTATGGCATGTTGACTTTTTATGCCACCACACCCTCGAGACACAAAGGCTTCCCCCTTTCACATGAAAGAAACGGTGATAAAATTTACAGATTCTTTTAATGCAGTACAATACAATAAGCCACAGCCAAAGTATGCCAATGATTGAATATTAAAATTCAATCTTAAAACCAAAACCAAACTGTCTACATGATTCAACAAATTGAATACAACCTATCTCCCTTTGTGTCAAATAAATCTCTCGAATCTTTCATGGGATCATGTTCGGAAATCAGATGTTATCGTAATCATGCTTGTGCTTTGATGTAGATTTTGGAACCTTTATATACGGATTAATCACTATGATCAAATTTAATTAAAACCCCATTGTGAATTGAATGAGTTAACATGTGCGAATCTCAATTAAAAGTTGAATGTACACTAGAAGATGAGTTAACATGTGCGAATCTCAATTAAAAGTTGAATGTACACTAGAAGACAGCACACAAATCCCAATGCATGGATAAGATAAGGAGTGGTAAAAAAATAGTGTGCCTCACCGGTAACATCATTGTAGAAACCAATGAGCGAAGCAAGTGTCCGAGAACCATGGTACCGAACCCGCATGGTAGAATTCAAAATGAACAGTGTAGGGAAACCATGGACACCATATTTGGACAGTATGCTGCAAGAATCGCATAGGCACTCAATTGAAAGAATACACAAACAAAAGAAAGAAACGAAGGCAAAAACGCAATAAACAAACCTCGGCCTAACCGAGGATTCTTCAATAGAAAAATGAGGAATGGAAGGGTGCAGTGCAGAGAGTACGGAGAAAACCGGTCTAAACACGCGCGAGAAAGGGCACCACGACGCATAGAAGAGCACAGCCACATACTCGTGATTATTCTTGTGAACCATATTCAGCGCCTTCTGCAAAGAAACCTCATCTCCCTGCTCATAAGCAATGCAAAGCTTCAATAACTAAATACAAATACTGTAATCGAAAAATTACAATAATACATTAGAAGAGAAAGAAAGAAAAAGAGGAAGAATTACCTCGGTGACGGCAATGGATCCAAGAGAATCGGGAAGAGGGCATGTGGAATCTGGAAACCCTAAGACGAAATCGAGAAGGGAATGAACGGGACAGACTGTGGCGGTGGTGGTGGTATGAGAAAACCTATGATGATGCGGTTGAGCGGTGGAAGAGAGGGTCCCACAGAGCAACACGGCGAAGACGATCTCCGATCCCCAAACCCTCATCCTTATCCCTTTCCCTTTCCCCGTTTCCCCTTAAGGGAGTGAGCAGAGCTGAGCAGAACAGAGCAGAAGAACAAAATCCAAATGGAAACCCTAATTCCGAAGCATGGATTTGAGATGAGCGAGGTGAAGGGAGAGATGGGTGACGTGCCTCAACCTTAGTGGACGCTTTTTTCTTTATTTTAATTTTTCTATTTTGTTTTAATTAGGGAGAGAGAGGAGAGTGATCGGTGATGGTGGTGGCAATGGGAGGGAATGGCATTACCATTTACCTTTTGGCACACTCACAGCTGAATCAGAATCAGACGACTCAACCCTAACTCTTCTTCTTTCCTTCATCGCCTTTGCGTTCCACGCTCCTACCACTTCTCTTTCTTTCTTTTATTAGATAAAACACAATCCTAACAATATTCTAAATTAATTTTTCTTGTTAATTTTATATAAGCTAAACCATAATTTTAAATAAGTCAATTTTACTTTTTTTTTCTTAATAAATGTCAATTATGCAAGATTTCATTTTATCTTCTTAGATTAATACTAACAGTGTCTTGCAGCTCAGAAAATTTTATTCTCGTATATGAATATCTAGCACGTGGTGGGTTCAAAACAAGATAAGTTTTTATTTGTTGTGATTCACAAACACGAGAAGATGTATTACAGTCTACGCCTTATGGCATCAAATAATATATATAATTTTACTTCGTAAAATTAAATACGCAAAACTTAAACAAACCACCAATTATTATAAGCCCTATTTTAATAACTGCAAAAATAATATATTAAATTTAAATATAATATTTATTTGTTATTTTTAAATGGTTATTTATTTATTACATATTGTATCACATGAACATCTAGTTAATTATTGATTAATCACATAATTCATAAACACGTTCAAATACTAAACAGATCAATTGATTATATATCATGTCAAAGTTCACATCTCACATTCTAAAACACAAATTATCAAAATTGACTAGTCACCAAAAATGTCTGCTAATCATATATCAGCTTGGATAATTAATTACCAATTCAATGAGTAGGACAACGAACTCAATTGATCACCAAATAGATCGATCAATCATAAATTGAAATTATGGAGATCATTGTCTCATAATAAATTCACTTTTAAATGAATCAACTTAAGAGTAAAATATAGTTACTCACAATTGTATCATAATAAGTTATGTACATTTATTATTATAATCTATCAAACGTTAAGTTAATTTTAATATCGTAAATACTTTTGACCAGTTTAGACAAATCAGAACTTGCTTTTTGAACAACATTTGAACTTCGAAAGATACAACACATCTAAAATAATTTACCTCAATTTCATACATGTTATTTGACACGTTCTGTGCCCCCTAACTATTAGAATCCTTTATTTTCTCCCTCTTACGCTAATTATATTTCATTCATGGTTTAAAATGGTAAACTGTAATAATTTTGAGTCTGCGACTTAAGCTATACAATTTTTTATGGGTTTGGTGCCATAACTTTTCAACCTTGCCATTTTAACATCTTAGATTTGACCTGAGGGTTTTGCTATATATTAAAAATAATTCAGCGCAACAATTGTTAAAAAAAATACTTTATTAAATAATTCAAGCAATAATTTAGCACTTATTTATCGTCATTCTCTTAATTTTTTTCAAGGGAATTTACCACACCTTAGGAAAGAATGTCATCATAGAGTAAACCAAAGTTAGACAACAATCGAAAATATATAATTGGTTTTTCGAAGTAGCGCATTAAGTATTTTGATTTAACCAATAAATTTTAAAAGTTTGGCGAGAGTAATAATAAGAAATTGATATTTACCGAAATCTTCAGATCTTTTGATTGGTTCTTTGCTACTAAAGTTCTTTGAGAATAAACTCACATTAAGTGCAATTGTTAAGGAAAATGTTAAAAACAATTTGTACAAACAAAAGGTTGGGAAAAAAGATATTGAACCATTAACAACGGTTGAATAAGTGAAGTTAGGACCCATTTTGGACAATTCCACCAAATGAGATAACCATAACACAAATATTAAACTCTTCCAACACTTCACCGTCTAGAAAACTATGACTTCAGAAGAAGAAAAATAATATCAAAACACATTTACAACCATAGCAAAATTTCAGCTTAACCAATGACAGGCTTTCTCCAAGTTGATGGGGGGAAACATGGATGAATGAAGCCAACAACTTGACGTGGATTGAGAAGATTTGGGAGTGAAGGTGGTTTTGAATTTCAAACAAAGCTTGTTATATTTGTATAATAGTAAAGGGATGGGATTTTGGGGTTGATTGGAGGGTAATAAAACGGGGGTATGATCCAACGGTAGAGACAAGGAGGGACAGGAAAAGTTGGGGAGAGAATCCATGAAAAGAGGGTTGGGGGGTGTAACAGGGTGTGTGGTGAAGGATCTTCAGAGGGCGAAGCCATGGGATCGCGTGGGGAAAGTTGGTGCTTGCCACCACGACGATGGCGACTCATAAAGTGGTAGGGGACCGTAAAGAGTGGTATGGGAATACGGGAGAGGACCATGGGTTTTGCGGAGGAAAACTTACTTGTGACAACGACTGTTGTGGTGGCCACTCTGTTGATGCTGATAGTGGCAGCGGTGACTGTAGGGTGGCGGTGGTTGTTGTCGAGAATAATATAAATGTTTGTTCGGATGACACTGGGGATCGTTTGGGGCGGTGGTGTGGCCACGACTGTGGCTGTTGTGACCATAAGTAATGGTTGTAGTAGACATCCATGGGAGGAGAAGTAGGCCACACGAAAGCACCATTTGATGGGAAGTGAAAGCTTACACTACTTCACTATATCTAAAATCTTAAACATCTACTTTTTTTCCTTGATAACGAGTGATGAAAGATTACAATTATAGAATGTCCTCGATATGAACAATTAAATGGTGATTCTACAAGTATGAGCATCTAACTTCACAGACTTAAAATAGATAACTACAGGTATTCTCTTCCTTTAGAATGTAAGTAGTAAAATATTATCATTATTCCAAGAGGTTGAGAAGAAATCTTAGAAAGTTCAATGAATGAAGAAAGCCAATAAAAATCTGAAAGATCTTTTTACCTTTTGTTAAGAGGTTTCTCTCTAACAAACTAAACTAGAAGTGGAAATAATATAGTTTTAAAAGGGAGCAAATGGCTTGAGAAAAAGCAATATCCATTTCATTTTAAGTATGTCTAACCACTGGAAAGTGTTGCCTCCCTGCCACGAATATGCAGCAGCAACAACTATAAAATCGCCATCCAATAATTTGCAATCCATAAAAACCTGCTAGAAAATCTTCCATCCTTCTGACTGAAGGATACTCACTCTGCTTACATGGTCACAGAGATATGAATCGAAACCTTCCACTGTACGCGACGCCCCCATTTGCATGAGTGCACTCTAGGATTGACATAATTGCTATAACGAACCACAGTTCTGTTCCAATACACTGAAACCTTGAAATGAACAAATTGATCTCACCCTCTCACCAAGTCAACCTTACACGATGATGCATTATAAAAGCACCATGTTACAAATTGACCAGATCTCTCCATTGAATGGAAAGCGTGTCAAAAACTTATTATCAAGAGGGACATTCACGACGTTGATTCTATGCTGGGCAATGTCTATGATGTTGAAGAACTTGATCATGGATGCATAATGAAATCTATAAATTGCTTAGGACCAGCACATTGCCATTGACAAGATTGTGCCCAAAAGCTGTGGTAAGCAGCGTTCGAGTTCCTCTTCTAATTCCAATCATGCAAGCAAACTCATCCAAAGATTTCCCATTTATTTCGGGTTTCGTTTACAATGATCCGCAATTACTTATGCTACCCATTATTCTGTTAGAGCGTTATTAAGCATACATCAGTATTGTTCTGTACATCTAGTGGATATAAACTGACCTGCACATCATGGACCACGCAACCAAAAAACAGTTTAGCAAGCCTCATTTTATATTGATGCTCGAATACAAGAACACCCCGCCGATCATTTAGAAAATCAAGGGAAAAAAGTCCTTCTGCTAAGTGCGGGGATGTACTGACCAGGGTGCAATAGCACGGAAATTCTAAAAAATCACGAGACGGAATGAGAGAAAAATAAACTAGGAAGTATCTATTGGACATAACAGGAGCAATAATGGTTATGCAAAAGAGCGATCCATGTATGAAAGACGAAAATCACCAGATAATTTTGGTATTCCTCTTTCAAAAAATTAAGGAGAAAACTAGTTCCTTCATTTGAAGGACCTACCTAAAATTCGATTTCAGTATACCAGTCTACCAGATGTTAAAAAAATGTTTTGAGCTAAAATCAACCTAAAGTAAATTTGTTCCTTGCAAAATAAAAATGGTTTCTGAGCTCTGGCAAGAAGCAAGCAAAGCATCACACCAGAGCTGCAAAATAACCTCTGGATTGGAGAAGCCACGGCACGACCAGATGAATCTATCCACAAATATAATGCTGCTTTCAAGCAATTACCTGTAATGTCCCAAAATAAAACCAAAATCAGAAACCCCGGAAAGACATCAGCTGCAGAGGTAAAGCATGCAACCAGAGAACAAGAAAAAGTATGCAGTATAGACAACAGACAATTCACTTTACGTTTCTTAAACACATCTCTTCAAATTGAGCTATTATATATACCAAAATAAATTACCACTTTTGCACAGCCGTTTTCAATGCTAGACCTTTTAACACGTTACTGCCATTAACATTGAAGCAAGGTGATGGTAAAGTCCAGTCTTTGGCTTCACTGTTTTTTCACTATTCTATTCTCACAATAAAAAAGATGCAAGAAACTGATCAAAGCTACAAAATTACACGTAGACCTAAAAGCTTAATTATAGTTGTTTATGACTGATATCCATTCTTGATATTGGCTAGAGCATTGCATTTCCATGTTCTTAATGCAGAGGCCCCTAAACCTCAAAACCACTGGTTAGTGGTTTAACCTGCTTCATAATCACACATTTTCTCTATACCCAATGACATCACCGGTGACATAAGGCAAAAGATGTTTAGGCAGCTCATAAGCACAGGGTATTAGCTCAGAGAACAAACTTCATCAATCGTTTCTCTTTAAATATACAAAATCCATCCACGTCTTATGTATTTATTCCCAATATTCCCGTGTTAGGACTAAAATAAAACAAATTCTGTGGTTTAATTTCATTATGAATTTCAAAATCACTTTGACCAGAGGCACAAATGGAGAAATAACCAGCAGAAAATAATTTATTATACTGTAAATATAATCATTACCTGTTCTAGCTTATCATCTTCAATGGGAAATCGAAAATATATACACTAGCAGAGCCTTGTGGTTACCAGCACACAGCAAAACTATCATACAAGTTTTATTAAAGAAAATGTTTCCTGCCGCATGCATGTGTCACCACATCTGCATCTGAATCTATCTAACTGCTAAAGAAATTTGGGTAGACCCATAGAGTCAGTTTGGAATATTTCAACTTCATTCTGAGCCTTTTCTGATAAACAAGGCTTATTTGCTTTATTAGCACCATCATCACTTTTCTTTTCAAAGTTTAATATACTTCCACCAAGAGGAACAGATACACATCCTTGTGAGTTTCCCTGCATAATGCTCGCAGTAGTATATGCATCTACAGCAATATTGCTGCAAGAAACAATGCCCAACTGAGGCTCCATGTATCCAGCATCAACACCTTTGAGTGCATCAAAGGTTCCATCACAGGTATTCACATTATCATGAAAAGCAGAAGGATGCTGATTAGCTGTTAGAGCAAATAAGTCACTTTGAGAACTACGATGCAAAAGATTGCCCATCATGCTATTTTGGTCATTCAAGGAACTCCTCTCCTGTAAACATCTTGTCACAGCATCCTCATTAGAAAGAATATGATTATCACTAACATCCTTAGTTAATTTAAGATCAGAAGAAAAATCAAATCCACCATACTCAACTGCATCTTGTGTGCAAGAACTAAAAGAAACATTACTAATGTAACCACTGGGAACACATGTTCTTTCATCAATAGATGAGCTAAATAGATCACTGTCAAAAATATTTTCCTCAGCAGAGTCCTTCAACTCGGAAGTCTGTGTCCTGTCCATATTACTTAGAGATGCGTGTTTAAGTTCACAATGAGATGTGACAAGTGAAAAACCCTCAGAACTACTCTGCAGTTTAATATCAGTAAAAACATCTTTAAACTCAGCCCGGTCTGTGCCACATACAATTAATTGTTTGTCATCATTAATGACCTTATCATCTGCAATTTCCATATCTTCCTGTGAACTGATAAGATGTCTATCCTCTAAATTTTTACCAGAAAATATTTTCCCCTCAGAATTTGGAGCCAATGTGCTGCTATCAAAACTTATTTTCTGAGTGTTCTCTTCCACTAATTTCACAGAAAGCCCAAGCCCATTGTTGTGAATTCCACAGGGAACAGTTTCAGGGCACCCGGTATTTGTATCCTGACTAGCAAAATTACTAATGCCCCCTTCTATGCATGTCGCAGCATCTGAAATTTGACCGTTGTCACTATTATTAGTGGAGAAGGGAGTTGAGAAAACTAAAGGAATATAAAGATTGCATGCAGCATCAGTAGACTCATTACAAACTATATCATTCACGTGAGAACATCCCTGAACTGAACTTCCATCATTCTTATCAGCCTCCAACAGTTTTTTATCTTCCGTTTGATGATCAAAGCCTCTAAAGTCATCACTAGCAGCTCCTGATTTACAACCCAAAGCTAGATCACTGCTGAAATTTCCACTCCCAACTGATAATGATATTGGGAGCTGATTCTCTTGACCAGAGTGAATAGACGAATAATTTGCATTGGCATCAGTCTTCGTGGCTCTGGCAGGGACATGACCAACACTCTGTGCATGTGTTACAAAAAGTTAAGCAGTTCCTTTCATTACTGGAATTGAAAAAATAAATAAATGAGACGTTTATAAATTAGCTTACACTTTCAGATGCCATGTTCATACTACTGGACAATTGCTGAGCACCATCATCAGTACAACTAGATTTTAAATAGCCCTTATCTTGAACACCAGAAACAGAAAGCAAGTACGCAGAAGCTTCTTTGCAAGACTCAAACTGGTGCCCACCAGGACTGAATGAATCAAATTAGGGAACATAAGAGTCAAGCGTCAAAAACGGTACTGTCTACGGGAAAGTAACAGTTCAATATATGGATAAATTTGAACCAATAGAATTTAGGTTACATCTGCTACAAAGTCATAAGTAAGAGAAAATACTTAAAGCAACATCATTCCTTAGAGATTAATTTTATCATTTTAATGTCAAACTTCAAATTCCCAAATGTTTTCATCTCTCCATCCATTTTTCATTATATCTTTTTAACAAAAAAAATGCAGCATTTTGAGGTGAAATGGTGTCATATCATATGAGCTTTTTATGTTAACGGTGAAATAAGGATGGGATTGATGGGGATTTCATATTTGAGTGAATAAAATAAATTCTCAAGGGGCAAAAATAATAAAGGATGTGTTAGAAACAAAAAAAAAATATTATTCTAAATACTACTGAGAAAGTAGGAGAAAACTAGTTTAAGACAATTGCAATATCTGCAGGAATAGGAAAACGGAAATGCCACAGTATAATTTAGAAATCATAAGAAGGCTATGATAAAAAGTACAAAATATTCACATAACTTGAATGCAGTGAAAATAAAAATCAGTACTAAAGATCTTAGGATTCATTACAATGATAACGAATAGTGCAAAAACCACAACACACAAACTTCATATTAACCATGAATGATTGATTAAAGGTATTCAGCAAAAATCATGGCTGCCAAAATAAAATCCCATAACTCGAAAATGGCTAATAAATATTTTTATTAAAACCAAAAAAATACCATCAAGCCAAAAGGCACACACAAAGGTCCCAGGAAACTTTCCCTAGTACGGAGCAAAGATAAGATCCTTTTTCGAATAACTCAACCCACTCATCTCCCCTCATCCTAAAATATGTGGCAAACACAAGTTTTTTCCATACATCTTTAGTTTACTGCTATTAGTGCTATAACATTCATTTTCAACCAAAAAATATCAATCAAGAATATAGATTACAAAATAAATTAGAATCTTTCAGAATTCAAATATGTGTCTCCTATTTTAAACATTTTCTAATTTTTATTTATTATTCAATTGAACTTAAAACCATGGAGAACACCAACAATAAAACGAAAAAAAATATAGGGGATATCTTCTGATGTAACCAAATATATAATAACATTTTTTAGCAAAAAGGGAAAATCTTCAATTCTTCTTTCTCAATAGAAGACTAGATAATATTCGCTCATACACATTAAACACATTTTAAAATTACAAGCCACTCGTTTCCAAACCCCAAGAAAGTATGCCAATGCATTGTTATATATTAAACCCAATCTACAGTTAAAATTAACATCTTAATCAAACTCAACACATCATTAATATCTCTCCTTCCCTTTCACATACAGCAACCAACTTAAATTCCATTTCATATTTGATATTTAAGATATCAGATATTTGTAAATATTGGTAATGTGATTTTAAAATACAAAGGACAGAGTCATAATTTTAAAATCAAAGGGGATGCAGCAACATATTATGGGGATACAGGAAAAATATCCGTATATATGAATGTGTAACTAGCAATAATAATATAAAAATTCCTAATATGTAATTATCTGTAATTAAATTAGAAAACCCAAATATATAGCACACCTTCAATTAATCTCCATTATAAGTTGAAATGACTATCAATAATATTTGATATCTATATAAGATTACAAAATTTTTAAATTACTACTAAAACTACGTTTTTATACATGTATCTAAATATTGTAAGTTTATTTTAACTAATAAAGTCAAATTCTTTAAAATACAGACCATTGAAGATTGAAAAGTTCTAATTTAAATCATGCAAGAAAACGACATTTTAAATACCCAACACAAATAGTTTTAAAAACAAAACATAACTAATCATTATACTCTTGTATCTTATATCTATACCAGAAAATATACATATATTTAAATATTAGTTTATAACTATGATGGCCTAATACTTCAATTTAAGTCATATATCCGTGTCTAATACTTTAGAATACTTCAATATTAATCAATGAAGTATCTAATCTATAATACAATAGTATTTTTGTGTTGACAATAATTTATAATTTTTTATTACAAATTTAATACATATGATTTTAATTTGGATTCTCACAATAATAATCATATATTTATCATGCTTTTAAGAAGTATTATACAGTTTTCAATATGCATATATTATAGTATATGTGCATCATGGTTTTTATTATATAAATATAAAATAAATTAAAAAAAAATATTCTAAATAGCTTAAAAAATATAAAAGCCCGTTCGGACTAGTTCGCTTGAAAACTTAACAAATACTGAAGTTATTTTTCAATCAATTTGAAAAAGGCCCATTATCCCAATTTTTCCCCATTAAGTTAGAATTTAATTTAAAATCTTGAAACCATATTAATCCATAGCATGCGTTAGTGCCACTATCACACTGGTACAGAGCGGAGTGGCACCCACCACGGGGAAGGTCACATGTTGCTACAGTCGAACCAGCTTCACATCCAAAATCCAAGGATACTGCCGTTTTGCAATGAGTGGCACGACTAGTGTTTAACCTAAAGGGCACAACTACAGCCCAAAAGCAGTGTTGTTATTCACGATTTCATTAATAGTGAAGGTTTTCTTTTTAAACCATAACCCACAATTTTTTACCCTATTTCTTCACTCTCCTTTCCCAAACCACTCCCTCCCATGTTCAGCTTCTCTCAGCTTCAAGTGACATTTTAGAGCAGCTTCCTGCGACATTTTCAACAATGTTTTTGGCAACACTTCCCGCGAGACCTGTAACTTCGTCCAACAAGAATTGCACCTTTTCTTCTGTTTTCTTTTTCGTTCAGCTACAGTGGTGATTCATGGTGGGCTGTTTTGTGGACATGGCAATTGGTTGTTTCGAAGCTTTTGCTGTTAGGACCTCATGATTATGAAATTTAATCATAATGCTTGTGCTTGTAGGTGTTTTTCTTTATATTTCAGCACGCGCTCGTGCACAATATATACATATATATAAAATCTTGTTAGGGATCAAAAACAGTGGTAATCCTACTACCAGTATCCTGCTATAACAGTTATGGGGAGGGCCAGTCTGCGTTACTATCTGCTATTCACTACTATGCTTGAAACTCTTCCTAATAGTACAGTGGACTGGTAGCAATGAGATGAGTAATTTGCATGCAATCATAAACTCAAAATTCCATTTTTTTTCTTTTTTGGTTAGAATTTAATCTAACATTTTCAAGAATGTTACTTTGCATTCTATCATAAATCCGAACAATGTCCAAAGAGATAGGCCAATGGGATTAAAATTAATGTATCCTCCACCTAGTCCTCTCATAAAGTAGACTAGTGTCTTCATGCTTCTATTCCCAGAAAAAAGTAAAAAAATAAAAGTATCCTATTTTCCTGCTTTAACAAAACATGCACAAAGAAATGTCATGCTTTAAAAATTCAAAGTATCAGAATTGTATGAGTTGTGATAAGATTCTTTAGTTCAATTCTGAGATGCAGTAATTCAGATCACATCCATAATAGTTTTTGGAGCTGAAACACACATTGAATTGTCTGAATCACAAAAATTGCACTTAATAAGCATTCATATCGATCATCTAGTGATTTGCTTTTTCTCAGGGCCTATGCTGATGTTTTAAATTCCGGATAGCAAAGTGTAGCATAGTCAGCTCCCAAAATGATATACAAAGATAGTGTATAACAGGGGAAGCGACAATTTTGAAATTTTTATAGTATATGCAATGTGTGTAAATTCTAAAAAATGATAAGAATTACTAGAAACTAATAACATTCTTAAACAAAAACATGCAAGTAAATACCAGTCAAATACAAGTTTACTTGATAGAAATTGTCATCATCTTCAAAATCCAAGTCTTCTTTATCATTTCAACTCCAAAAATAGCCCTTCAAGAAAGCCCTAATGTCTGGTCAGAGGGATTACTTTTGCAACCAACACACAACACTACTATAGCACCCGCCATTCAGCCTGTTATTTGGTCTGTTACAGCGATGACACTAAACTGCTCAGCTAAAGCAGCCCCTTGTAGTGGGAAAGGGCCTCTCTGCACTGCTATAGTGCGTTATTTAAAACATTGGGTTATACAAATGGAATTGTGCATACCCATTTTTATTTTTGTCACTACTGTTATGACTTGAATCATGGTCTATATACTTTTTGGTGATGAATAATGATTTATGTTGAAATTTATGTTTCACTCTATTAACTATAATGCTAATTCACTTTCTTTTTTGTCCAATGGTAGGCTCAAATGGGGGAAGGTAGAGAAATGATAAATTAGTCGAAATGGGTGGAGCAAACTGCGAGGAATTGAACCTATACAATTACAATTAATGTCTGTAGCTTAACCAACTGAAGAACGATCTATTTGGCTTTAAAATGTAAAAACCGATGTTTTCTAATGCTTTTATGCTAAAATACTTTTTGACAGTATTTTCGTAAATTTGGGAAGAATTTAGAAAATAGGTCTTCAGTCAAATCCTAGATTGACAACATGTATTATTGGATTGTAAGTTTAAAAGATTAATTTGGCATAAAAAAAAAAATTGTAAAATTTATAAGACTATATGACATAAGATTTTTTTAAAAAAACTTTTACAAGCCAGATTTTTTAGTTAGAATTTCAATATTTCTATATAGAAATAACTAATAAGATTTATGGATTTACAAGATTTGAAACGAATCCATGATATTTTTATGGTTTAATGTCTCCTAAGGTCCCTATTTTTGTCTAGAATTTCAAATAGGTCCCCTTCTTGTTCGACGTCTCAATTAGGTCCTTATTTTGTGAAAATTGCAACAATTAGATCCTTACTGTTAAATTGGGCTTAACGGCGTTAAGCAAATGTTAAGGTGGCATGCTGATGTCAGTGTTTTAATGACGTGGCAAATTGTTAGATATATATGTGAGTCTGACGTGAAATTTTTGTGTTTTTAAAATTAAAAAAATGAGAAAAAGATAATTATACAGATTTGTGTATAAGAATTAGGGATTTAAAATCACACAGTCAAACGTCATAGTGGTGTAAGGAAAAACAAAAAATATAAAAACGACCAATTTTTGTTTTCGATTTGTAAGAGAGATAAAAAGAAGTATTTTTTACAAGAACAAGCCATTGTCGAGCAGAACGAGCAAAAGGGTATGCTAAACGCGATGAAAAACTACGAATCGGGTAAGAAAAAAAACCTTTTTTAGTGAAAAGAAGAGGAGAGGAGAATACACTTGAAAGAAGGGATGGAGTTAAGGAAGAGATCAATCTAAGAGATTTCGGTGGGAGTGGGCTTGCAGGGGTTATCGGAGAATCTGTAGGGAATGGTGCAAGCTCTGTAGTCAATTGGTGTCAACAACAATGGAAATTCCACAAGCTATGATGCGCTTTCCATTTTTCACAGCAAGAAGGAATGAATGTGATTGCAAAATCAATAAATAGTGATAAGATTCGAGTTGCGTTGTGTGTTCAGTTCGCCAACAAGAATTGCAGAGAGAGAGATGAGAGAGAAAGCGTGACGGAGTGGCGCTTCTCTCCTCACTTTCACTTCCCACACGAGTTGAAACTCTCAACTTCTTTTCCTTTTCTGCTAAAACAAATTAAAGAGGATTGAAAAAGAACGTGACTTAGGGTTTGAAAGGGTTTTTCGAATTGAGAATTTTTCTGGATTAGAGCTCCTCTGCGTTTGATATGCAGGTGATGACATTGATTTGGGTTTTCTATGATTAGGTCTGGGTTTTCTATGATTAGGTCTGGTAGTGTTTCATGGAGGTTGACGGGCTGCAATGGTGCTCACGATTTAGGTTGCGTTAACGGAGGCTTGTATGGTGGCTATCTGTGCAAAGAAGATGGCGGCGGCGACCTGAGGGTTTAGAAGCGTGAAGAAGATGATGCACGAAGATGGTGACGGCGCGAGAACAATTTCTGAAATTAATTCCCAATTTGGATGAACCCTAAAATCAAACTTTCTTTTCCCAATTCCTAACTCGAATAAAGGATGCAGTTTAATCTTTAATTCATCTTTACAAATTTCTTTTATTTAAAAAAAATCAAAAGACACATCAGAATCTGATCCATCAAATAAGTTATTCTACGTCATTTAAAAATGAAAATTAGCATGCCACGTCAACCACACATTAACACCGTTTGACCTAATTTAACGGTAGTGGTTTAATTGTAGCAATTTTTACAAAATAAGGACCTAATTGAGAAGCCGAACAAGAAGAGTACCTATTTGAGATTCTGAACAAAAATAAGGACCTTAGAAGACATTAAACCTATTTTTATCGAACATTATGTCAATAAAAAGGATAACATAGCAATAAAAGTTTTGGATAAAAGAAATTGTTTCCAATCTTTCATAGCTAATTCTAGTTCTTTTTCTTTACCCACCATACTAATCAAGTGTTTGCAAATAATATTAAATTACTTTTAAACAGAATTGTGTATTTAAGTTTTAATTTGTTCATAACAATGAATTGAAAAGGCATGGAACCTGGAAAAGGTACACAAAATGAGGCATGATGAGAAAGAGGAAAAAAGCATTAAAAATGGTGATCCACATCAATGTACCTGTGTTTAAAAATGGTGTAATAAGACTTTTCTGCAATAGAATAGGTCCACAATACCTATAGAATAGAAGATTGCTTTTATATGTTTTATCCAATACAAAATAAAACCCGAGTAGCCAAAGTCATTATGCGTTTTTGGAATTTTCCTTTTAATGATGATCACAAATTCGACCAAACAAGTTGACTAATGGCAAGAAAAAATGTAGAGATATATTTAACTGGTTGCAGAGAAGGCATGAGGATAGAGGGAAATGACCAAATAACGTATAAATTTCAACCAAAGGGAAATGAACTTTTGGTAATGGGAGAACAAAAAGTTTAATAAAGTCTTGAGAGTTCGAGTGGGAGTTAGATCAGTGTAGTATTTATATATTGTACAGAAAAGTATAATTCAATCTACTAAATAATCCATCCAAATTTGAATATTTTCCAATACTAGACCTTTTGTGTGTAATAAAAGGTCTCAATTG
Organism: Vigna umbellata; assembly: GCF_029865625.1. Classification (NCBI taxonomy): domain Eukaryota; kingdom Viridiplantae; phylum Streptophyta; class Magnoliopsida; order Fabales; family Fabaceae; genus Vigna; species Vigna umbellata. Next base: position 42,796,507 of record NC_142166.1, read on the forward strand.
AATACCACTAAATTTTGACTACCTCTTCTAATGGTACTAATTAAATGCCACAAGACTAAAAAAAATCTTTCATAATCACAATCCAATATTCTCTCTTACACATTCATTTGCAAACCTAGCCAAATGTTTAAGGTATGTCAAGGTTTTCAAAGTGTTTGTAACCGCAATTGTGGCCCTCAATCTCATTTATCCGCAATATTTCAATTAATCACCACAGTTCTATTTAAAACCTGGTTCAGAAGCATTATATAACCCTCCCCAGTTTTCAAGCATGCACGATAACAAGTAGCCAGACAAAATATGAAAGCTTGGTTCTATGTATCAAGACATTGAATTGAAGAACAGATCAAAGAACGAAAACAATCGCATGTAATCAGAGAGTATATGAAAAGGAGAAGGAATAGAAAAAACCTTCAGAGAGTATATAAAAAGGAGAAGGAATAGAAAAAACCTTACGTAACGGCGACAAACAACAGATGCACGACCTGCCCTCCTCAAAAGGGTAATAACTATCTTCCATCCGGCAGGCAACAAGTCGCTAAGATCACTGGCCGAGACAATCCGCCTCTTCTTCCTCTGACTCGCCCACTCTCCATTCAGAGTCTCCAAAAATTCCAACAACTGCAGTTCCGTCTCCAACCCTTCCGTCCTTCTCTTCAACTCCTCCCCAAAAGGATCATAATCCAAACCATCAGCGTCCATACCAAATCCCCTCTCGTTGACCCTGACCACTGTGCTGCCCTCTTCGTTAACCTTCTTGATCTCCTCCTCGAATACCGTTACCAAATTCTCGTTCTTCCTCGGCCGCCCGCGCTTCCTCTTCCTATTAGAAGCATCAATAACGTCAATTGGAACGTTCTGAAACGCCACAGGCAGTGGAGGCGGCTGTTTGAACTCAACATGGACCGGAAACAATTGACGGTCCGCTGCATCACCGCTGTTGGGGCGCAGCTCGTTGCGGAGAGGCTCTACGCCAAAGAGTTGCTGCAGCAGAGAGATAATTTGGGAGTTTTCTCGGTCGACGGGCTCCGGAATGTGGTAAGAGGAAGAGGCGAGAGCCGCGGAATTTTGTTTGCGCTTGTTGAGGCGTAGTTTGGAGAAGGTCTGTTTGCGGCTGCCCGCGGATTCGTTGAAATTAGAACGGTCGATCTTGGGAATGACGGGATCGTTGTCGCTGGCTCGTTGATGGCGGTCAGTGGCGCCAGAGAGGGAGAGGGTGTAGAGTTCGGGCTGAGACAGGAGGCGGAGGTCAACTAAGGGAAGAGAGTGAATGTGATTGGAGGAGGGTTCCGCTTCCGCTTCCGGCGTCGACATGGGGACGTGTTGGGCTGGGGCACCGTGGTTGCAAATGAATCTGACTTAGAAGGAAATGGGTGCAAATCTTGAAGGCCTCTCTCTATTTTTCCAATTTTGAACTGTCCCTGTAGATTTTCACTATTCCTGATGTAAGGGTTTGTTTTGGGATAATTACAATTACAATGGTTGGAGATTAAGTATTAAAACCCTGAATTCTCCCCACACAACTTTATCCACTGAAAGTCCTAGAGGAGGAAATTGAAAGTGTAGGGTCCAGGATACCTCCCAGCAATAAGGATGAACGTTTTTGCATTTTTTTTGTATGAAACCTGGACTTCAGGTTTTTCCACCATGCTAATTATACCTGATTTAAAGTTACTTGTAATCATTTCAAATTAAATTTATGAATTAAGATTATACTTTAAATTATCTCAATAAGATCTAGTATCTTTTATTCTAAACATATATATATATATATATATAGTAATAAAATAATATTTATTTTAATAGATAAAATCATATTTACCAAAAATGAAATAGAAATTCACTTCTTCATGCTTTTTTTTTTTATTTATTAGTGAATGCGCGAATCTATATTCACTTTTTGTTACAATAATAAACATACATATATATAATATTAAAAAAGTCTTGTAACCTATTCATTATAATATTAGCAAATTTATTTTACTGTTTACTTTATTTAAATGATAAGTGTTTTAAAAAAATTATATTTTTAATCATTTGACATTTTTTATTTTCATATTTATGTTTATTTTGTCATGTATGGAGATATTTTAATCTTTTATCTATTTATTTTTTAAATTTATTTTGTTACCTTACATAAAATTTATTTTATCTTTTTATCTATATATTTTATTTTTAAACTTTATGTATATTATTTTTTATTCTTAATTTTATCTTTTTATAATTTTAATTAATTCTTCATTTAATAAATTATTAAAAAATATAAGTATACATTTTTATATTATTTTTTTTATTTTTAATATTATCTTTTTATAATTTATAATTAGTTGGTCATTAATAAAATTAAATTTCGAAATATATATTTTATTTTTTCTTAAAATAATATTACTTCAAAATTATATATATATATATATATATATATATATATATATATATATATATATATATATATATATATATTAATAATAAATATTGTTTGTATTATCATATAAAAAGATTATCATTCTAAAAATTTATTTTATTATTTTATCTATTTGATTTGTTTTTAAACTTATTTACCATAAAAATATAATATATTTCAACTATATCATTTAATATCTAATAAATTATTATTTTAGTTGTTAAATATAATTATTGTTTTCTCAATTTTAAAATTTTTGTATCAATTTTTAAAATGTCAATTAGGTATAAAATTCAAGTTATATTTTCATTGAATTTAATTCATGATATGTATTTCTAAGAATTATTTTAAAAATTTGTTGATTTTAAATAAATAAATAGTTACTTTTTTAAAATGTGTGTTATTAGACATATTTTAATCATTATCAAAAATATTCCTAATGTATTTTCAATATATTTATTATTAAAAAATAACTTATATTTAAAATATTAATTCATTTGTTTTATATATTTTTTCATTCTTAATTTTATTTATTTATAGTTTTTAATTACTTTATCATTTAATAAATTATTAAATAATAACTTATATTAAAATATTATTTATTTTCTATACTAATTTTCATTTTTAGTTTTATCCCTCTATTATTTCGAATTATTTAGTTGGTCATTTAACAAAATTAAATTTAAAAAAATATATTTTACTTTTATTTCTTAAAATAATATATATTTATTAACAATACAAAATGTTTATACCGTCGTATAAAATTTTTTTTTTTCTTAATCAATTTAAATCATTATAGACATTCCTAAAACTTATTTTAAAACTAATTTAATTTTAAAAATAAATAAATAATTACTTTTTTTAATTTGTATCTGTATATTTTAGTCAAAATTAATTTTTTTTATTTAATGTATTTTTAATATAATTATAATTCAATAACAACTTATATTTAAAAAATTAATTATTTTTCTATGCTATTTCTTTTATTCTTAATTTTAACTTTTCATAATTTTTAATGACTTGGTAAGTTATTAATAAATTAACTTATAATTAAATTTTTTAATCATATTATAGTGTGTGTATATATATATACACACATTTTTCAGTTGGTACATTTTAGCAATATGTACCGAGTTTTAGTACATAAAAATATTCTCATATATTATGGATTCTAAGTTTTAAGGTTAAGGATATTTGAATAAATTTTATTCTCGAAACTAAAAAAAAAACAAGAAACCTCGAAACCTTTACTCATATTCCTCGTTCATCTCAACCTTTTCTCTTTCATCTCTATCATTCCAACATTTTCTCTGTAATCCCAACTGAAAAAATCAGAAACACTCGTCTAACCTTAATCCACCTTCCTGAAGATAAATTACTAATTCTAAAATTTAAAAACGAAATTTGATAACAATAAAAAGGAAAAATATATAACACAACTCTCCAATCAAAAATCAACATCAACATCATCAGTTATTTTGTTATTAAGGTGGAAAACAAATGAACGAACAGAGCAAGAACAACAAACTGTGGTGTTGCGGATTGTTGTGTGTGGGTGAGAAAGAGTACAGAGATGAGAGAGAAACAAATTGGCTAAGTAAGAAAGGTGTATTAAGGTTAGGCGAATGTTTCTAATATTTTTTTCAGTTAGGACTACATTAGGAATAACAGAGAAAATATTGGAATGACAGAGAAAAGATTGGAGTGAGAGAGATAAAAGAGAAAAAGTTGAGAGAAATGAAGGAGGTAAGTAAGGGTTTGAGGGTTTCTTGTTTTTTTTTAGAATGAAAATTATTCAAATTCCTTTGAGGTTAAAACTTAGAATCCATAATAAATGAATGAAGTTATTTGTGTATTAAAACCTGATACACATTACTAAATTGTACCAACTGAAAAAAAAAATGTACGCAACTTAGCAAATCCTAGAATTTACTCTACCATATGTTTTTGTGTTTATTATTTGTGGTTTATCCACTTACGGATATTGTATGTTATTTGTAAGTAGAAAATACTATAGAAAAAATTATTGTGAGGTTAAAAGTTTTAGATATTTAGAATAAAATATATTTAATCATTTCGAACATCCCTATTTATGGAGGTTTTTTTCAATTAGGTCCTCGTATTCAAAATGGTCTCAATTAAGTCCTTTATTGTGTAAAATTGAATCAATTTAGTCCTCGCCGTTAATTTGGGTAGACGGCGTTAAAAATAGTTGTGAGAGGTAGAATGACGTTACCAAATTTTACTAACATGGTCTGAGTTGAATTTCTTTTATTTGCATATTTAAAAAATATTAATTAAAACAACTCCAGGGAATGCAAAGGGTGGTTATCAAAAACCCAATGATTAGAATAAAACTCACCCAAAAGAATCCAGACGCTGAAATGAGTCTTCTTAAACTCATAAGGAAGATCTTCTTCCAAAACCGGATCGTCCTCCTCCTCATCACCCTTCTTCCCTAAACACTCAGATTAGGCCAGCAACCTCAACTGTGAGGACAGAGTGAGAGGGTTTCCATTGAATTCCTTGATTCCTTAAATTAGGATTTCAATCTCCCAATGTAGGGATTTCAATCTGCAGTTTTTTTTTTTCAACGATCGGTTTCCTCTCTTTAACAGTCGCGTTCACGCTAGGGAGTTAGTGTTTTCCATCATCACTTTCTGTCCATATTCAAGTTTTTTCCCTTTGTTTGCTCTTTCACTTTCTCCATAGACAACGATTTCCCGATTCCAGGACACCCGCAAATGTACAGACTCCCGGCCTTTCTCCATAGACAAGTGCAATGCTAGCTTCACCGCCTTTATTTGCTCACCATCTATTATTCAGTCAACAAAAAAAAGTCAAAAACACCACTACATAAGAGGACATTGAGAAAGAAAAGAATCTCGACTCCTACTCCACTTGGGTTTCACAGCTACCGGATCAGCTTGGTTTTCATCTGTGCTGAAATTGTTTACTTGCAAACGAATGACAAGCAATTGATTGATCACAGGAATTGAAAGAGATGAGAGAGCATATGTAGGGGAATTAGGGTTTTGAGAATTACATTTCGGGAGTGAGAGAGGTAACAGGAGAGAGAGTGAAAGAAGTAACAGGAGAGAGAGTGAGAGGTAACAGGACACGTCATTAAAAATTCCACCACACTATTACACGTCATTAAAAATTGCACAGTTAACAAATCAAACTACATTTTTAACGCCATCCAATAAATTTAACAACAAGGTCAAAATTCACTCAATTTTAAAAAAGGACCTAATTATAACTTTTAGAATAAAGTACCTAATTAAGAAAAACCTCCAAGAGATAAAAATGTTGGAAATTATTAAACCAATAAAATATTACAAATTTTACAGAGGATGGTAAATCATTTTATGCATTTATATGTTAATTTATGTTTTTATCAAATAATGCTTTAAATTAATAAGATAAATTCGACTAAATTAAGATATTAGATATATTTGAATTATTTAATTTTTAATTACTATAAATTTGTTTTAATATAATTACACAAGTTTCAAAGTATGCATGATTATAAAGAACCATCAGCCTTTTAAAAATATATATTTTTTGTTACATGTACAAATGAAACAAGCTAATATATACATTGATTAATTTAATAATTGATTTAATATAGTATTGTGTAAAAAAAAGGATAAATTTTGCTATGAAAGTTTCCGAGAACATCGGAAGCAAGAGCGAGAAAGGGACCAAAAGACAGATGCTCACAGTGAGAATCTGAGTGCGGGAATTGCTTACTACACCCCCATTGTAACCCAATCAATTTAAGGACAATATCCAAATGCTCGTCACCATACCCAATTTTCATTGTCATCCTCACTGCTATCGCCGCCGCCATCACTAAACAGAAGAAAAAGAGAGAAAATATTATAAGAATCCATTCCAAAAAATAATATTTCATATTTTCGAAAAACTCCTTCTAAAACTTATTTAATGTAGGGAGTGCTCCGAAAAATTCATTCCAAAAAGTTTTATATACTTTCTCCAAAATGTATTCCAAAAATTTGTTTTAAAAATATTTTCCGAAATATATTTCACGTGTTCCGAAAATTTCATTCTGAAAATTCAAAAACTTTGTTTCAGAAATTCTGTTCCGAAAAATTTCACTGCAGAAGTATTATTTCAGATATTCCAGAAATCCTGTTCCGGTCGGAAGTACGAAATGGTTATTTTTTAAAATCGACATGAGGGGTGCAGAAAGCAATTGACTGTGAGTGCGGAACAGTAACTTACTTGCTAGCAAGTTAACATTTTTCATTGGCGAAAAAAATACTAAAAATAAGAGACTACTTTTTCTATTTCCAAATAATCTTATTGATTTATTATATAAATATTTTTAGTAATATCTTTTTATCATTTAAAAATTATAACTAACTAAATTTGTTGTTGAAGAAAATGAGAAAAAAATTGATATCAAATATTCTTGATGGTGTCAACAAAAGGTGTACAAACTGAAAGCAATAAAAAAAGAGGTGAAATTGATTGTTAAGTTGTGTCCACGGGTAAAAATATAAAAGTAAAAGATAAGCATAAAAAAAAGAAGGAAGAAGGAGATGAATAGTTAAGAAGGCGTTGCAAAAAGAACAGTGCATAAAATTTTAATTAACTGTTGAATTAATACAACTTAATTTAATTTGAAGACAGTTTAACTTAATAAAAAGAGATCTTTGTAATTTGGTTCCTCTTATGTTTAGATTGGTAGTTTCACGCACTTTACATTTTTCTTTTTACACTCCCATATTTTCTTAAATAACATAAATGTCCTTTTACTTTGACTAGGGTAAAAATCTAATTACTCTCTCTTTATTTACTTTCTCCCAGCTTTCACAATCCTAGCACTGCACTCATTTCATACTTTCACCCTCTCCCTCACACATCCTACACTCCACAATTTCTCTTCTCTCTTCCTTTCACCACCTTCAACCTTCTCCTTAGCTTCCCTCGTTTCCTTCCTTGCATCTCTTTCTCCACCCACCATCTTCTTAATCTCACGCACATACTCCATTTTTCTCTCTCAAGTAAGTTTAATTTTTTATTTATATTTTTATTGTTTATATGAAGATAATCGGAGAGGTGAGAAACTAGTTAGGTTACAAACTTCTAAATCAGTTGTTTTAGATAGATAACTGGTTTATAAAATCCGACTAGTTTAGTTTGATAGGTGAGTCAAATTTAGAAATTCATTGAAGAGGACGAGATCCATAAGAGAATATATACTAGATTTTGAAATTCAGTTTAAGGAATATATCGAGTTTTAAAATTTGATTGAGAGAATATATTGAATTTCAAAATCCGGTTGAGAATATAACAAATTTTAAAATCTAGTTGAGGGAATACATTGGATTTTGAAATTTAGTTTATGAAAACACTAGATTTTGAAATTAGGTTAGGAAATATATTGGATTTCAAAATCTAATAAAGAAAATCAGAAATCCAAATCAAGGCCATGTGGGTCACCTTCGCTAACGTGGAGACTCATCTCATTGTATATTGTAGTCGGAAGAGAAACACAATCGCAGAAGAGAAATGAATCTATATCAATATTGTAGGTGAGTTTCACCGCTATGAGTGCCGTACATCGTGGGTGAGCTTGGCCAATGAAAAGTCTCAACAAAAAGTGCAAGAAAACAAAAAAAATGGAGAAGAAAAAAAACTCACTCACCATTCACTTGATCTTAAGCCGTGACAACAACGTTAGGTGGAGGTGTTCAAAAACAGAAAAGGAATAAAGAAAGATGAAGGAATGGTGGAGGAAGGAAAACAACTTCTACAGGATTTAGAAACGTAAAGTTTAAAAAAAGAATAATCCTAAACATTGTTTAGACTTCAGTTTTTATAAATAACCGAAACCCAATTAAATAAAAAATATTAGTGACATATTAGAATGAAAAATTTTAGACATAAATTCTCATTAAATCAAAATGTGTATATACTTCAATTTTTATTAGAATCAAAGTCGAAACCTAAATATTTTTAATAATATAAAAAATGCCATCATATTTTAATAGGTTTCAATTTTCTTAAAACTAAGACATATTAAAGTTAAATGAGTTTTATGAACTAGTGCATATACCCAGAACCTACATCCAGTATTAATAAAATATATATATTGATTAGTATAAATTCTTAATTACATTAAATAAATATTATTTTATATTTTAATGTAGTTTTTCTAGAACAAACTAATGTTATTTCGAATCAGAAAAAGTTTTATAGGTATCAAAAATTTATTTTTTATGAATGTTTAACATTTTCTTAGCATCAATTGAAATTATTTTAATTTTATATAATTAATATTTTCTTTACTAAAATCAATAACAATGTAGGTCATAGTTATATATTAACTAAAATTTATTGAGATTTTGTCAAACAACATTTGAAAATTTGTTTTTGGTCCTTGTTAACAAATAATTTTTGTTCACAACAATGAGATTTTAACTTATATAAATTAAAGTATTTTAATCAATATTTACATAAGTTTATTAACACGTTTTTAAAATTATTAATTCATCTATACTCATTTATCTATTAATGTGAATAAAGTGGCACTTTTGTTTAATTTTTATTTTTAATAAATTTGTATGTGATGATAAACGAAGGATGAACTTAAAATTATAAATATAATTTAAATGTTAAAGTTTATAATAATATTGATACTATTTAAAAATGATCACTTTTTTCAAGGAATGCTAATTATATCGAAATCTAAAGTGATACTTTTTTAATGTTTTTTGAAGGTAATTTCATTCTAATAAAACATTTGAAAACACAAATTTAATCCAAGTGTCTTATAAACTTTTTATCCAAACACTATTGAACTAGTAAGAAGCGATGAATACATAAATATTCGATAAAGGAAATCTAACTGCCGACATCCATGATGAATGCCATTTGATCGTAATTGTTATTATTTGGTGGATGATTTGAAATTTAGGAAGAAAGGAGCATGCATGGCGTTGGTTGCAGAAGAGGCAGGGGAAAAAGGAAAAGAAGAATCAACTAGGGTACGACTGAAAATGAGAATTACAACATTTGTAGTACTAGCTAGGTAGCACCATATAGACTAGAGGGGTGGAGAGAAGATAGAAAATTTTGTAAAGAATCACGAAATTCAACTTGCATCCGACAAGACAATGAATCCGTACGTTTTTGTGTGTGGCACGTCTGCAATAAATAGGTGGTAGTGTGTAGATGCGGGTACGATTGTGCGTGCGTGAGAGTGTACGACACGACACAGATTGGATTGGTTCTTGGTAATGTTCCACATTCAGAGTTACTGAAGTAGTCGGTGGCAGGTGGTGGTTGATTAAAAGTTTGAAGTTTAGAAGCATGAGCTTTAAACACAGTTTGGTGTGCGCATGCATTTGTGCATGGTGGAGTTGTAGTTGTGCACAATTTGCGTCATGAATGGATAGCCACAAACATGTGTCGTCATGCAACTGCTTTCAAACTGCACATTCAACTTACACTCATCTCGTCAAAATACTTTCTCTATTCTTCATACTCATACACTTCGTCTAAGTACCTTAATTTGAATTTCCTATCCTTAATTATATGAAAACGAAAATTATTAACTTTAATTGTTAAATCAAATATTAAACCATTTACTTTACAATTAATTAGAAGTTCATGTAGTAAATCAAATCATTAAAAGATATATTATTATAACAAAAATCAAACATATAGATATCTCAATTGATTCTTTTTAAGTTTATTGTTTACTTGTTATTATTTTACTATAGTTATAATAGTAATAATTATTATTATTATGATATTCTCTTCTCTCATTATTCTATTATTATTAATAATAGTATTAGATTAATAGTCATAATCATAATAATGATAAAAACATACATCAAATTCAAGAAAAATAACATATATTATTTTAACTTATGTTTGTTATATTTTAATTGAATAATTAAGATTAGTGATTTCAATATTATATATATATATATATAGGGGTTTGCTAACGCGCGTACGCCTGTTTTTCAGTTGGTACATTTTAGCAATGTGTACCGGATTTTAGTAGACAAAAATATCCTTATATATCATGGATTCTAAGTTTTAAGGTTAAGGGTATTTTAATAATTTTCATTCTCAAAACTTAAAAAAAAAAAAAACCCCCCAAACCCTTACTCACCTCTCTCATTCCTCTCAACCCTTTCTCTTTCATCTTTCTCACTCCAATCTTTTCTCTGTCATCTCTGTAGTCTCAATTGAAAAAATCAAATCAGAAACACTTGCTGTTAAATAATCTTACAAAAAAATGATTTTATAATGAGTTTTCATCTTATAATTTTTGTCTTATCTAATTTTATCCAATTTTCACAAGCATAAAGGAATTGGTAATTGACCTGGAAAAAATTCAGAAATACTCGCTGTTAAACAATTTCTTACAAAAAATGATTTTATAAAGAGTTTTTATTTTATAATTTTTGTCTTATCTAATTTTATCTAATTTTCACAAGCATAATGACATCAAAGGAATTGGTAATTGGCCTGGAAAAAAATCAGAAACACTCAGTTGTTAAACAATTTTTTACAAAAAAATGACTTTATAATGAGTTTTCATTTTATAATTTTTGTCGTATATAATTTTATCTAATTTTCACAAGCATAATGACATCAGAAAGAATTGGTAATTGGCCTGGAGGGTTTTTTTAGAGATGATGATTCAACAAATACAGATGATGAAATTAGAGAGGTTAGTGAAGATGGTGAAATTGAAGAGATCTTGAATGAACATTAAAGGCATGTGTTTTTGATTTTTTTCAATTGGGGCTACAATAGGGATGACAGAGAAAAGGTTGGAGTGAGAGAGAGATGGAAGAGAAAGGATTGAGAGGAATGAGAGAGGTGAGTAAGGGTTTGGGGTTTTTTTTTTTTTTTTTTTTTTTAAGTTTTGAAAATGAAAATTATTAAAATAACCTTAACCTTAAAACTTCGAATGCATAATATATAAGGATATTTTTGTCTACTAAAACCCGGTACACATTGCTAAAATGTACCAACGGAAAAACAGGCGTACGCGCGTTAACAAACCCCTATATATATATATATATATATATATATATATATATATATATATATATATATATATATATAAATTCTCATTATATACGAATGGCTATTTTTTTTCAAAATGGTTATGCTAAGTTATAAATGGTTAAATCAAAATATTAATGGTGTAGTTCGAGATTATCCTAGTTTAGATATATGTAATGATATTTTTAGAAGTTTTGAATGAATATGTAGATGATTTTTCAATCTTTTAGGAGTGTAAATTTTAATTTATGTTGTGTTTATTAGCTGTTTATGTTTTGGAGCTTAAAGAAAGAACTTTTAAATGTTTTGGTTAGAAAACGATTGTATTTTAAGTTGTTATAGTTATTTAGATGAACGAGCAGTTTTTTATAATCTTAGAGGAATAATATGACATGATAATATATGTAGTTGCATTTTATATCAAATATTTAATGCTTTTCATGAAAAATATATTATAGTGATAAATTACCTAATTTGATTAAATACCATAGTTTAATGTTTTATCGTATTTATTTAGATTTTATTTATAATAAACACAATTGGGGGAGGTTTTTGACCGGGGAGTCAATGATCAATGAAATGTGAGTCCAACATTATAAGAAATTTACACCACTCTTTACCCAAAACCTTAAGACGATGGGTTAATGGGTATACTCACTTATAAACCACTCTACTTTCAAATTTCTATTTAATGTGAGACTTATACTCATACTTGATTTTCCAACAAAACATATCCCCATTTATTCCTCTTACATTATTCTATTTTAAACTTCCACGTATATCATATCAGTAAGAAAAGTGCACTAATTATACGCGTAAGAAATGTAATTAAAAAAAAAGAAGTTAATTTTTCGTCTTTATGATATATATTGAATTGTTTATCACTCATCCTTCTTTACCTTCATCGAGAAATCAGGATTCCTTCCTAATCCATAGGCCCACCCAATTGGATATATATCATCTATTTTTAAAAGATGATCTTCAATCATACTTCAATTGAAACATAAAAGCAATAATACACCAAATTTCTTTAATTAATTGGTTTTAACTTTAAAGTTTAGGTAGCCAACTGACTATATACACAAAGAATGTTAAAAATATTTAATTAAAAAAAGGGAGAAAGTGAAAATCTCTTTCTTTTACTTGAGAAATCTAATTAATAATATGTAAGTTGGCAGGTAAATTTGTTAATTATAAAATGAAAAGTGAACCAACTTGTATATTTTTTATTTATGTCATAAATCAAAATGAAAAGAAATATAATATACCTCTTTCGACTATTAATTTATTAGATTATACAAAATAAAATTTTATTTTTATAAAAATGAAAAGTAATTAACTTTTGGAAACAATCATCGTCAAACCATGCGATGAAGCACGGCATTGCCAAAATTTTAAAAAGACAATAAATAAATAAATAATTGAGGGTCGTTATAGATTGTGAATAGAATAAAGAGAAGCTGAGCCTCACAAAAAATAATTAAAAAAAATTATGATGGGGAATCTCGAATGCAAGAGCTACTCCAAAAAGACCCTGACCTTTAATTTTAATTATTTACACTGGCAATTGGCAAATAAAAGATATATATGTAAAAAGATGAAATATAATAATTTTATTCCATTTTTATAAAAATAGGGTGACGTTTTAAACACTAATCTTATGCATTATTAATATAAAGTTTATAAGAATATTTTTTAAAAAAAGTTAATGTAAGATTAACCATTTAAAGGTTTTCCTTTATTTTCATTAAACTTACTAATAATATATTATAATGACATATAAGTGTAACATCTTTCATGTTATAAAAAAGGGTAACTCGAAAAACTTCTTTACTGTCGTGAAAGTTACTTTAATGATGTAAGTTGTTTTATATAGTTATTTTTTTTTATGACATAATAAAAAATTTTAAATTTATTTTCGTCAAAATCAATTCGTTTAACAAATTTTAAACAACTCTTATTCTTAGCATTGAGTTACTTAGAAAAACATTTAATGCTTTTCTTACATTTAAAGTGCCACCCTTAAACATTTTCTACTATAGATATTTTAAAAGGTAATTCGATTTTAATTAAGAAACAAAAAAACAGATAAAATAGGAACTAATTTAAAGTTTCTTAAAGCATCCAACTTTTTTTACAAGATTTTTTTATTAAGGTGAATTCTATAAACAAGTAATTTTAAAATAGTGATTTTAAATTAAAAGTTTCAGTAACATACTATTGATTAAAATGAATAATAAATATATCATAAGTCGTAGACTCTATGGGCATGGAAAATTTAGTGAGACACGCGCACACACACATATACATATATATATATATATATATATATATATATATATATATATATATATATATATATATATATATATATAGTTTTCGCAATTGGTTGGAAGAGGCACATGCAGTGGCCAAGCCATGGTCACAGCCTCGTAAGACCGAACTTACGACAGGCATAAACACTGATGCCTGAAACCGTGTGAATTGCGCGTTTCTCTCATTGTTTTTTCAGAACAAAATCTACCACCATATAATAATCTTCTCTCTCTCTCTCTCTCTCTCTCTCTCTCTCTCTCACCACCTCCAACAACTACACCTCAAGTTCACCTGTTTTATTTTCCACACAACACAATTATGCTCTTTTGACAGATATCAGATCAGGCACAGCAGATCTTGGACCCGAATTACCATCCCTTCAGAAAGTTCGTTTTTTTAACCACAAATGTTCCCTCTGTATGTGCGAGAGACAGTGTCTGTGCTACAATCACCAAGTGTTTTTGTTTTGGTCAGGTTAGTGTTTTTTTTCCTTTGACCTCTCAAACCATCGCCAGGTGTCTGCTGTTTGTGTTTTTGCAAAGATTTTGAATTCCTAGCATATCCATTAAATCAGTATATATTCTTATTTGATGGATGCAGCATGAGTATGGGCTGCAAGCTTGAGATGTCGTATATAAATATTGTTTCTAAGAATTTATTCTTGTACTGCAAGTTTTAGTTGGTTGGCATACATTGTTTATCTGAATTTTTGAATGGTTGGTTGGTCTTCTTCCACTGCTTAGGTCTATTTCAAAAGACAAATATTCGTGGAGTTTTGAGGAGTAGCGTCATATACTACAACTCTGGCCAACTCTCTAGCAATATTTTCACCAAGTGTTGAAGGTGTCGGTCCTTCCTTCTGTGGTTCGCGGCTTTGTGTGGACAGGCTTCTATTTCTTGTTCTGCATCTTCCCATCGATTATGGCTAACTTTTGAATCACTCTTGCTTCAATGTTACCGCTATATTTGAGTCAGACAAGATGTGAGCGGCAATAGGATTATAGGAATCGTACGAAGTTGGAATGCGCAAAGAAGATTGAATAGAATTATAAAAAGGATTCAGAACAAGCTTTATCTTTTGTCATGGCCTTGTGCAGGTGTCTCTCCTTTTTTACTGGAAAGAAAGAGAAAAACAAGGTAACAGATATGCACTTATATTGGGTGTGCTTGATTTGTATTTCAAAAAACTATATTGGGTGTTTTCATCTACTGTTTTCAAAAAGTATTTTTTAAGTAATAAAAACAAAATATAGTAAACAGATATCCACACTAAGCTCTTGTCTCCCACACGCAGCACCACTTTAACGACTTAGATCCTTGAGGTTGGACTACAAAACAGAAAAACTGATGAGAAAATATCGTATACCTTACCTGCTTTGTTTATTTCTTCAGAGTGCTGCTGAAGGGTCTGCAACCGGGGACCTTAAAGCTCAACTTGGCGAAATACAGCACCCGAAGATTTCATCAGAGCGTCGTGATTTGAAGCCGGCCACCCTTGATGTCACGGTACCCTTTGGTGTGCAGAAGAATTCAAGGGGAAATGTGAGGATTATGAATCATGAGAGTCCTGCTAAAACTGAAGTGGAGGAAGCTTATGAAGGAGAAGACGAGCATGAGCAGTCTCCTTCCATCAAGAGGGAGCTCTCTGATTTTGATCTTCAAGTCCACCAAGCTGCTGCAAACAAAGGAATATGTGATCCATCAAATGAAGAGTTAAAATACCCGAGTCTGTATGAAGACCAAGCTAACATTCAATTCGAAGACACAGACCATAAATACAGCATAAAGAGTAATGATATGATCCAAAGTGGACATGTCAGTGATCCCGGGATTGGCAAGACTCACTTTTGGGCTTCTCCAGAGCTCAAGAGATCTTGTTCTGACCTGGAAAGAAGGGATGTACTTATGAAGACTGCTCATCTCTTTCCAACTTCCAAGTCACAGTCTTTTGAGGATTTACACGGATTATCAGCATATCAGATGGTTAATCTAGAAAGCCCCAGGTCTGCGATGACTCACTGCAGTGCTGATAAAGTGATGTTGAAAAGGCATTCCTCAAGTCAAGTTCTCCCTTCAAGAAGTAAAAGATTGTGGTGGAAGTTGTTCCTCTGGAGCCACAGGAATATACATAGGTCTAAGTTAAGCAAATCGACACAGAAAAATCCTGCCATTGCTGCTTTGAGTAGTCAATGTGGGTACTCCTCCGACACCCTTGAACCGAAGCAAGGCAAGGCATTGAGACACGAAGAATCACCCTCACCAACCTCATCTTTTGGGGAATACTTTCAGAAAAGATGCGATGAACAAAATATTGTTGACCAAAGGTGGAGCAGATTTCAGAAAGACCATTTTGGATTTTGGCCACAAAACCAATGGGTTGCTTTCTCAGCCGAATCATCCTCGCTTAGCAGAGTGGATGAGTGGGTGAAAGATCTCGAAATTCAGCAGCCACCTCCCGAGGATGACTTTGGTGACGAGGGCATTGGAAACATTGCCTTCCCACCTTCTCCTGATAATGGTAGATCAATGGCAAGAAGCACATCTCAGTTGATTCGACATTCAGATGCCAATATTTCAAAAGAGATAATGAATGCCAATAGTCTGGTCCAGTCCCTGAACCCCGCCTCAACTGGTGCTCATATATCAGGCATTGGTATAAAAGCCATTCCCTCTCTTTCACACTTCTTCAGTCTCCGCTCTGTCAATTTGTCAAGCAATCTTATAGGTATGCTTTTCTGAGAGAAAAAAAAAAGTTACCTTTAACATCAGTTAATCATAACGATAACACTAACTAAACTGATTCGCTCTCCTTATCATTGATTTGTTAGCTCACATCACGCCTGGATTTCTCCCAAAGGGTATTCATACCCTGAATCTTTCAAGAAACAAAATCAACATTATTGAGGGCCTCAGAGAATTAACCCGGCTCCGGGTACTTGATTTAAGTTATAATCGCATCTCAAGAATTGGACAAGGTTAGTTTCTATATTGGCTGATGCTCAATGAAGGTTAATTTGTAGGCCTGTGCAGTATTTTCTATAATTTAGTTACCCTCTGTGTTCTTATCAGGATTATCAAATTGTACCTTAGTCAAAGAGCTATATCTTGCCGGGAACAAGATAAGTGATGTTGAGGGGCTCCACAGGTTACTGAAGCTGACAGTTCTGGACTTGAGCTTTAACAAGATCGCAACCACAAAAGCATTAGGCCAGCTGGTGGCTAACTACAACTCACTTCAGGCCTTGAGTCTGCTAGGAAATCCAATTCAAAGCAACATCAGTGATGAGCAGCTGCGCAAAGCAGTTAGTGGTCTTCTTCCAAAGCTTGTGTACCTGAACAAGCAATCTATAAAGCTTCAAAGGGGACGAGAAATACTCACTGATAGTGTTGCCAAAGCTGCACTTGGGAACAGCGGCCACAACTCCTACAGAAGAGTACTGAAGAAAGGTGGTGGCCAAGGAGGGCCAAGTTCCTCAGGTGTGCATAGAGGCGGTGCTAGTGTTTCCCACAAAAGCAGGCACAGGTCAAGGAGCCAAACTAAGCGTCATTAGTTCTCTGTGCAATTTATCAGTCTATTTCTAAGACTTGAGGAAGTGGAGGAGTAATTTTCAAACATGTTTTTACCAATATTTGCTTCAACCTGAAACCCACCTGTGGAATAAGCGTTGGTTGTGATTGTTACTGTGTTTGTTTCAACCTGTTAGTTATCTTGAGCGTTTGATCAAGACTGCTCCATTCGTGAGAGTCTCTTGGTTAGACTTGGATGTAGAACAGTGTTCATCGTTTAGCTGGTTTCCCGATATACTTAAAAGTGGAATAATGAAGATATGAAAATCTGTGGATTTTCATCTTGGAGAAGTTTTTCTGCAGCCTTGTTTTTTTTATCTTTTTTTTGGCAATGACGCCACACTACGTTTAAACGTTTTAAGTTGCTTTGAAATTCCCTCACTCATTGTCATTCGTAGTGATCAATGTTGGATGTAAAAAATTTGGAACTGAAATTGAGAATGTTCCATGAAACAGTACATAATCAAATTGTCTGCCAAATCTGTTATATAAGGTAGCCCAGCTAAAGATGATAGCTTGTAAACATGCTAATAAACAGCCTCAAAAAGGAAGAAAAGGGGAAGCATAAACTACATAATAAAAGAAATTTTAATACAGAATAGAGATATGCGATCTTAAATATATACATATACAGAAGAAAAAGAAGACAGGGTAGCAGTTTGTTGACCACTGTAGACAACCGAAAGAATAGCAACAAATTTAGAATTTTATATTATCTTGTTATTAAATACTTTTGAAAAATCAATTCTTATGGTTTTAAGTAACCTATTGTTAGGTGTGGCTACTTAACGAGTGTACCTTTAGTATCAGTTAATAACATAATATGTTTTTATATCTTTAGGTTTGTGAGAAAAGTTCAGTACAACTTTTGAATTATTTTCAATTCAACTTTCACATTTTTAAATTTATGTATTTAAATGTATCTAGTCTTGTATACTTATCAGTCATCATTTTTTTTTTCATCTTATGATTTCCTTAAATAAATTTTATTTTCTGAATCTTCGATAGAAATGATCGAAATCGATCACGACTTTCTAATCCAATATTAGATTAGTATATCTTGATGCTTGCGTGCTCAATATTTCCATGGTAGTTTCAAAAAGGGTTTCATCGATAGAGTATTTCACCCACCCATTAAATTAATAATTTTCCAGGCACTGTTTATGATGTTTAGATTACTTTTAAATAATTGCCTACCTGAGCAACACCAGTGGTTGCTGGTTACACAATGTCGTATGCAATAGTAAAGAACTTCCGAAATCATTGTTTAGTTATTTGATTTCTACTTTTACATCATTACCTGGCGTGCTATAATTTTTGTTTCCGCAAATAGGAACAATTTGGGGGGAGACTGGGACAAAGACACCAATTTGCTTGAAGCAGAAGCAAAAGACAAAGAAAAATAATGCAATAGTATTCATTTTAAGGGGAATGTCAGCACACTACATCTCATGGTTATCACATTTAAAAAAGAGAGTCTTGAAAGAAGTCAAAACTAACAAATTTCAATCAATAACAGAGAAAAACTACTGAATTTTTACGCAATTGAGGAAGTATTGATTGTATACTTTATTTTAATGAGTAACGAAGAATTACAGTACAAAAACTATGGAGTCGAAGAGGACCCGTGAAGCAATTAACCAGCATTGGTTAAATTGTCCAAAGACACTCTAATCTTTTTCAATTCCCTTATAAAATAGTCATTTGATTTCTGTTTAAGAGCACCCTTAAAATGGAAGAGTTCCAAATTCCAATCAGTCTTTGTTTTCTTGACTTTCAAACCCATTTCATTCTCCTCACTCTGCACAAATTTCTCTTCCTGGGAAGCACAACGCAATCAACTCAAAAACATCAAGTAAAATGATGCTCTTCCACCCCGGGATCATGTTCCATTTGGTCTACCTGAGCATACTTATAAAGCTTCTCATTAAACAAGACCTGGGGATCCTTCTCAATCATAGCCCCATTCTCGTCATAGGCATCCTTCAAGAACACAGCCCAATTCATCTCAGTCCCGGCCAAGTAAAACGCTCTGGGCTGTTTCCGCAGCATCTGATAAGTATGCTTCGTCAAACTAAACTCCTCCTTGAACTCCACAAGGTGATGAATGGATGCCCTCTTCTCCAACGTCAAGCTCAAGAACTCATGAATCAACCCAACCCGATACTTTTCCGCCTCCAACGTCCACAAATCAAACCTATGCCCATCCGAATAGGGAGACACCAAGGGAAGCGAGTTCAGCAAATCAAGCTTCCTATTATCGTCCAATTCCAAATCCAAATCCTTCCCATACTTCACCGGAAACCTAAACTTCCGCTTAGCCGAATCCTCGTTAACAACGAACTCCCTCTCAAGAGCACTCACGGCGAGAAGCGGGTCCCACTTCACCAACTCCAGCACCCTCTTGCCGTCGCTATCAACCGCTATTTTGAAAAAGTCAGGGTATTTGGCGACCCTGTCGCGGAAATCATCGGGGATGCCAAAGAGTGTTCTGCAGTGGTGGATTTTGCTCAAGGGAATGCGGTTGCGAGCGGACATCATAAGGAGTTTGCGAACCTTCTCGACGCGGTTCAGTTCCATTGCGTCCATGAGGGAGTGCTCCTCAGCGAGAAGGTCCTCCATGAGATCAGTGAAGCCAAGCCATGACTTGCCGTCGGTGTGACGGTAGGTTTGAAAGAGGAGGGGGTGGCGCTGGAGGAAGCGGGAGACCTTACGGCCGCGCGGGAATCCGAGCTCGCGGTGGAGCTTGCCGGCGTCATCGAGGCGGAGGACGTGCTCCGGCTGGGCGGAGAGGAACTGCTTGGAGCGCGTGACGAAGCGTAGAAGGGCGTCGCGGTGGAGAATGCGCTCGAGAGAGGGGATGAGGTTGGGCTGAGTTTGGACCGGAGTGGTTCGAGGGCTGGGCTTGGACTTACGTTTTTTCTTGAACTTTTTGGGGGTTTTGGTGACGAGGAAGGAGGTGGAGAATGGGGCTGTGGAGGAGAAAAAGTTAGGGTTTAGGGTTTTTGAGGATTCGATTGTGGAGACGAAGGAGGAGAAGCGCCAAGCCATTAATAGCGGCCAGAATCATTGATCATCAACGCTTTTATACGTGTGGATAGCAATCAACGGTGATTATATGATCTAAAAGTACGTGATTAAAAAATATATAACGCAAAAATATTATTTCCGACCTGCCGGATTCGAACCAGCGACCTAAGGATGTCTGTTAACAACTACAGTCCTCCGCTCTACCAACTGAGCTAAGGTCGGATTTAAGAGTAATAATCAACGCTTATTAAATGATCCAAAGTATGTGATTTTAAAAAAATATTATAAATGATCTTCACAACACTTTTTTAGTATAAATTTGATGTTAAATGATGCATTTTTCTGTAATGTCATCATAACCCTTGTTGTATGTCATAATTCGAGGAACGTATAAAGTTTTCTAATAAGGGAGTAAGAATACAAATATCTTAACTTAATTCTTCTTATTTTGTTTTACTTGTTGCCTTCAAAGTGTCTGCCTTCTTAAAATGATAATTTTGTCCAGATTAAATGTGAACTTTATATATATACTCAGGATATTGTTCTTAGTTATTAGCCCAATTCAATTCCAATCAATGAATTCCTGATTAAGTAGTTTTAATAGGATCCTCATTATTTATTAATTCTGATTTATGTTAATTGAGAAACCCTAATCTTCGAATTAGGAAGATGAACAGTACATATCCTTTTACATTAGATGTTAGACCACCATCCAATGAAACCAATCCTTAATACGTAGTGCTTCAGTTTTAAACCATTATGATGATTGAACTTGAATTATAATAAAAAAAAATGTTAAATTAACTATTAACTGAAATTGTTATATGTAAAAAAACACAAAGATGCGAGTTTATATAACATAGCCGGACATGCACATTGTGAAGAGGTAGTTACCATTATCTGTCCAATTCAAGTAATAACCAATTCACCTCTTTAATGTGACTAATGATGGCATTTATACTAAAGTTTTCAACTCAAATGAAAGATTATTGAAATTAACCTGAGATAGTGAAAACCAGATAAAGGAAAAGTACCCATACACTGCGCCGTAATTTGATTTTACCGATGAGTCACCTTTGGAAAGAGATGAAAACTTGGATCACACTCTAAACTGATTCTCCAAGCACGGAAATATAACTGAGCTTTAATCATATAAGGTAATTCCGGCATAAGAACCCAATTAGGTAATTTTCAGAGGCTAATGTTATAAATGAGCTTGATTCCACGTTATAAATATTGACAAGATTTATCAAAATATGGTTTTTCTGGGGTTTTACAGGAATGAGAGCAGAAAAATAATTGTATAGGGATATGGGGGGAATTTACTTATGTATCATCTCATCATTCATCTTGCTAATCTTAAATCATCATGTGTGTAACTGTACTCAGATATCACATGAAAAATTGAATGAACCAGTATATACTTTCTTCATCCGCTCTGCTCTGCTCTGCTCTGCTCAGCTCCTCGTTTGATAATTACAAGGCCCTATGTATATATGCCTTACGGCTACATAGGAGTTGTGGTGGTATCATTGACGAGAATTCACTGTTTCTTCTATGGTTTCTTTTTTCTGTCCAAAATTTTCAATCCCCACCTTCTATGGTGGAGCATTATGATAATAAATCAACACTGTGAAAATGAATATATGAATATTATGGTCTAATTTCCTCTGGACTTTTAATGAATTAATTTCCCTGTTTCTTAAAGAAAGCTTTCTGACAGATCAGGAGTCTCTGATCGCTGTCACTTTCAATTTCTACAACTCGAGCATCCCACTTTAGCCGTTTCGTTAGAGCTCTGGCTGACTCTATAAAAGGAACTGTGTCACGAATTATAATCCAACCCTGCAAATATCATCACCAATTGTCACCATATCAAATGGCCTAAAAATATACCAATCCATTCAAAAGGAACTACCTAAGCTATCTGGTGATAGCCTCCTGCAAATCTAAACCCCTTAGTACCTAAGAAGAATCCATTTTAGCTTTATGCTTCCACAGGTGAAAAACAAAAATCAAAGCTTTCCCAAATGCACTTAATTTGATGATCACATTAGAGTTACTAGGCTGACCCTAGTGATTCTTAAATGGAGATTGAACTTACTGCACAATGAAGATGCATACCCTACATATATATACAATACCATGCTGATAGTAAAATTTTTAAAACTGGCGTCACTGTCAAAAAAAAAAGTAAGGCCATAAATCACACAATATTAGGCAAATTGGCAATAAATCTTCAGCCAAATTAATATCCAGTTAGTACTAAATCACATGCTCAATCCAGGCCATTATGATTTAATTTAATAAAGAAACAGAATCTATTGCATTGCTTTATGACAATAAAACCCAACCAAAGTGAAATCAAGAGACTCCTTTTTTTATGTGTTTAGCTAAGGTTTGGAAAAGGTTATCCTCACTCCAGTGTATAACAAAAATAGATTCACGAATGTTCATAGCTTTATATATTTATACCTTATAACATTATCGGATGATGTGGGTAGGAAAACAAAACACTGTAAAGTTAAAGGACCACAAATGAAAAGTCAAAGCCCCAGAGTATATTTACATACCTCCGGCCGAAGTATCCTGTCAATTTCAATGAACACGTCAAGCATCGCACATCTGTGCTGCTGAGCGAATTCAAGGGACAAAAGTCCTGCTGCATGCACCAAGTCATACGTTCTAGGGTACGTTGGAAAGGCCTCACACCTAGAAACCACAGAAGATCAAAATTGTAAGAAATATGTAACTGGCGACAAGTGTTCAGAAACAATGCCCTTTTCAATTAACAGTGGCCCTTTCACAAGGAAGATAAGTTTAGAATATTTAATCTAATCTGCAAAACTTTGGCATGTGATAGAGTTTAAAGATATAAAACCATTCCTAAGCACCGTTTAAAAGCTTAAGTTTAAAGGTGAGTCATTCCTTACAGCTCCTATTCACAATTTAATTTAATTTTGGCGTTGAGTGGTATAAGGTTGTTCACTGTTCATGCTTAAGCACGAATAGCTTTGTCATTAAGGGAAAGTTAGTGATAGGTTAAACTAGTTCTTGACTGATACAATCTTCAATATTTATCAACTATTTTCCAAGAAACAAATGCTAAGATGGATGTGTGGTCACTCAAGAAAGGACGATACACAAAATATTTCTATACAAGGAAATATAGGTGTGATACCATTTGAATCAATAATAAAAAGAGAATTTTGTATGAATTTTAGTCATGTGAAAAGGGGGAGAAGGAAATCAAGAAGGACAATGGAGAAATAAGAGTAATCTCATGGTGAACGATTATCTCCAAGGATTTTGTCTTTTGACAAAACCAAATGACGTCATGATTCCTGTAGTTATCTTACCCAATGAGATAAGGTTTTTGTTGCTGGATTACCATAATTTTTCAGACAAAAAAGTCAGCCAACTGAATTTACTTATTTTACATCAAACAAAACTAAGAAACAGAGAATATTCAAACCTAACTGCAAATGTTATATCCTCCCCACCAGAACTTAAATAAGTTCTGATATGTACAAGGCATCCACCATGGAACGCTTATGTCACAAGGAAAAATTGAGTAACTGAAAGAAGTTAGTTTAGAGGGGCAATTATGTGTGTGGATGAGAGTTATTTTATCAGTTATGTGTTGCCATAACATAACTATTTTACTGGGCAGTTACTATATTAGACAGTTACAAGTGTTATAGTGATATATGGAAGTTTGAATGTATGTTCGAAAGAGAGAACTATAAGTCGTCAGGGCTTAGGCCTAACAATCGTTGTCAATTGTCTGTGAAATTTCTTCAGCCTAACAAGTACAGTACACACAACCAACTTTAAGGCTCTAATGGTTACATTTTACACAAGGAAATCAATAGTTCTATATATTATGAAGGTATCAAAATGTTAAAACAAAATTGGAAGAAAAGGCAAGGAAGAAATATTTTTAGCATATGGCCTAGAATTTCAGCCAAACAAGAAAAGGGAAAACAAAGAATCATGAAATTCTAAAATAAGAGAAAGAAGCATAAAATACCAATCATGCATAACGCCAACATAACCTCGGTCCAGGATCAAGGGAAGATAGTTGGGTGCATTCGAAGGAACCACATTCATTACCCATACAGATTTTCCAGCGTGCAACAGTGCAGAATTAAAACCACCAAAATGAGCACTCATGTCAAGCACATTTCTTAGCATGTTATAAGGTGGCGGAGGATCCTCATCACCAGGTCTCTTTGGATGATCAGAAAATATTAAAGGTGATAGAAGAGACCAGTAATTACGGACTGATGCTCTCCAGCTCTCAGAATCCTCAGAAAATTCATCAGATTGCAACCCTGATGCAAGTAAATAGACACGTATTAAGATAACCAACCTGACAGCAGATTTCGTTCAGTTATATAGTACAGTGAAATCCTTCCGTTAAGAGGAATGTAAAAGTAAATGTAAAAGAATACAACAATTACCAAAGTTTTCAAGATCCTTTTTGTTCAATTGATCTCTGGAAGGCCAAGTTTGCCTCTGCTCAATAGAAATCCAACGGCTGCTATGTGTTCCTCCTATGCAGTTTTTTAATTCTCGATAATATGGAGACTCCACATCATACCCTCTGCCACATAAAGGAGGGGGAGAACTGTTCTTTCTGGAAATCCAAACAGACAGAAAATGCAAAGTATTAGGAACGTCTATAAAATTGTATGCATTATACGAATTTGGAATAATGTGCTGAAATAAGTGATAGTGGAGATTGAATAATTATTGAAGGTTTTTTTTAAATATTTAGCAGTACTGATGTGGCTCTTTATATTTATAACTGTTAGAGCATTGTTATAGCATTAAAGTTATTTTTCAATCTTTGAAATGTCCTTGAATGTCAAATTGTCATGAAGAATATAAGCAGAAAGGAAAAAAAAATAAAAAGAATATAAGCAGAAAGGAAAAATAAAAATAAAAAATAAAGAGTAATTCAGTTTCAAATTATCGTCCTCTTGTTCTAAATTTTCTGCACAATTTTAAAGAACGAATGTTTCTTGGGTGTTAAATACCAGCATCACCTCTCGAATACCACCAACACAAATTCATTTTCTCATGTAAAACAGATCCTGGTTGTTATAAATTTCTTCCCAGGATATACAAAGTGTAATATATTTTTATCAAACCATGTTACAACAGTGATACCTTGAACTGTAGCAACTCTTTTGACTTGTTTTCTTCCATACGACAGTTTCATCTTGCTGTGAAATCATGTCCCAGCAAAGATTTTCAGCAAAACTTTGTATTAACTTCCATCTTTCTTGACTGACTTTGTCACGAGCATTTGTAAGCGGTGAAGTCCACACAACATAACCGCCTGGCCTTAAAAGTCTATCAGCTTCAATCATGAGAGTGCCATCTATGCCATGGAATATGAAGGTTAATAGGATTTAAGCAAAGTCCAGATATTCAGGGAATTCACCTCACTGACTACAAGGTATTATACAATTACAAAATGCAGAAGTTAAGGCCAAGTTAAAGATTATAACTAAATTATCAGATTCTTAAGTTTAAACTTTGAAAAGGGAATAATAATTACGAAAAGAGGCAGCTTGATGGATGAAATGTATGCAGAAACGTGCATCAGCAAGTAAACTCCAATTTGTTGGGAAGTTCAATGACTAGGAAAATAAACATATAAGGTATAACCATATTTTGCTATTATGAAGTTTGCAGTTAGAGAATGGGAATAGTATTTAATAATAATTTTAATCTAATGGATTTTGAATAAACATTTTACAATACTAAACGGAAAAAAAAAAATTTAAGTACAATGTTTTAGCCTGAGATGGTTCAGACAGACATTTAACTACAACAAAGAACCAGTTTCCTCTAATGTACAGCACACACCCTCCCACCCCCAAATAATTCTGCAGTTCAAAATTAGAATTACGCAACAAAAAAGAGTGAGTGGCATCTCACGGAATATTTATAGTGCAAGCAACATAAATGAATAGAGTAAGAATTTAATAAAAATGGGAAAAACAAATTGGATTAGTTGGAACATCCAGAAAAAACATAGAAGGCCATATATAACTATCATTATTTCTTTTTGGTTCCCAAACAGTAATGTAGACATAGGTGGGGATCAAAATAAAACACAGGAGGAAAAACCCAGTTGATATAAATCAACATATGAACTGTGTCCAAAATTTCAAAATTAAAATAAAATTAAAGAACATAAGAATGAATATGTTGCAATAAGAAAAAAATACTTAGATTGAAATTGGAAATCCATGTATAATCATATTTGGAAGATAACCATAAATGTTCTATGACTGTCAACAGTTAATATTTTCCGTGGTTCCACAGGAGTGTCGATGGATGGTCTAAGTTTACTTGTGAAACAATGGAATACCAGCCCTCAATGTTCAATTCCCGAATATGCAAAAATGGAAAGGTATAACTTGAGAAGCAGAATGAATAAGTACTACAGTCTATAAGAACAATTTTTTTCTTAATTTTTGTTATCTAATTTCTCCTTTTACTGGTAATCATAATCCAACATCTTCTTTGGAGTTGCCAAATAAATGTGCAGAATGACAGAATTACAATGACCTTATAGAAAATAGTAGGAGGTAGGTTTTCAAAGATACCCTTTCGGTCCCAATCGATGCCACATCTGGCACAATGCAACATGTCAAAGGAGAGAGATGGATATGGCAATTGTTTTGAATTGAAAGAAGCAACCATAGCAGGAAGACCCCTCTCAAGTGTAAGCTGAACTTGACTGCCAGAAGGCTCATAGCTTGCAATGCACATAGTTAAAAGTTGATTCTGAAAGAGGTGTGCTCCAAAGCTACCGTAACCACAGTCAATATCCAGTATTGTTCTAACCTGTATATTCAGAATCTCAACATGTTCAATCAATGGAATATTATAAACAAACTTTAATAACTATGTTCACATTCAATACCACTATAACCCTTCTGAAAATATATCACAAAACCCTCTAAATACAGGGTACAAAAATACTGTAAATACATAGACCCCTCAAGTAGATGAGGACATGCTGTTACACCAAAAATGTGAGAGACTTATTCCATTAGCCTATTGGATGCACTTAAAGACAACCAATTGAATCTTTATAAAGCAAGGTAAATAATAATAGGACGGTTCAGATATAAACAAGATTAACACTTCAACCAAAGGAAGAATATTTGGATTTTCACTCGTTGTTTGAACAAAATACCTTCAAGATAATTAACAATGATATCTATTTTAATATTAACAATGGCCTTAAGTCAATGCAGATTTCTACCCATTTATCAACATTTAAGCAAAGTAGACAAGTTTAAGTTTCTACAACTAAATTTCACTGAATTATTGGAAGATGACTATAATTGATCACCACAAGAAATAAAGTAACAAATCCTTAATCACACCATTTCCAATGGAGAATAAACATCCATTTACCCCTGCTTTTACGAAGTTGGATTCATTTCTGAGCCCAATCATTTCAGCTATTTGATGTGAATAGTCTTCCACACCATCAAACATAAGAGAGGCTGAGCGAAAGGAAATTTGCTCTTCATCAAGCATCATCATCCTATAACCAAATAAAATACATGAAAACTTTAAGATGAAACAATAGCTCAAAGTATGACAGCAAATAGGAAAGACATATCACTCACTCACCTTTTGGTTAAGCTTCCAGAAGAAAGAACCTCCTCTGCAGTGAGTTTAACATTAGCAACCCAGATAATATCCCTTCCAGTAGGCCACCTAAGAGGAATTTTGTAATTTGATGGTGAAAGTAATAAACAATCTTGCCTGAGTTCATGGCCACATTGCCGGTCAAACTCATTGCCATCAGAAAAACCAAGAGCTAGATTGTCAGAAACATTAAAGCAAGGAACATAATTTTCAAACTCCTTATAACAAAATTCCAATTCTTTCAGCCTTGAGGGAGCATAAGATATCTCCCCTATATCCAACAGGTCCGACACAAGTTGCTCATGGAGTCTTCTGTAACCATGATAAATTTGACCCCTTGACGCAGTTGAAATTGAGATGGTCCACCAAAAAGACCCCGCAAGAGCAAGAATAACTACAAACACTAAACTAAACTTCAAGAAAAAAAGAATCAACTTATGCCTATTTCTTGGAGTGCCAATAATGTAGGGGTCAGATGATAAACCATTCTCAGTGATACCTAACATGGAATTAGAATTATCTGATAACAACCTAAAGGGAGACCTCAAGGGTGAGGGGTAAGTAGAGGAAAATCTTCTATCAAAACCTTCCTTTTCTGTCTTATCTTTGGATTGGGAGTCCCACGAGTCATTGTTTCTTTCAGGGATCCGAATAGGTACCCCTCTGTGTAGAGGCCTGGACATTCTCTAACCAATAAGCTAAATGCTTAGCGTGCAAATCCTCTATGAATACACCCAGAAACCAATACCATCATTCAATGTGAGTAAAGAAAAACATTGAGTGAATCCTCCTCCAATTCAGCAAGCACAAACCTAGCATTAAAAAGGAAAACGATGGTGTTCAATTAAAATTTGACGAAGCAATTCAAAACAACAATCTAGAAAATAAACCAAAAAAACTTCCTATTCAGAGATTAAAAACCTGGGAATAGGGGAAAGAAAGACCGTTAATAATTTCAAACCACCAGATCCATCACAGACCCAATATTGAGATGTATAGGTACCAACACATGATTTAAATCATACAAAAAAAAGGATAAACTTGAGTGGCAATTACAAGTCTGAACTCGGAAAGAACAAGATGCGAAGAAGTTAAAGTTGAAGTAGAGAACAACATATGTAGGTGGATAACAAAAGAGTAATATCACTTTCAGCTACTTCCATCAACATTAACTAGACTCTCATTAAAGAGTAAGCTCGTTTTTCTTCTTCAAAAGAAAAAATCCTTGTCGTTGCGTTTCCGAATCGCAACCCAAAACCGAATCACATATAGTAAATAGTAATTTCCGTAAAAAAAAAATAAAAAATAACTTCGTTAGCCTTCCCAATCGAAACCCAGAGTCATACAAAAACGGAAGCACGCTTTGTTATTTAAAAAAGAAGGAGAACCAAAACGAAAAAGAACAATTTGACGTACCCCAATTGAAATTGAGAGAGCAAAAACAAAATCCCATTTAGATCAATGCAGGAAGCAACACGAAAGAGCGACACATTGGGGAGAAGCGTCAGATCAAAGGCAGTGAAAAAGAAGAGCTTTGGAAGGAGCAATGACGGGTACCTCCTCCATGTTTGAGACAAAAAGCGAAGAAGAAGATGAAAATTAAGAATTCCGAGAAACCAGGTTGAATTTTATGGCCACTTTGGTTTATTGGTGCACACCACTTACAGAAACAACACAACACGTCCCTCTCTCTCTTTATGTCTATCCCCACTGGTTTGAGATTTTGCTTTGGTTTCCCTCTGTAACGTATCTCTCTCTTTCTCACACACAGACACACTCGCAGCTTCCAATGCTAACTCTGCTTGTGAAACAAACGAACGAAAGCATAAGCAACCAGATTTTGTACTGATCCGATCGTGACTCGTGACACTACCTCCAGAGCCAAGCATTAATAAAATTAAATTCCACAAATAAATAATTAATGCGGGTATTTAATAACCATGATGAAAAACATTACTTGTTTTTATTAATTCTACTGCTAATTAAGAGCTGCAGTAAATAATGTTACTATGATAGATTAACTTGAATTAATTATCTGGGATGAACAGAAGAAAAAGTGAGAACTAGGAAGCTACCTAAAAAGGACCCTAATTAATCTTCTACAGGAAATGTTTCCCGCTAATCATGTCGTGTCTCTAGAGATAAAAAATAAAATAAAAAATAAAATAAAAAATGCACGCATCTTGTGGAAAAAGGTAGGAAATTAATCCAAGCCCCACATCATTCCCTGTGCCTCTTCATAACATTAACCATAATTTTAAAAGGTATTAGTTACCAAATACTACATTTTTTTACATGATTAATAAATATATCTAATATGGATTTTTAAATATTCGTTTTAGTAAATTTATTAATTGATCTGTACTGGTTTATGTGTATTAATAGTATTTGGAGATCATTATATGTACAATAAATGTAAAGTAATTAATTTAAGGTGGCATTAATTATAATTTATTAATGCATTTATTGGGAGCTTATCACTGAACCAAAATATTGTATATAGTATTAAAAACTTCAATTTTGTTAATGAAAATTGTAAAAGTGAATTCCATATTCTTTTTTAGAAAGTATAAAGCAAGATGGTAGGAGAAGAGAAAAAGAAAGGACTGGGAATTGTTAAGTTGCTTTAGGAAAGGGAAGCCACATAGTACACATGAGAAAGAGAGGAAAAACAAAAAGATTAGTTTTAATAGTTTAAGTTCATGTAAGGTTAATGTACATGTGTTTTGACTTGAACACGAAATAACAAAACATCCCTCCTTATTTATTTTTGGCTTTATCAATTTTACATTATTAATTTCTAAATTCTTTTACCTTTCTCCACCATGTTTACGACATGATCATTTTGGTAGATATGGTGATGAGAAAAAAGATATAATGATGTTTTTATGTTTTTTTATTATTTATTCTTGTTTTGTTTGTAATTACTATTTCATTTCAAGAAGATTTAAAATTTGTTGTTATTTATGCAAATGCATTTAAGACTGACACGACAAATATGAGAGTCAATTGGAAAAAAAGGAACAAATACAAAGGTGGAATACGATAGTTTCACCTGGAATCTCTTTTTTATGCTTTTGTCTTGGGTTATGTCTTTAAATGAAAAACATAAATATTATTTCCATTTTATAAAAGTAAGTAAAAATATCTTCCCTATCATAATTTTTACTGATTAAATTTAAAAAATATATAAAACTAAAACCACTGTACGAAAACAAAATTTTAGTAGTTGATTGTAAAAATTTTAAAAAGAAATGCATGACTCGCATCTTTTTAATAAATAGAGAACAAATAAGTAATTTTGTTTATAGTTCTATGTTTCCACTGTGGAAAACATTTTCTCAGTGACAAAAGAATAGTTTCTGCATGTGACTCGGCACGTAGATTTACTTCAGAGTGGAATTGGTTAAGGACAAATAGAAATAGAAATACAATATCAGTGCGTTGGAAATGCACAATAATAGAATAATGGAAGACCGTCCAAATGCTGCTTGAACTTTCATTGAAAATTTTAGCATATTATATATATATATATATATATATATATATATATATATATATATATATATATATATATATATATATATATATATATACACTAGTACACTAAGAGGATACTGCACCGGTTACTTTTGCTTTTAGGCACCGGTTCTACAATCGAGGCATATACCGGCGAGGTAAAAAGATTAAACTTTATGCCTCGGTTATAGACCGGGATAAAATGAGACAAGAATATGCCTCGGTTCTTAGATAATCGAGGCAGTAGAGTGTATTTTTTTTTATTTTTTCGTACTGACTCTCATTCACACATTCACGGTTCATTCATTTCTCAGTTCATTCATTTCTCAGTCATTCTCTCATGCCAAACAAATCCAAATCCAAGAATTCTCCCAAAATTTCTTCCAATTTCAGCTCCCAAAATTTCTTCCAATTTCAGCTCAAAAATTTAAAACAAAGAAGAAAACTGTAACAGGAATCAATCAGTCCATACTCAGAAGAAAACTGTAAAACAAAGAAGAAAACCCAAATCAATGTCCAAAGCCTTCTTCCCTTCCCTTTCCTTTCTCAGTTCTAATCAATCTCTTTCCCTCTCCTCTCTCAGATCCCACTCGCAGTCCAACAATCACCCCTGTCGAATTTACAAAAATAAAATTGAATGATGAGTTTTGAAACTGAAGGCAGAGAACCCAAAAACGCAGAGAACCCAAAAACGCAAAACGCAGAGAACCTAAAAACGCAAAACACAGAGAACCCAAAAACGCAGAAGCCATCGCTGCCAAAAACGAAACCCTCGTCGCGCCACCATCGCCGCACCATCAGCTCGCCCTTGTCGGTCCATCGTCGCACCTTTGGTTTTCCATCACCTCGCCCTTCGGTTCATCCCCTACGAAGGCAAGATCCACCGCCAGCCGCCGGCCGCCACCAACGAAGCCTGAGTCGCGCCTCCAAAAGTGTCGCCAAGCCCCAAATCGAAACCCTAAATCGAAGCCACGGACAGGGACCGTCACGCCGCGGACAGGGACCGTCACGCCGCGGACAACCTCCCACCTCCACGAACACGGACCGTCACACCGCGGAGATCAAATCGCGTCTAAACCTGAAAAGAAACAAGGGAAGAAGAGATCTCGCCGCCACCTTGCTCTGACCTCGCCACGACCTCACCATGCCTCGCCGCCACCTCGCCATGCCTCGCTGCCACCTCACCATGCCTCGCCGCCACCTCGCAATGCCTCGCCGCCAACGTTAAGTTGCTTCTGGGTTTCGCATGGATGGATAAGCAAGGGGAAAGCGAACTTGGATGCGTGCTCTGGATGTTGGATGTTGCAAGTGAAAGGTTTATGTTGGATGCGTGCTTCTGGGTATTGCATTTCGAAAGGTTTATGCCTCGAGTCAGAGGACCGAGGTAATTGAAACGTTTATGCCTCGGTTGGGTTAGAGGACCGAGGTAGTAAAAAATTAACCAGTTTTAGGTGCGACGTGGCAGAACATCAGGTCTCGATTTTATTTTTAACCGAGTTAATTTGGTGTTTATGCTTCGGTTTTTTTACAACCGAGGCATATAAATTTGTCGAAATTACGAAAATGCCACCGCTTCTACATATGCTTCGGTTTTCTAAAAACCGAGGCGTATTACCTGTGTTCTTATCCCTATTTTGTACTAGTGATATATATATATATATATATATATATATATATATATATATATATTTCTTTATTTATTAACATGTTTTTATTTTAACAATTTTTATAATATTTGTTTCGGATGTCAGGATCGATGGCAACAATCTAATATCTTATTGGTTACAAAGGGTTTGAATGTTAAGTTTAATAGTTTGTTTTTATGTTATTATTTATCTGTGTCATTTGTTCATAACACTTAAAGGTTACTTATAGAAGATATTCTGATATCAAACTCATTTGGCAACTCAAGTATTAATAGTACAATGCAAAATCACTTACCTTCTTGCTTCATGTCTATATTTATAGATTTTAGTGTGATTTTCACCATTACTCTCTCCAAATACTAGCTCATTCATGAGTTGGATGTTCAAAACGTCTTTCTCCATGGTGATCTACATGTGATTGTATACATTCATCGGTCGTTCGGTTTTTGTGATTCCTTTCACCCTGATCATGTTATTCACTTAAGGAAATATTTTTATGGTCTAAAGCAAGTGCCTTATGCCTAGTACCAATGCTTTGCTGACTACGTTTCTACCATTGGGTTTAAGCATAATGCTTTAGATCAATCTCTCTTCATCTACAAGTGTGGCTCTGACATGGCATACATGCTCTCTATGTTGATGACATCTTTCTCATAACCTCATCTTGTGACCTTCGCCAATCTATCATGTTACTCCTTGTCTTTAAATTTGCTATGAAAGGTCTTGGTCCTTTGAGTTATTTTGTTGGGATTGTTGTGACAAGACATGTAGGTACCTTGTTCCTTAGTCAGAGAACCTGTTAACATCATTACATGCATCGACATGACCTTTTGAAATCCTTTTTCTACTCTAGTTAATATTAATAAGAAGTTAAGTACATCGTATGAGGATCTATGTACCAGAGTCTTATCTGCATGCTATAATATCTCACATTCACTCACCTTAACATTCATATGTTGCTTACTAAGTCTGATTTCACATGCATGGCTCAATATCTAGTTACTATTTTTATATTGGTGACAACCTCATCTCTTGGTTTCAAAGAGCCAACACACACTCTCGTGTTCTAGTGTAGAGGCCGAATACTGAGGTGTTGCAAATGTTGTTGTTAAATCTTGTTGGCTTCATAATCTCCTATCTGGAGCTTCATTTTCTTCTCATTTAAACTACTTTGATATATTGTCATAATATTAATGTCATTTATTTGTCTGGTGATCTTGTGCAACATTAATGTTCAAAACATATTGATATGAATATTCACTTTGTTTAGCAAAATGTAGCATGTGGTCAGATGATGAGTTATTTTCATGTCCTTTCTCGCCACCAAATTGCTGACATTTTCACCAAACACAACCTTGAATTTTTTTTTTTATGATTTCTGAACCCCGTCTTTGTGAACCTTCCATTTAGATTGCGAAAATATGATATAATCCAAATTATTATTCTAAAATTAATTCAATTAACAATCAGTCTTTTTTAATTAAACTAATGAAATCCTTGTATTAGGTTAATAAATATTATGTAATTATGTTATACATAATTATATTATTAATTTAGATTATACTCTTTTATATATATATATATATAAACTTCTCTCCAATGCATAATTACACGTTCAAATTATTTTTTTACAAACACATATAATGTTTTCAGAGATAATGTGTACATATCCACTTTCTTAAGTAATTGTGGTTAGTGAGCTTTATATTGTTTTTCTCATGAAAAAAAATATTGTGAAAACATTTATATTTAAAATTAAATAAAAAATTATTTTAAGAATAATTCTTTCTACTTACTCGGAACAAGTGAATCTCTTCTCGTTGTTAAAACATAAAATAATTAAAAAATCGAAATATAAACTTTATGTATATATAAAAATAAGTCAATTTACTTGGATAATATTATAAAATAAGTGAAATTAAAATTTTCAATATAATACAAATTTAATATTTTCTAAGTTCGGATATAAGGTTATTTTCAATCATTGATACCACATTCATTCAAATTTTAGTATAGAATCGTTAAAAATATTATGGGTAAATTATTATAAGAGATTTTAAATTTATAATTTCCTTAATTTGAATACATAAGTATGGTATAAAATCATATACAATTTTATTAAAATATATTTATTGTTTTGAAAAAAGAGTCAAGAGGAATTTATAAAACACTTAATACATACTAATACTTGGTTTAAATCACCTATTAGTATGTATTAACTGTTTTAATTAGTCTCTTACTTTTTCAAGGAAAACACTTGCAAAGCATTTAATTAGATTATACAATAATTCATAGTTATTAGGATTTAAAATACATTAGCACATGTTGATTTATAGTTATTAGACTGTGTACATTATGGTTTAAATATTATGTGTTGTAAATTTTGATTGTGTTGATTATGTGTTGTATATATTGCATTTTATATGCAGATTTGTTTTTGTGATAGTAGATATCACAAAAACAGACTTGTTATTAAAAAAATTCCAAGAGTATAAGTCTCAGTTGTGGCTAAAATCGAGGTAAAAAACAATCTATGGTCTCGGTTCAAGTCACAACCGGTGTCATAGAGTGCACCTAAATATATAAAAAAAACAAATTTAAATGGTTATGCCTCGGTTGCCCCTCGAACCGAGGCCAAAAGCCCTCGTCCTACTTTTTTTTAACCTTACTTCTTCTGTCACTCTGGAACCGAAGCAGTAACCTGACATTTATTATCTTGGTTAGAACCGAGGTCTAAAGTCCACCATCTTTTACCTTGCCAGTATATATCTTACTTCGTGAACCGCTATCAATAGTAAAAATCAATTGTTATCGTTTGGAATAATTAAAGTAACTTAATATATATGATAAATCATATTTGAAATAAATTATTGTAAGTTCTTATACTACACAATTATTTTTACAATGGTTTCCTTTTTTTTATCACTTGATATATTCATTATAATCATGATATCAAAATATCTCATTATAATACCTATATGTAAAACAAAGCCAAATTCTAATAGAAGTAATAATCTATTGCATAGTTATTTATAGTTATTTATGACCACAAAATATTATCAACTAACATTTATAAATATTTTTTTTGTGAAATACAGTGGTAATATATAATTATAAAACATTAAACATTTTCAACAAAAAGGTTTAAAACAGGAAAGTTGTATGCTGTGGAGAAGGAGAATGTCCTTTATGTGAAATATCACTAGAGCGATATTTTTTAACAAACAAAAATTTTCTTTTACTTGAAATATCATTAATTGATTGTTTTTTTAATCTCTTTACCTCCTTTTGTCTCTCTCTCCTTTTTTTTTCTAGTAACTTATCTCTCCTTTGTCTTCTCTTTCACTTCATACTTCATGCATTTATAAGATAAAATTTTATTTCTTTTAATTAATTAAATTTTTAAATCATCTAGGAGAATATGTGGGTTAAGAAGATCAAAGAATGGAAATTTAGGAGCTATTTTAGAAAGGAGAAAGTTGAAAAAAGATAAGGGACTTTCTAATTTCGTCTTAGAATGAAATTCTCTCAAACAGCTGTTGCAACTCTAGTGCATTCTGATCCGATACTCTTAGTTTTATGTTTTTATTCTTTTATTTTTCCAACTCACGCCTAATCATATATGCTATCCTCCATCCATTTCAAAACATGCATCTTATATTAACAAATCATTAAATAAACTAAATTAAAGTATAATTTATAAACACTTATATCATTATTAAGATGCTAAAACACAACTTATAGTTTAATAATTTTCTTCAAAGTAAATTTATGCTGAAGAAATCAATTAATAAACCACTTAAAAAAATATGTTTATGTAAGCATTTTTTGTTCATGAGAATGCTGACCGACAAACATCACATGTGACGAAGGAGTCAAATTTGCTAAAAAGAAATGCCATTAAAATATAATATTAAAACATAATATTAAAAACAATATTAAATCCTTAAAAAATCGTAAAAAACAAGATAAAATCATATCGTGACCTGACATGAGAAATTCTGTCACATGAGCAGTTCATATACATGTAAAGGAACAAAAATCACGTGGAGTTATTGCAAGACACGTGTAATAACGAAAATGTCTACCATTCCATAAACAGAACTATTAGATTATGCCCAAAATATATAGACCGTTGAATTGGATAATGTCGATTAATTTTTTTTATTAAAATTTTGCATGAATAACTGAAAATTCTTAATTAAAAAGAAAGAATTTCATATGAAATTATGAAACCATAATTTTTGTTGGTCCATCTTCTAAATAAAAGAGAAATATTAATTTGTCATAACACTTTGATGTATTAGACAAAATGATCCTTTGTGTTCATCATTCGTTACTTATCATGTCAATAGACGAATAAACAGTAACGTTATTTGAATGTTAACGTTGATTTTTCTATTGTTTTCATAGCCATTTATTATCAGCCTCTCACGTCTTTAAGGTCAAATTTGATAGTTAACTCTTACCATAACTAAACCAATTTACGAGAATAATAATAAAGCAGATTAATCATCTCCATTACAAAAATTAAATTTAGATATCCAGCTATTTTTTAATCTGATTTTTTCCTTCGTAACATAAATTTTAAAAACAATCACTGTTTTTAATTTCTATATGATAGTTAACTTATTTTTTGGTGAATATTATTTTATTTCAAACTCACAAAAAAGTTAATTTTAACTTAAAAATAACTTTCAATAGTTACAAATCTTAATTTAGGGTTATTTTTCCAAAATAACTCCTTGCATTTATCAATATAATAGTATCCCCTCCATCAACTATGCATGAGTTTTCCTCACGTATTAAAAAACAAGAAATAAATCAAAGAATACAAAACTTTATTAAAATGTCTATATATTATTATTTTATAAATAATTAAGATATTTGCAACTTACATCATAGAAAAATTAAATTATTTATCGAGAAAAGAGAGTAGATAACAGTTAATTTAAAATATTATAGAAAGAAGTTTAAAGAAACATAAAATTAAATGGAGTTAATATTCTTTTATGTTAACTTATAAATTAACATAAGTGCTTTGCACCTTGGACAAGTTTTCAAAGTGGTCCATCTGTAGCATTTTTTTTTTGTCAGTTGAACAAAATCGTGACGTAGCGGTCAGGTTCTGGTACTGGAGTGTTGGTTTTTGTAAGGGAAATAAGTATTTAAATATATACATTGTATTATATATTATAACAGAATTGTTGAGCATGACAATTTATTGTAAAATAACAACAATATAAAAGAATTTTAAATATTGCTATTTTTATCGTGTAGTGGTGAGAGCCGCGGACGCGGAATTAAATATTGGTAGGTACTGACGGCGCAAAGTGTCACGGGACCCTTAACCGTTCCTTGTTTCCCGTTTTTCAACTTCGGTTTCCTACCATTTTTATAAATTTAATTTTCTTAAGATGATACTGGTTAAAGTATAACCACCATGTTTAATATAAAAAAAATCTGTAACATACAAACAAATAAAAGAATATAGCTAAATAGTATTTATTATTTTAAGATGATACTGGTTAAATACAACCAGTATGTTAATATAAAAAATTTAGTAAATAAACAAAATAAAAGGACATAGCTAAATAGTATTTATTATTTTCTTATGATTTTAAAATAGTAATAAAAGTTGATAGATTATGAGATCAAAGGAAGTTTTTTTTTTTTTTTCTGAAAAGAAAACTCTCTATCCATTGACTATAATATTAAGTTTAAGTTACATTTTAAATAATATATAATTTGGTTTAAACAATATATATTGATGGTAAAATCTTGTTTATTCCTTTAAAATGTCTTACCGCATTATTTTACTTAAATAAATATGAAACTAAGGCTGTATTTGAAAAAATAATAGTTCTCTTGTTAAATCTAATGTTGATAAGGTTAAAGATGAATTATCCGTTGTTTAAAATCTTCCATTGAAGAGGAATTTCATTTCTTTTAGACTTTGAATAAGAAGTTTATGTTTTGATATTTAATATTTTGACGTTTAATAGTCTCACATTAGTAAGGATTTGATATCAGTTTAAATATTTTTATTTACTTCTATCTTTTGAGACATATTTTAAAAACAATACTGTAACGGAGTTTTACGCTCTAAAATAAATAATCTCTTAATAGGTTTGAAAATATAAAAATGGTCTAAATGGACAAATAAAAAAATAATGTATTCATTCAAATATTTTTTTATTTTATCAATTTTTTCACTCGTCACTTTCTTTGCATTCCACACCGTAGATGAAATGTTGATATCAATACTCTAAGTAACTTATTACTTTCTAGATAACATGAATGAAACCTTTGAAGACTTTAATCTTGCAAAACTACTACAAGAATAAAAACCCACACACAACCAAGTGCATTAAAGATTTAATTTGATAGAAAAAATTACATTTTGAAAAGTAATTTATTACTCCGATGAATTTTAGAAAGCACTAGAAATAATTTATAAGTTAAAATAAAAATAATATTTTCAACGAAAATCAATCGCAAAATGATGATCGTCAATTGCTCACGTACTAATGACTAGAAATACAAAACCAAATAACTATGATGGTCACAAAAATAACGGCTATAAAAAGAAAAAATTTCATGGATCGATATTTAAAATATAAGACCAATAAAATCTTAATTCAACTTATTTAAATAATTATTTTAACTTTATTCTAAAACCTTAAAATAATAAATTTATAGGTCTCTATTTTAGTATGATTTTCAAAATTTACATTTTAATAGATTTTCAAAATTTTCATTTTGATAAAATGTGAGACTTAAAATTATATTTAGATTAGTAATCATTTTTCTTTTAAGGTGGGTTCTTTTTACATTGATGTGATTTTCTACAAAAATATTTTTAATCACAAATACTTCTTTAACTTAAAAGGGATACACTTACTTAGAATCCTAGTAAGAATCGGTCATTAAGACTAATCATCAACTCTGGTTATGAATGATTTTAGAAAGAATTTCATTTAAAATATACAACCTCAATAAGATTTGAATTTAACCAATGTAAAATATTTACACCACCTTTAATACAAAACTTTAAAAAATCAATGTGAGTTTTCATCTACAAAAAGTATTTCAAAATTTTATTTTTTACTCAATATGTAATTTAGACTCACGTTTAAATTAGTAATAAAATTCAATAAATTTTAAATTTGGTTACTAAAATAACAAAAGTAAATTTAGATAATTAAAAAACAACCATAATCTAAATTTAAGAATTCAAAAACACACACAACAATTTGTTAAGCATGATCTAATAAAGTTCATATAAAGCTAAATAGGCTGCAATCTGAACTTTCCGTATCTTCCTCTCCGTGAGTTTTCGGTGCTTCTCCATGTTCATGTTTGGGTATGGAACATAGAAGAATGACTGCACCATAAAACACCGTACTGCAGGACTATGCCATCTGTTGTTCATACCATTCATTCCAATCCTTTTTGCATCCTTAATTATTGCTTACCCTCCAAACTTGCAACCATGGTGGGGTAACCCAAATAACTGCCTCCTTTTCTGTTTCCACTTTCTTCTTTTATACTCATTTCGCTCGCATCATTTTTAATAATATCGCATTTATAGGAACATATCTAAATCTGTGATGCAAACTGGAATATCGTTTTCTTGACGGTTCTTATAACCCGTTACACTTGCCCTATGTCACGATCTTGGAAATATAACAACAGAATAGTCTACTTTTCTTTTTTCCACACTTCTAAAACACATTTTGTAAGTGTTCATCTGTACCAAATCTGTAAGAAAGTAACATGAACGGTGGGTGGGTGCATAACAATGACCCGTTGTTTCTGCGCAGATTTAGCGAACTTAAGTTCAAATTTCAAACCTTATGGCTAATCATTGTCAGTCGGCCTTTTGGAGATCTGCGATTAATAAATGCAGCTGTAGAAAAAGTATAACAAGTGAACTTTTTAATAAACTTTTTTCACTAGAACATGGATGTAACAGAGCAGAAACAATTTGCAGTTGCGAATATCTAGATGGATCTTAGATCCCTACCTAGTAATTTGAGTTAAAGGTGGGTGGTGAGTGATAATGTGCAGAGATTCATAGGAGAATGGAAGCCGTTATATAATAAAATGTCGGGTTTTTTCTTCTTCAACATTTGCATTTAGATCTATGCCTCTTCGGCCACTGGCTACGATGTCTATAGATTGCATAAGTGTGTGTAAATGAGAATATTTTTACATTAAACAATTCTTATCCTAATAAGAATAACTTGAAATAAATTATAATGTGTTACTATGGGTTTATAGGTTATCTATCGACAACTATTGAGCAGAATTAACGCACAATGAATGTGATAACGGCTACCGTTAAACAATTAAGGTTTGCATTAATGATCATTAAGAGGTAAATTAATTTAGATTCCTTTAAACCCTATAAATAAGGGTTTAGGTTTGAGGTAAAGACAGATTCAACTCATACTACAATACGCCCTATTTACGTCCTATTAGGACTTCAATATTTAACTGAAACAAACAGTTCATAAAACCGCTCCTAACTTGAGTGTCGGAGTGCCTTTTACAGGTACCTCCCCCTCCAGTCCAAATCGACAACCAAGCGGTCTAAACTGGAAGCGTACAAGCGGAGCACACAAAAGGAAGGCAACCGACCCTCGGACAAATCTCACCGAAACATTTTGGCGCCCACCGTGGGACCGAGCGACATCCCCATGAAACCACGAGGAACCAGACCTGTAGACGTGCGCTCGGCCTCGACAATGCTATTACCAGGTTTTGCAACAAGAGTACAAAATTCCATAATAATTTCTAAAGGAGTTTCTTTTATTTTGAGAACTTTCAGGAAGGTTCAATCCTACGTTCAACCTTGACAGGTTCCATTTTTTATTATAATTTATAAATTATAATATATTTGTTTAACTCATATTTTTATGAGTAAAAATATCCTGCACAAGAAGATTCGGTCCTACGCTCAACCTTATTAGTCTCTCAGGAAGAATTTGAAGCTAAAGACCGAGCGGTAAATCCCACTCGGCGAAGAGGTAAATTCCTCTATAAAGATTGAAGACCGAGCGGTAAGTCGCACTCGGCGAAGAGGTAAATTCCTCTATAAAGATTGAAGACCGAGCGGTAAATCCCACTCGGCGAAGAGGTAAATTCCTCTATAAAGATTGAAGACCGAGCGGTAAATCCCCCTCGACGAAGAGGTAAATTCCTCTATAAAGATTGAAGACCGAGCGGTAAGTCGCACTCGGCGAAGAGGTAAATTCCTCTATAAAGATTGAAGACCGAGCGGTAAATCCCCTCGGACGAAGAGGTAAATTCCTCTATAAAGATTGAAGACCGAGCGGTAAATCCCTCGGCGAAGAGGTAAATTCCTCTATAAAGATTGAAGACCGAGCGGTAAATCCACTCGGCGAAGAGGTAAATTCCTCTATAAAGATTGAAGACCGAGCGGTAAGTCCCTCGGCGAAGAGGTAAATTCCTCTATAAAGATTGAAGACCGAGCGTAAATCGCACTCGGCGAAGAGGTAAATTCCTCTATAAAGATTGAAGACCGAGCGGTAAGTCGCACTCGGCGAAGAGGTAAATTCCTCTATAAAGATTGAAGACCGAGCAGTAAATCCCACTCGGCGAAGAGGTAAATTCCTCTATAAAGATTGAAGACCGAGCGGTAAATCCCCCTCGGCGAAGAGGTAAATTCCTCTATAAAGATTGAAGACCGAGCGGTAAATCCCACTCGGCCAAGAGGTAAATTCCTCTATAAAGATTGAAGACCGAGCGGTAAATCCCACTCGGCGAAGAGGTAAATTCCTCTATAAAGATTAAAGACCAAGAGGTAAATCCCTTTGTAAAGATTTGAAGACCGAGTAGTAAATCCCACTCGGTGAAGAGGTAAATTCCTCTATAAAGATTGAAGACCTAACGATCTTATTTGATTGGCCGATCGGTCTTATAACAACCTATTCTGACATTAATGCATTGGTTTGTTTGGCTACTCTCTTTCTCACCATATCAAATTTCGAGTTGTTATATTTCTTCAGTACAGGTAACAATATACTGCAAATCACAACCGAGAGGTAAATCCCTCTCGTCAAAGTTGAAAACAAAGACCGAGCGGTAAATCCCACTCGACCGAGAGGTAAAACCCTCGTTAAGGTCGAAGCCAAAGACCGAGCGGTAAATCTCACTCGGCCAAGAGGTAAAACCCTCTCGTCAAAGTTGAAGCCAAAGACCGAGAAGAAAATCTCTCTCAACCGAACGGTTCTCACTCTCATCAATCAGGAAGCTCTGATAACAAGGACTGTCAAGCATGCGGCCAAATTCAATACATGGAACTATTCGGCACAAATATGATATAACGACTTGAAGCACACGGAGAGCAAACTCCTTAATACAACGAGAACAACCTCCCTCAAACTCATAAGTCCTATAGTTAACTGTTTGGCTAAAGCCGAACGATTAACTCAGACTTGGGGGGCTTATGTTACTATGGGCTCATAGGCTACCGATCAGTCTCGACCAGCTTCGCATCCGTTCGGTATCGACAACTATTGAGCAGAGTTAACGCACAATGAATGTGATAACGGCTACTGTTAAACAATTAAGGTTTGCATTAATGACCATTAAGAGGTAAATTAATTTAGATTCCTTTAAACTCTATAAATAAGGGTTTAGGTTTGAGGTAAAGACAGATTGAACTCATACTACAATACGCCCTATTTACGTCCTATTAGGATTTCAATATTTAACTGTAACAAACAGTTCATAAAATCGCTCCTAACTTGAGCGTCGGAGTGCCTTTTGCAGGTATCTCCCCCTCCAGTCCAAAGCGACAAGCGAGCGGTCTAAACTGGAAGCGTACAAGCGGAGCACACAAGTGGAAGGCAACCGACCCTCGGACAAATCTCACCGAAACATAATGTTTAAAGTTTTATTTGTTTTATTATAAATTTATGTTATTGTGTTTTTAATATTATGTAATTATTATACTAATATTGATTTAATTCTAATTAAACTGTTCATCAAGCTTTATAGTCTTAACCTATCACTCTCTAATGAATATCTTATATAACTAGGTGCTAATAAATCAGTTTAAAAGCAAAGTTAGAGTGAGGTGTATGTAGGATCTTAGTCATCTGGGTCTAAATTTATTGCTTTCATCGATTCCATGTCGGTTAACTTAGCTTAATGCTAAATGTATTTATTTAGTCTTTTTTTCTTATATGAATATTTTTAAATTAAAACTTAACTAAATACAATATTAATTGACTTAGAAAATATATTTCCGTATTCCTATGAAAATGTTCACCATCAAATTGAAATTGATAATATATTTAAAATAGACATTGTAAAAGAATTGTAAAAAAAAAAAGGTTAAAAAAAACATTTTTCTTTTAGAATATGATCTTTTAACAAAATAAAAAATAAAAATACGATGATACGATTGAAGATAAAGATATAAAAGTGATATTTTTTGTTTTAAATTATGATAATCCACCACTAATGCAATTAATTGTTAAGAAAAACAACTAAGGTTTTTTAATATTGTGGATATATTTAAAACATTTTATACATATAGTTGCGCGCGCCATATCTTAAGTTTTTAATAAATTTTATACCCTTTTATAAAAAGAAATTATCTTATTTCCTATTGGTTTTGTAGTCATAATATAATGTTTGTTTTCTAGATATACACATATATTGGTTTTTATTCTAGTTTCGAGTTTTGATACA
The DNA here is from genome assembly GCF_029865625.1 of Vigna umbellata. Classification (NCBI taxonomy): domain Eukaryota; kingdom Viridiplantae; phylum Streptophyta; class Magnoliopsida; order Fabales; family Fabaceae; genus Vigna; species Vigna umbellata. The sequence continues at coordinate 42,841,468 of NC_142166.1, forward strand.
GTTTCTTAAACTTGAAAAAAAAAAAAATATATATATATATATATATATATATATATATATATATATAAATAATCTTATTATAAACTAAAACGTAAAGTATATTATAAAAAAACATATTATTGATCGTCATAGTAAGTCAGTAATAATTTTTTTTTCATTAAACAAGATTTACAAACGAACTACGGATGGATAGAAACCTATTTATCAAATAATTATTGATAAAATTTATTGATGTACAGAGATATATGTAAATCGCCATTTTCTACATATATAATGTTATGTTTTCTATATAGACGCACATCAAAGTAAACATTCTATATTTAATTAATTTCTTTTATTACATATTATAGGATTGAAAAATAAAGAAATTAACTAAATTTTTATTACAAACTAAAATGTAAAGTGTATTACAAGAAAATAATATATTATCAGTTGATAATAAAAAAATTTCGATCAAAAACAAAAATTTATAATAAAATATGATTTATGAACGAACTTGTTCGTAGGTAAAGTGGTCGTTGATAAAATTTACTAATGAATTTAAACATTTATTGATAAGTATTGACAATCATATATCTATTGGTAAATATTCGTCGATAAATTTTTATCTATAATTTTTATATATAAAGTGTTATTAATTCTTCTTCATCCCCTTCATCTTCTTTTTTCTTATTTTATCATCTTTTTCGTTCTTGCCGCTGACTAGTCGGTATGCCGCCACTATTGTATTAGGTCATTTTCATCTTTCATATCCTTCTCTTATTTGTCTTACTCTTTTTTCTTCCTCTTTCTTTACCTCCTCATCTTCATTCTTCACTACAAAAACTAATCAATTATCGACAGATATGAATCCATAAGTAATATTGAGTTACGAACTTGTTTATCAACGAAATACTTAGTTAATTATCAACGAATATATTCGTTGGTAAATCGACACAATATTTCTGACATAGTTATACATGTCAGTAATAACATCTTATTGATGAATTTATTGATGGATTATTGCAGTTACATTACTCACAGATTCTTTTGTTAGTAATCCCTTGATAAATGTTTGAGTAAAATTGATTAAAAATTGGCAACATAGTACCTAAATTTTCAGTCTTCCCTCCTTCACGTTTTTAGTTTTTTTCTCCTTGTCTACCTTTCCCAAACTTGAAGTTAGTTTATCTCTTTATCTCACTCATTTTCATTCTTCCTTCCCTTTGATTAATTTTTGCGGTTTTCCTCCCACTCACCCACCCTCTCTAGTCTTCTTTGTGTTTTCTTACATCATTGAATCTCTCCATTGTCACCCAGCCTCTGCCTCTGGTAACCTCTGAACACAATCTCTGCTCACGTTTTGTTGGTAAATAAAGGTTAAGGACATTCTTGATACATGGAAAGGAACTTAGGGTTTTGAGTTTTGTGTGGTTAATTTGTTTAAAAATATATTGGATTTATTCTTTGATTAAGGTAATTTGATTTTGTTTTTAGTTTTTGTTTGAATTTGGTTTGGTTGTTCTCAAATTAAACATATGTGATTGTGGCTTCAAACAATATGGGGTAGTTTGAAAAAATATGTGTTAAAGTAAAGAAATGGTATTTTCTTTAGGCACTGAACTAACTCCTCATCACCAAAACTACAGGGAATCAATGTGAAATAATTAATTGAACTATGTTGCATAAGAATAGAGTATAGACATAGACTTATGATCAAATAAAACTAGCTAGTTTGTTTTAAGTTTTAGCTATTGTTTTAAGTTTAAGCTATTGTTTTTAGTTTTCACTAACGCTTGATAAAAAATGATTCTGATTTGGTGTTCTTAGTTAAGTTTGGTTAGTTTTCATTTCGTATGAAATAGAAATGTCACCTCTGTGACCGACTCCTTCACCAGTTTGGAGAAGAGTTAAAGATTTTTCAAAAGTGATGTGACAAGGATGAATGAGTATGGAGAGTGACAAGAATGGTTCGGTATGCAAAACGACAAAGATGGATGTGTGTAAGGGATTGTGGGTGTGTGTGTATGTGTTTGTGAAGTGGATATTTCTTTCACAATGTTATTCGGATAAATTATATATTAACTTTCAAATAACATAATGTTAAGCATTACTATGAACATCTTCGCTATGTAGACACCTCAAAATTCATCGATAATTTGTAATCACATTAAAAAATTTATTAAAAAAAATACAAAACATAGAATATTTTAATATAAACTATTAACTCCATATTAATAAAATTGTAAGTTCAACTCTCCAAAGCATTATCATAAAAAAAGTACCAATTTTTTATCATATTTAACCTTGTGGAGAACTTATTACGATGAAAAAAAAAATTGAATTTCAGTTATTTCAATTAATATAACGGTATCATACATTTCACACTAACACTCATATTCATTTTATTAATAAAGAATAATTACAACCCAAGGTTTTCCTTTTTCAAGTTTAATTTAATTTCTTGTTTCTAAGTGTAAGACAATTTTTAAAAAATTAGAAATGATAAATTTTCTTAGTTTTAATAAAAAATATATTTATTCATTTATTTGTACATTACAATAAATACAAATATGTAAGTTAATTAAAAATTTGTGAAATGTAAAAATATAAAAACAAATAAGTGATTAATGTTATCTTAAACTTAAAAGGACAAGTAATAACTTTTAAAAAGGATGAAGATTATGATTTTACTATGCCTATGGTTAAAAATTATGAGGGAAAAAGAAAAAAACCAAAATGAACCCCAACAAAAATCATACATGACGCGTGAAAAGAATTCAAGATTCCTTCCAGATTTGAATTCAGTTGAAGATTTCAAAAGGACTAAATAACAGCTCCAAATTACACACGTATAAGTGCACGTGTGTGTGCAGTCTCTCAAACAATTGAAGATTTCAAATCTGTGAAACTAAACTCTTCTTGTAACATCTCTATTAGGTCATAGGAACTTGGTGTGTATGATTAAGAGGACATAAAGGATAGGATATATATCTGTTATTAGATCTGTAGTTTCCATCGCACCTATTTGCTGCTTTTAACCTTTCAACACCATCATAATTGATTAAAGTAGTGTGAGTAATTCCCTGTTCTTCTTTTGTTTTACCAACGGATAAGTAATGATAAATTCTTTTGAGACATAAAGTTAAAAACATTTATTGAAATGTTAGAAGAAGACAAAATTTATGTATGAAAATCGGGCCCAGGCAATGTTTTGCCCTAGTTGAAGGGTAACTAAATACTCCTATAAAAAGCTACACATATTGTCATATACCTACCATATGGTCCCCTCTCACGAAACTGCCCACACTTGCTTGATTTACCACACCAGGATCAAAATACCCTTTACTTATATACACCCAAATACCTTCATAAAATATTTTCAAGACATCGGTTATTGTGAAAAAAATTTAAAACTTATATCATAGTTTGAAATACTTAATTTTTTTAGTGGTGATAATGTCTCATTCATGAACTTGGCTAGCTAGAAATAATCATTGCCGAAGAAGCAACCAAGACATGTCAGCTTGATTTGGTAGCTAGGAGCATCGGGACCCCGCATTACATGTGATATATAGAGTCGCTATTTATTTTCACTTGATTTGTGCTTAGTGAAAATCATAAACATTTTTACTGCACTGCCACATCTCTGTAACTACGTTACTGTACGTCGTTTTCACTTAACTAAATGCATGCAAAGAATAAATAAATGTGGTTCTCTCATTATGGAATATGGATAAGTTGCTTTTACCTTGAGGAGCAATACTGCGGTGTATGTATCTGCTTGGAGTATTTACTTAACTATTCAAATACAAAACTGTTTGTTTACAACTCAATCAAAACCAATTCGAAAAGGACTAGGTAGCATTAACTCGTGTTAAAAGTTGCAGCCAAAAAATTAAATCAGGTTTGTTACTTTAAGAAAAGAAGTTTTATGAAAAAATGAAGCATTTAAAAATGGGGTGAGAGAGGCTCGAACTCTCGACCTCAGGATCACTCAGAAGCTATGAGACCTACGCGCTAGCCAACTGCGCCACCACCCCAGATGGAACTAAGTTTGCGTATTTATGAATTCAACTTTTCTATCGTTCATTCCCAGATAAAAGAAACGTGTGTCTGTTGAGACTTATGTGTTTCTTTTTACCTTTTTTTACAAATTTATTTACAACCTCCTGCCAATTTTGTAACAGAATTTTTAATATTAGTTTCTGCTTTCTGAAAAGTTTATTTTATAATAAATAAGAGATGTAGAAGAAATTTGAGAGGTGAGGGAAGTAATTACAACATTTATTTTATACTGCCTCGGTTTAATCCAACCACAGTATGAAATCTATTTCTACATAGAGTGTTTCTCATTAACACTTCTTCCTGCATCCCAAGTAGATTCTTTTGCTTTTCATTAAATTTTTAAAAAAAGGTAAGAAATAATTATTGTTTATAAAATTAAATTTAATTATTGGTCAATATATTTACAATTCTCTATTTCGTTCTTCTTTTTTATTTTTGTAATTCGTGGTTTCTCTGCCTTTATTGGTCATACTCTCCCAATCGTGGTTTTGTTGGTAGTCTCATGGTAGTGTTTCTATTCATCTGCTTGAGTTGGTTTTACTTACTTTCGATGTATTTGAAACTTTTAAGAAATGAATTGCATATCGAAAGTTGATTTACAACATCAATTAATTTCGGTATTAGGAAAAAACATTGCTGAAATTTCAAAATTTGGTTAGAAAATTGTCGAAATTCAAAAATAATTGGATTTTAAAATTCGGTTAAGTAAGTCATGGAATTTGGAAATTTGATTTAGGAAGCCGTTGAATTTGGAAATGGGATTAGGGTGGACGTCGAATTTCAAAATTCAGATAACATCTCACTAAATTTTAAAATTCGGTTAAAACCTCATCGAATTTCGAAATTTAGTTAAGGTTTTACTTGATTTTAAAATCTGATTAAGCCTTTACCGGATTTCAAAACCGATTATTTTTTTAATCTTTTATTTAAGTTTTTATTTCTAATTTTATTTTTAACTTGTTAGATTTTTTATAAGAATATGTTGAGGTGTTATTATTAGCATTAAGTGAGGTATTGAGTGGTGGAGATGCTATGTTATAGGTGTTTAATATTTTAAGATGAACGATTATTCTTTTGGTTTGATGGATTCTTAAGTGAATTCAAGCTTAGTGTCAGATTTCTCTTGTTTCATCAATAAAGTGTGCGAAGGATATTATACAAATAATTTTACAACCGATCAAATATTTTCCATACGTGACGAGTTAATTAAATAGGTTTGAGAGATTGGTTTTCATATTGGGTTTGTTGTGGTAACTATAAAATCTTATAAAGTTATTGGTGAATATGGAAGAAAGGCGTTTGCTCTGCTAGGATGTGAAATGAGTGGAAAGTACAGAAAATACAAACTTGATATTCAATTGACTATATATGACACAATAAAATGCGAGTTTTTGTTTAAGTTGAGGGCAAGCCAAATTCTAATGAAGAAAGGTGGATATTGAAGGTTATATGTGGATATCATAACCATGATTTGACATAGAGTTTAGTTGGTCGGGAGGTTAAATCCTAGTGAAAAGTTCTTATTTCTTTATAGGTTTAATCCTTTTCGACATCCCTATTTATGTACGAATGTCTCAATTGGGTCTCAATTGGGTCCTCGTTTTCTAAAGTGTATCAAAATGGTCCTTAATTTTGAAAATTGATATCAATTGAGTCCTTTCCATTAAGTTGGCTGGACGACGTTAAAAAAATTGATGAGTGGATGCTGAGATGACGAACGAACGCTCGTCCACCAGCGAACGAACGCTCGTCCATCAGCGGACGAACGATCGTCGACCACCTAACGAACGGCCGTCCAGTGTGGAACGAACGGTCGTCCAGCAGTAAGAGGTCGACGAGCGTTCGTTCTCTGGTGGACGAGCGTTCGTTCGCTGGTGGACGAGCGTTCGTTCGCTGGTGGACGAGCGTTCGTTCGTCATCTCAGCATCCACTCATCAATTTTTTTAACGCCGTCCAGCCAACTTAACGGAAAGGACTCAATTGATATCAATTTTCAAAATTAGGGACCATTTTGATGCACTTTAAAAAACGAGGACCCAATTGAGACATTCGTACATAAATAGGGATGTCGAAAAGAATTAAACCTTCTTTATATGACTAAGAGTTAAGTGAAACCTACAAATTTCACATCTGCATGTTATGTCACTCTTTTTTTAAACCCTCATAGGTATATTTAAATAACATAATTAACATTTATATAATTAATTAAATATAATTATAAATAAACTTAATCTTGTTAAAAATAATTAATAAAAATGTTTTCTAAGATTTATATACAATTTAAATTTTGTTTGAATTTAAGGAGGAACAAAATTGTTTAATTTTTAAAATTAAGACGGACTTGAGACAAAATAAAAATATAAGCATCAATTTGAGACAATATAAATACAAGGACCAAATTTAGACTAAGGTGACTTGACAATGACACATGACACTATCAGTGACATGTCACACTGTCATTGTCACATGCCATAATATCACTTTGACACATGACATTTTTTTTTCAAAAAAATAAAAAATAATAATTAAAAAATTCAAAAAAATCATGAACTAATACGTGACACCTCCTTTTAAGAGTGTTGGTACATAACTAATGTAAATACCCAATTGCATTTATTTTTTGAAAATAGAGACCCAATTGAGAAAAAAAATATATGAATTTATTTGAGACTTCTCAGCAAAATTAGAAACCTCGAAAATGATTAAACTTTTAGATTTTGAATGTGATGGATGTGTAGGTCTGATTCACTTAAATACCAAATAGAATAGTGAAAAAATTTTACCACGTGAAAACTTTTTTACCTTCTTTCTTACAGAAGATTAATCTTATGATTTTTTTATAAAATTTGGAAGGTAAAGGGGAAAGTTCTTTTCTACATATGTTTTAAGAAAACAACTTCTTCCTGTATTTTCATAAGTTTCTTTCTATACGTTACAAAATGCATAATGCGATAAGTATTTTTTATTTTTGTATTTAAAAATATATAATAATATTTTTTATATTTCAAAAATTAAAATTATGGAGGTGTAGGAAGAAATGGCCTTAGTAGACCTTTTTATTGGGTCCATTCTTTTAAATCCAAGGGATAACCCACAATTTAAATCAGCCCATATTTATTCCCTTTTATTTTGTGTATTATTTTGCCTATTTTTATGTTGGGCTGATTAATACAAAAGAGTTATATGTTTGAAAGCAAAACTTGAGTGTTTCTATTTTATCGTATGCTGTGGGTCGATAATACAAATGAAAGTGATCTTAGTCTTAATTAAGAAAATACTAAAGCGATTTCAATAAGTCACGAAATGAAGAAGAAATAATTAAAGGTATAATCAGTGTAAAAAGAATCCAAAACCTTAGAAGAGAATGCATTTAAGTGGTCATAGAAAGAAATATTGAAGAGCCACGTGTGATAATGAGCGGTAAAGACAAAATTGTATACAGTGTTTTCTTATTTCAATTTTATGAATACATAAAACGGAAAAAAAATTCTATTTTTGTGAAAATCTTCATAATTAATATTAAATACTAATTAAGATTATAATTATAAAATTAATTATATTTTTTATTATTAATAAAAACTATTTTAGATACTGATAATTTTAATTTATAAAATAATATCTAACTTAGTAAATATAATAATTAATTATTTTTATTTTTTAAATTAGTTAATATTTAATGATTTTTTTTCTGTCTCAATAAAAGAAAAGTGATTTAGCATATAATAGGAAAAACATGAAAACATGTAAAAATGAGTTGAAGTGTTTATATACAAGGTAAGTCCAACATATGTATTTATCTTTCCTTATTCAGTATCAAGTAAATAATCTATTACTTTTTATATTCAATAATTTTCGTACAAAACACACTTAATTACTCCCAACAAATATGAAATTTCCGTTGTTATTATAGGTAATTATGAACAAGTTATTAGTTTAAATAGTAAAGTTGAAATATACATCTTATTTGTATTTTCAAAATAAAAAAGAATTTTACCCTTTTCTCTTTTGATGGTGGTGAGTGATATTTGAGAATACATTGAATAGGTTAATGTTTTGAGGTCAATGTCAATGTCTCATGTCTAGGTACTAGTCAAAAGAGTCTATTGTCCTTTACTTCAAGTTTCTTGTAGTTATTTGTTCAATATCATTTGGAGAGCACCTAAAAAAAATACTCCAATGTCAAAGTCAATTCAATGTTAGATAGCTCAGATATTAATGATGTCATAAATGCAATCACTTACCCCCTTAGCCTTATATTTATAGATTTTGGTGTGAGCTTTTGATTAATATTAGGGTGTTGCTCCCTCCACCACCACAGCATTCTCCCTCCACCTCCCCTTTACTATTTTGCCCCTCAGTAAAATTTTATTTTTAGAATTATTGTTTTATAATTTTACTCATTTATAACATATTTCACTGATAACCTACATAGTTCCTTGTATGAGTAAAATATTTTTCTGCAAAGCTCAGTGATTGTGAAAAGAATTATCAAGCAATCTTCCTCTTGCTTTCGGTGTAGTACGTGGTGCAGTGCGTTTGTGGTGTAATGTGCTTGTCGTGGTTCCTCTCCAGGTACGTAGTCATAATCCTTCCAATAATCCTAAACCCTAAACCCTAAACCCTTCCAATAATCCTTCCAATAATCTTTCCAATAATCCTTTAACCCTAAAACGTAAAATGAAAACGAAGCCTAAACGGATGACATCCTTCAACGGATGTCAACATCCGTTTAAGGCAAAACGGATGTCGACATCCGTTTCACCTTAAACGGATGTTGACATCCGTTGAAGGATGTCATCCGTTTAAGCTTTGTTTTAATTTTATGTTTCTGTTATTATTTTATTAGATATTTTAATATTTTGATTTATTATTTTTGAATATCTTTTTAATGTATTTTAATAATGTATATTTATATTAGTTTATATTTAAATATTAAAATAATAAAATAATAAAAATAAAAAATTTTAACTTTAAGGATATAATTGGAATTAAAGATAATTGGGGAGGTGGAGGGAGAAGGCTGTGGAGGTGGAGGGAGCAACACCCTTAATATTAACATAATTGTGGCCCAATTAGTGTTAATCAAATTTTATATTAAAATGATTAGCATTAGAATTAATTTCTTTATCTGTTGACTGTGCGGTCAGATTTTATGATTGTTTGATTACAAGAATAGTTTGTTGATGTATTTGACTAAAGGTTGATCATCCGGTCTTAAACTGATGAGTCATACGTACACTTAAGAACATCCATTGACATTATAAAAGAAAATAAGATTAAAATAAATTTAATGTAACTAAAATAAATAGAAGACATTAGTAAAGCATATATAAATGTAAATTTACATATAAATATTTAGGATTCATTATTAATTTGGTTCTTTTATTTAGTTTTATGATTCATATAAATTTTTTTATTCAATTGAATTTCAATATTGTTTTTATTTAATTGAGTTTTGATATTTGTTAAATAAATGATTTTGTTAAGAAATAAATTTTAAGCCTAAGTCAACCCCACAAAATCGGCTTGTAAGGTGAGGTTTGCCCCTATATTTTAAATTGGTTTTTATCTAAACATTAATGTTTGGTATGATAGCAGGTGGAACAAGTCCAACCAATAACAAATATCGCTAAGATAAACTCTAACCATAACTTTGATAGCATGTTAACAAGTGCACTTTAAGTCTAACTCAACTCCACAAAACTAGCTTTTAAAGTGAGATTTGCATCCTCTTATATATTCTAAATTTGTCTTATCTCTAGTCGACGTGGGACTTCCAACATGTTTCTTTCATTAAATTTATTGTAACATTGTTTCTAATGTGTTACGTGTCAAAATTTGAATCATTTTCTATTTTGAAATATGTTAATATAAAAACGATTTGAAGATAAAATATGATACAAATTTTAATACCTGATAGATTTATATTTTGATCGGTAATACTTTCCAAATGATATTGATTTTAATTTAATGGAATATGTTAAATTAATTATTTGTTAAAGAAAAATAAACACTCAATTAAATATTTTTTGAAAAAATAAAAATTTAATCGAGTAAAAAAAAATAAAGTAAAAAAACTAAATAGAAGAAACCAAATTATTAATTAAGTCAAATATCTAAATAATTATCTTTTAAACTATTAGGTAGATTTTGAAAGCCGAAAATTTACAAAGTTATGCTAATTTTAGTAGTTTCATAGTAGTAATACTATTGCATTTAACGACGGTCTTCAACTATGGTTTTCAACCAATTATTAATTGGATTATCATTGAAAACAAATTTTTGTAACGATGTTGAAACCGTGATCATATCAAGTATATATATAATATAACGTTGATTGAGTTAATATATATAATATTATATGTACCATACGGGCCGAACAGTCCAAAGAGCGGCGCCGATATCGACCCAACCGTCGACATTTCTTCTATCTTTTTACTCCTCTGATAGCATTGTCGGACAGCTTGCATAAACACTCACTGCACGCTATTCTACTCGACCATTCATCCTTCCACTCGGGTGAGTAACAACTATGTACCATACGGATCGGGCGGTCCAGAGAGTAGCGTCGACACCCACCTAACCGAGCGGTTGCACAAGATCGACCGATAGATGAACTAGGTCATTAAGACTAGGATTAAGGTAAATAATGATTAAGCCATTTGAGATAGAATTGGGTCGTGATTAACTTTTCACTAATCACAAGCTCATGGCGAAAACTATAAATACATGTTAGAGGTAAGTGGTAGATAGGTTACATTCACTGCACATTTATTACTGCTCTATTGAATTGCCGAACAGTTTGAGTACTGACTTTGACATCAGAGGATCTTTGACAGGTTCCCTCCCGGACGGAGGAGCGAGAGAACGGAGCTCATGAAGCGTGACCGGATGACAAAAAGACAAATTGTGAAACATTTTGATAACTCAGCCCCCGAAACATTATATATAGAATATACTTTTTTACACATTTTATTTTCTTATGTATTTTCTAAACAACAATTATTTTACCAATTTTATTTTTAGGTGATTTTTTTAAAAAATTTACCACTTTTTTCAATTTCGTCAGTTTTTTTTTCTCAAATTTAACGATTGTTTAAACTAAAATAAATATTTATAATATCAAAATTATTTACAAAAGGAATTAAAAATTATTTATAATAAAATTCTAAAAATCATTTAAATTTAATTTTATAATTATAATAATAATAATTTTATTATTTTTTATAAAAATGTAAATACATATGCACTTATGTTTTCACTAGTATACTTATAATAATAATTTTCATTAACAATCGTCCTCGTATGTTTAAAAATTTAAATTCGTATTTTGATATGAAAAGTTTGATATAAACTTAATTGGAATGTTGACTTATGTATAATTATGTAATATTAACCATCACAAAATTATGAAATTTTATGATTCATGTAATTATATAGAACATGAGAGTTATTTACTAAATTCTATATTTACAGAAAAAACAATTCATCTTATCGTAAAAGATGAGTAGTTTAGAGAGACACGAAATGTAAAAATCAAGATCTATGTCTGAATCAATGTCAACACCTGAAAATTATTGTTTTTGGTAGAAAATCTAAACTTCAATCTACACAAGTATTCCTCAACAATACAAAGTTAATAAGAAATTCATTCGAAACAAACTTGATCAAAGAATTTATCCTTTCTAAATACAAATTTAGATGGGATTCAATCTTAAATAAATACATATATACTTAAAAAAAAGTGTATGCAAACGTGATTATTATTATCGCTGTATAAAAATTGCTTATTTTCTGTTGTAGGTGTAAATTACGGAACCCATGCCTACAACGTTTAGGCAAACACTCACAATCACTATTATCATATAAAAACACAAATTAAAAACATAAAATAAATATATACAAAGTATTACAAATGTTAAGTATCGAGGCTTATCCTTTTTTTTTTTTTCGTTTGTTGCAATTGATATGTTGAGTATATTAAAGTTTCCATAGTATATATTCAAACAAAATATTTGATTAAAATATGAAATGAAAAAGTAGTCAACTTACCATAGAGAGTGGGTAAAAGTGGTAAGTGTAACAGTAAAGTCTTGTGTTTTTCTCATCCTCAGACCCTAATACCAACAATCTATCAAAATATAGGAATTTGCGAAAATAGACGACAACAGATAACGTAATCTGAGACCTTGATAATACCCTAAACCTTTATTGAGTGTAAAATTTAAAAACCAAAAAGAATAAAAGGGTGTTACCAAAGTGTTTTAAGAGATATATTTCATTTGTCTCTTTAAAGATCAAACCCTAACCAGTATTAGAAAACAAAATTAGAATGAAAGACATTATTATCAATTGATCAAATTGAAAGGGAAACCCCAGTTTGAAATAATTCAAACCAAAGAGTGAACAAAAAGAGTTTCGGCCTAAAGTTTTTTTTTTTAATTACTATCGCTTCGGCTTAAACAATAATGTGTAGATATTTTACCACTGACTTCAAAGGGAGAAAAGCCATATTTTTTATTTATTTTATTGACTCAAGCCAAAGAGGGAACCAAAAAGATATAGCCAGGTAAGAGCTTAGAGTTAAAGAAAAATAGGTATCATGTTTTTAGCTTGAAGAAACACAATTTTTTTTCTGACTCTTCATCTTATGATTGTAGTGAAGACAAATGACGGTTGTAAATCTCTATTTTGAAGACATAATTGATATAGAAAGTGCTGACATATTCTTCATGCACAATAAAGGCACCCAACCTATCCTTCATCCAACAAAGCTGTGATCTCACTATCCATTTCCTTCCTCCTTCTTTCAAAGGATAAGCACACACAAAGAGCTTCGGGCACCATCTCCTCTTTTAGTTGTAATAAGGTTTTTCTCTAATACAGTTGTATATTTCTCTTCTTTTGTCCAGTATTATTCAATGTATATGATTTATGTCTTTGTTTTCTCATATTTTTATTAGTCACCATTAACTTTTCTCTCTTTTTCGCGTTGTTATTATTCTTATCTTATCTTCCGCTTTTTCATCAATCACTTATTTTCTTCAAGCATTTATATATATATATATATATATATATATATATATATATATATATATATATATATATATATATATATATATATATATATGTATGTATGTGTGTATCCTCTCTTGAAAGATGGCCATTTGATCAAGAAGTTGACTTTTGAAGAGTTGGTAGTCTTTGGATGTGAAGTTTGACTTTAGTATACTTTGTAGGGTTCATAATTTTTTCTCATAGCCTTAAGCGAAACTTGAGTTTTAAGACGTGACAGGACATAAAACTTCAAGAAAACATTCTCAGAATGTTCTTCTTTCTTCACAATGTCTTTTTCTTAGATGTCGTGGTTTTGATCATATATTTTTGTTTTATTGATTTGCAAGGATATCAAGAAACAAAGAATAAAAGCATCAAAGTACTTTTTTGTATATGTATTAAATGTTTTGAACGTTGATAAGCGTTAAGCAATGTTTTTTATAGAAAGCTTTGTTTGATATAACATTGCATTGAATGAAACATATCTTTTTATCCTTAGTGTTATACAAGTGTTAGACTTCTCTTTCCATAAGAAGATGACTTATTTTACTCATATAGTCTATTTGGAGATTTTAATGAGAGACAATTTTCCTTAGACGTTGTTTATGATTTTCTAATTCATTTAAACATTTTGGTCTAGAAAGTTTTACTTGAGCTTTTGGCTTTAGACGTTATAAGATGCTTCTTCATTAGACGCTATTGGTTTAAACAATTTTTCCTACACAACAAGATTTCGTTTAATGTTTTTGTTAAACTTCAAAACCTGGGTTGCTAAGACTATCTATTTTCTAGACGATTTTTGTCTTAACAAGATGAAGTATGAGTGAAGCTCGTTTATGCAGGGGAAACAGAAATTAAACATCACTTTCTATGCCTGTTCTAAGCCCAATCAGTAGTCTTTGTATTTTATTACAAAATTGTCATTGCGCCACATTCTATATCGATTTTGGGTCAGTACAGAAAGTCTTTGTAATTTTTTAAGAAATTGTCATCGATGAACTTTCTATACTAGTTATAGGTCTAATCGAGGTATAAACAAATTTTTGTAATAATTTATTATTAAATTGTCATCGTGCCACTTTTTATACCGATTCTAGGTTTAATCGGTATAAAAAAATCTCATCATATTTAAAACTTTGTCACCACATAAATTATTATGGGAAGTGGATTATAATCACCCTAATAAATCATCATTAAAAGTTATTATTTACAACCTAAAAATAAATTTTAAGTCTAACTCAGTAATATACAACAAATTTATAAGTTAATGTTTGCATTAATATATTTTAACCTAGTCTTGTCTCTATTTACGTGGAATAATCAACAAATTTTGATGAAATGGGGAGGGATGGATTGCATAGCAATGAATTGAGTGAAGGAAAGAAAAAGCATGAAGTAAATAGTTAGAAAAGGGTTAATAAGGTTTAGGTCGAGGGGTAGCATTTAATGTCATGCGTTTAACATCTAACAAAAGAAAATGGGTCAAATAGTTTCCATATGAAAAGTCGTTATTTTATTGCCTTTAGACGTTGGCTACAAGCCTTCAACGTCTAATTCGAATTAGACTTCGGTTGCCCCCTCCACGAATGTAAAAAACGTTCGAAAATATTTCATTTTAAGTGTCAATATTAATTTTTTTTTTATTTTTAAAGGTCCCCTTTTTAGACATTAAATGTCACACATGATGTCTAGTACACATGAAACGTCGAATCCCCTTCCCCGGACATCAATAAGCTGCAAAAATACCCTAAAGTAGCGCCAAAATGGATTTTTTTAGCAATCAGATGTCGGTGGTGGAGGGGGTTGACGTCAAATGCCCTTTTAAACCCTAAAAACTTGTAACGTGAGCCTCACTTTCTTTTGCGTTTTCGTTTTTGTTTCGTTCGCATTCGTCACTGCTGGATCAAGGTATGTTTGATTGATTTTCTTCAAGTTAATTTATTTTGCACCAATTAACTTTAGGTTACACCGATTAAATTTCATTTGCACCGATTAATTTTGGCTTATGATGCAGTTTTGTGCACGAGTTGACGGATCTCAGTGGCGACATTTAGTGGTCATTCTCCATTGCTTAAAACCCATAGTATATACAATTTTATGATGTGTTGGAATCATTTTCTTAATTTCAGGTGTGGTAACATTATAAAAAACAAATTATTATTTTTAAGGAAAAAAAGAAAATGGATATCAGTCTAGGAGGGATTCGACTTCAAAATTGATGTCCAAGAAGGGGATCTGACATTAAAATTGACATCTCTGAATAAAACGTCAAATCTGAATTGGACATTAAATGTCGAAAATAAATCATCTCAAAAGTTTTTTTGGAAGTGAGTATGCCTAGAGAGATTTTTGCAAGCTTAAATGGTGATTGATCGGTGGGTGTTGGTTGATGGAAGCCAGGTTGGGAGGTGACATATAATGTGAATGTTCCTAAAATAAAATCCCTTAAGTTTGAGCATAAAAGCAAGTAGATGGAAATACAGCTCATAGTTCTTGAGCACTGATATGACCCCATGTGGAGAGGACTGCCAGTTCACGGACTAACTTATTGTTTTCCAGAGTTTTTAACATAAAACTAAAGCCTCCTTATAGCTGTCTCCTCGTCCCTAACGCTGCCAACAACTTAGATAATCACTCCTTTTCTCTCTATATATGTGTATCTCAATCTGTGCGTGTGCTCAGGCTCACTTGCAAAAAAAGTCATGCAATGCATAATCATTAACCCAAGTTCTACAACACCATCAGAGTGCCAAACATGTATGATCCAACTATAACTCTCGGAGAATCATCCTCGAAAAGTATTCTTAATTATGTGCCGGGAGCAACATCAATTTGTGGTTCTCATTTCTCGTGGGGTTGTGGACAACATAATGGTCTACCATTATTGATAAAATATATATGTGTGTGTGTGACATGTTATATGCTATGTTATGGTCGGTATTAGAGATTGTTACTGTCACCAATCACGATTGACAAGGGAATGAAACGATAGTGATGTTTACGTATTATGTATACATATATAACTCGTTAAAACAGAATTTAATTTTGTTTTCATCGCAGCCGCTAAATGCTTTGCTTTCTCATCATTTTCCATTGGCCTTCATCTACAACTGAACTCCATATATCCTTTTCTTTGCTTCCTTTCAAACCTCAACTGTTACCTTTCCTATTCGTTTTGGTTGATTTGCGGATAGTTTTTGACTTGCGGATTGAGGCACAGGAACATGGGATCATGTGGGATATGTTTGGTCCCAACATAAAAGGAAAACGTTGTGTTAGGTTGCTGCACTTCATAACCATAGTACATTCTTATTACCATAATCAAATATAATAGACAAAACTTGTAAGGAAGAACTATTTAAGAGATTAAACTCATATTTTTACCTTTTTAATTGCCTCCTGCGGTAATAAAAAAACTCAGAAAAACAATCCATGCTTATAAAAAGCTTGATTTGACATGTTATTACCATCATTCTTAATTTTTCATCCCACTCGGCTGATATACTTTAAGATAAAATTTTGTGATGCTTACGTAAAAATTTAAAAAATAAAATGAAATAAATTACTTACATCAGCAAAAGAGGCACCTTTGCCCTTCCAAGCTCTTTAAAATGTGAAATGAGGAATTGAATTGAATTATGGCGAGAGGGTCCGTATCTCCTTTTTATTTTGAGTTAAAGGGTAATTTAAAAGACCGTACTGAAGGAATGGTTGTAAATGTTTTCAAGGAGACAGAAAAAAGAAAGGAAGTTTGGTAAATGTGGTTGAGTTACAGAAAAAGCGAAGCGAAAAATCTAACAGGGGAGAAGAAGAGAAGGAGAAGCATATTAAGGGTAGTAAGAGTGAGTATATTAATGCAAAGACAGTGAGGACACACTTGACAGTCGTAGTGAGATGGTATATAGTAACACAAATCCCTTGTCTTTCTTCCTTCGCTTTTTCTGCCAGCAAGTTAGAGTTAGCACCTGTCAGATCTCTCTCTCTCACACACCCTTTTATTCAAAATAAATTTCTTTACTCTCCTTATATATTTTTGTTGCAATCAACCAACGCCTCTGTTCCAAACAACCATCATAAACCACGCCCACCTTCTTCTCTCACCCTCTTCAAATGCAATGATTCCACTGCTGCAAAATCCAACACACTAGGGAAGCCACACATATATACCACAGAGCAGAATTATTTTATGGAATTTTGGCCCTCAGAAGAGTAGAACAAAGAGCTTAAATGAGTGAGACAGCCAGTCTTCATGCACAGACAAGGACACCCATTTCTTCTCTTGAAGCCATGGCTCATCATCACCCGCATTATCGGTCACCCTTCGGAGACACTACCTTCACCAAACTCTTCGTCGGAGGACTAGCCTGGGAGACTCCCACCGAAGAAATGCGCAAATATTTCCAGCAGTTCGGGGACATTCTTGAAGCTGTCATAATCACTGACAAGAACACCGGAAAATCCAAAGGCTACGGTTTCGTATGTACTAACTCCCTTTCTCTTCATCTCTACGCTTCGCATACCTTCAATACCACCAAGTTAACGAAACTATATATATGTACCATGAATTCAACAACAGGTAACATTCTGCGACCAAGAATCGGCAAGAAGAGCATGTGCTGATCCAAATCCAATAATAGATGGCAGAAGAGCAAATTGCAATATTGCTTCTCTGGGAAGGACTCGACCTTCACCACCTCGAGGTTATAATCTACATCCTTTCATACATTATTAATATTATCTCTCTTAACGTATAAAACTGAACTATATAGTACATGGTTTTCTTGGTATGCGTCATTTCATACTGCCTGTCTTTTGATATGTGAATATCCAAGTACTTTTTTTCTCAATACATGTTCATCATCCCTTTTAACAGGAGAGAAAAGTAAAATAATTTACCATAAAAGTAAGAGAAAAAAAACTATTCCGTGTCTTTTGATATGACAAGGCATTTTGGTGGGTGGTAATGCAGGGAGGAATATAGTTCAAGGTGGAGGAGGAACAACAGTACAGAGTGTTCCGGGAGCGGGAGCGCCGCCGTCGCTGCCGCCAGCACCTGCTGTTCTGTATCCGCCATATGGGTGAGTTGAGTTAGCCTTGTTCATTCAGTGATGGCATTAATAAAACATAATTTGATAGCACTCATAGTCAAAGGAACTGGTCCATGATGTTAATGGGGAAGTGCATGTAGACGCACTACATCTTACTGTCTGCATATGTTGCTCACTGCTCCTCACCAGTTATAGTAGGCATCAGTGTCAGCCTAAAAATCATCTCGTAAATAAAGTACAGATGGGAAAAGGTTGCTCTGCCATCCACATCCACATAACGTGCATTAGTGCTCCTTCTATTTTCCTTAATCTCATCTCACTTCCTTAATGCTTAATCAACTGCATTTTTTTAGCTCGTTAATCAATTGCTTTCAATATTTTTCGCCTCATCTTTCTCTAAATCTGTTTGTAATAGTTTTAAATTTGTAAATGCCGTAAATTGAATAAAGCGTATGGAGACTTTATTACAAACGTAGCATCATTGATATAGATAGTTACAGACGACTATGGTAATAGTAGAAGTGCTAGTGATAACAGCTACGATCGGTAGATATGTGACCCCTGACAGTGCATATACGTGTATATATGCGTGTGTATATATATATATATATATATATATATATATATATATATATATATATATATATATATATATATATATGTCTCTGTGGTCCTTCAACAATTAATTTAATTTATGATCTTGTACAAGATAAATCCCACAGCTCTCGGTACTTTTGCATGTTCTCGATCATCGAGTCATTTTCGCACCAGCATGTACTCTTCAGGGCTCTAAAATACTATAAATGTAAAAGTTTAGCTTAGAGTTCAAAAGTAGGCATGGAAAATTGTATAAAAGGTATAGAGATGCAGACTTTTTCTACTTGGTACCTTTGACTGGAAAATGCTAATATTAACTTTAGATGCTTTACACTAAAGCAAAAGCTATTATTATATTGAAATACCGTGGTTCTTAATAAGCTATTCAATTTGATGAGTTGCATATACATAGTGACAATGATTACAGTTTCATTTCTTCGAAAGAGTGTGACTCATCAGCTTAACCTTATTAGTATACTGAGTTTACCCGGTCATATATATCTTTTCATGTTAGTTATACAACATAGTCAGTCAGGTTAACTAATGATAAAAAAAAAATCTATGAAACTTTCGTGAAGAATAATTGATCTTTATTAATTGTTTTTTCAAGTGTCTCTCTTGTTTGCATACCCGAGATATTGACATTAAAGCTAATCCCTCTTTCTATATATACTCTCCTTCCTTTTCTGCTTATTGGTTGGGCAACCAGTTATTCATAATATGCACACCATCTTCAAAAGAAAGCAACCACTGAATTAAGTCATAGTAAATTCAAACTTGGGAACTGTGTATCGGGGGCCTCAATGCTAGCACACAAACATCAATCAAGCTCTCTTTCTTCCTCCCTTTAGACACAGATCAACGAGGGACCCACGACAATATACGACGGATACTGATGTTACCCGAAAAACATTACATAATTCACAACTGCATGCTCTTTTGAATTATTACTTTATTCTCATAGAAAAATGCAGTTATGCATGCAGTTTACATTATTTTCCCACTGATTAAACTCCTTTCGACTTTACTCTCTCTCAGCTACGCAGCCTACACTCCCGATTATGGATACCACCACCAAGTAAGTCTGTTTCTTTGTCATTAGCAAATATGTAAATTTTAATGACCATATCTGAATTTAGCAAGTATTAGTGGAGAGCAGTTGGATAATGTGAAGTTAATGAATAATGATTGTACGAAAACAGGCGACATTGTACAACCCACAGATTCAGCAACCACAATACTATCAACAAGTCTACGGAGCATCATCTTCCACCATGAGCACCCCGTATTACTATGGTTACTCTGTGCAAGCACCAAGAAACACATTTTCCTCACCCCAGGCAAATCGTCTATCACCTGGACCATCTTATCTGTACTATCCTACACCCGTGGAAGTCTCATTCTCTGCATATCGCCCACTCCAATCACCAGTGACCCAAAGCTTTCCTTCTCCAACTGGTACCTTTAATTCATCCCTTATACTCTGTATTTAGTTGTTTTTAATTACTTTTCATCATTCAATTATTCTTTCTTTCAAAAACATATTCCATTCACACACGTACCACAGTCCACAGAGATGGTGCGCGAGTGAGAGAGACAGAGACAGAGACAGAGATGTATGAATTATGATGCGTTTACTGACACACTATATATTATGATTTGGCTGCAATATATGGGCATGGGGTCCACATGGGCAACCACAGAGCCACGTGAATGAGCTGTCTCGGTTGTGCCATGAATCAATAGGTCAATGTGGAAAGTCATGACAGAGTTAGAGAGGGTCATCGTGTAAAGTAACAGTGGATACATGTGATTTCAGTAGCAAAGAAAAAATACAATGGGGTGGTTAATTTTTATTTATCTTTATATATATATATTACTAGTTATTTCTTTAAGGCAGTCAAATCTTCTGCCATTCATGTGTTGGCCCACATGCATGTTAGATTATATAAACTTTTATTTTTGAATCAACGAGACCATCACACATCAAAGCAAACACAACCTTTTTTTCACCGTCTGTGAGTACAATCTCTGCTGTATCAACTTCTAATTTCTGTATTCACAGAACTGAAAAAACAGTTTTTCCATTTCACTCAATTTTCACATATCCTAAGCAAAAAAACTACATGCAAGATTCTGTCAAATGTTTCTTTACTGTGTCACATAAACATGTTTGCAAGAGTGAATAATTGTCTTAATGAGAAGTGAGATGGGAGTGAGTTTCGTCAGAGACTAGCCGTGGTCTTACTTTGTTTGCTTTTCTTTAAAGAGTCTTATCTGGTTTGCCATTTTTTCTCTGCCCATGTGCCCAAGATATTATATAGTAATAAGAAAATAATTGTCGAAAATGACATTGCTATTTATCATTTACGTACCTGCTTATGATATCTATATTTCAGCATAACTTCAATTATTGTTTATTAATTATGTGGTTGATCTTGATCAGATTCACAGAGCCAGCAGCGTATCTCCTCTGAAACAGCAGCCACTTCAGAAAGTTCAAATACCCAAGGGAAGAACTAATAAAATATATATACCTACTAAGTTTCAACTGTTTAATCTTCATCAAGTTAATTTTCATCACATTAATTCTTCATCTTTTTCCACATTATATCATATTTTTTTTTTAGTCCACAAGCTTTTGCTTTAGGAAATAATGGCTTAGCTATTACCGGTGTTCTCCACACCTGTGGCTTTTTCGAAAGATGGACTAAACAACTTCTTCATTCATCTAATCTTCATTCTCTTCTCCTTTCCTTTAAGGATTTTCCCTTATATATTAAAGATTATATCCTCACACACATGTAGGACGTACTAATCAAAAGTGAGAAGTGAAATTAATGAATGAATCTTTGCTATTATAAAAAGTGTGAGAAATCTATTATCATGTTCTGCAACATTCCTGTAAAACGAAACAAAAAGAGAATCCATAACTCACGTCTCTAGGAGAGGATGAAAACTAAGTAATTCTCAAATAAAACTTCTTTGTAGTGTTCTTCACTCTATTTTCCATTTTATCACGTCGCTTTCAGTATGTTTATGCCGCTTTAATAACGCGCGTTCGTGTCAATTTCCATGCTGAATAATATATGTTGGATGAGAAGAAATCAAACACGCACTAATTGCTTGTTCGGATGTGAATTTCTCGATTGATTTTTACAGTATGTATAAAAAAGGGAAATGTCAATGTAATTATTTGCTTATTTTCTAACTTTCAGACCAATTGTAATGGTTTCTTACAACTTTTTTTCATTGAATTCATATAACTTTTAGTTACAAATGATAAAAATTATATTTTTTTATGGCACTTTTTTTATCAACTTCTTTAATATATTTAGCAATTCTTCAAAGTAGAAAAGAATGAACTTGTAATTTTATTTAAAATGTAATAACTAACAAAAATGTTAATAATAAAGTAAATAGTAAAATTCAAATTCTTTTCACCTAACAAACCAATGCATGCATAGTTGAAGGTGCAGCAGATGATACTGATACTGAACCTATCCATGAAAGTTCCTTTCATTCCTCTGCAATATTCCTGTCCATGGTCACTTCCAATTCCTTCACCTCCACTTTCCTAAACCTCGGAATCTAATATTTACGAATCTATCAGAAACCACCACTGTCCGAGAATGATGATATTCGAGTATTTTAGATATTTTATTTTCTCTGTTTTTCTATCACATCTTTCATTCCTCATTTTTCCACGTACATTTCGACAAACGTACACCTAAGTGTACACGTCCCCTTTTTAAGTTCAATTATTGATCTTTAGTATTTTGAATGAAATCAGAGATTAGCATGGCACTAAAATAAATATGTTTTATTTTTGTGGACTTATCGTATTACTGTAATGAAGATTTGATGTTTTATTTATAGAATACTGCCTAGAGTGGTTTATGTTTTTTATTAAAATCAAAATCTAGCGCAATATATACTTGCAAATATGATAAATAGTTTATTCATATTATTATTATGTTTTATATTATTATCTTTAAATTATTATTATTTATTATCTAGTAAATTTCAGTGCTGTTGGAACAAATCTTAGTATGCGTTAATTATTCTCATTCAATCACCTTTCTTGTTAATAAACAAAAGAAAAAGGGCAAGTGATGTTAGGTAATGTAGAGAACAAAGCTCTCGTGTGAAAAAAAATTATTTACTTTTTGTTATTGTTGTTCTATTTATGTATTTAATAATATAATTTATAGATTCATATTTTCTTGACTGTTTTATTTAAAAAAAAAAATAACAAAAACGCTATTGTGTTCAAGTCGGGCCATTCCCCACAGTCTATCTTCCTTCCGAAGGTTCGACCCAATTGTGTTAAAGTCCTCATTCGTGACATGATTGAAGAGAAAGGGACCACTTAGGAGTAAAAATGGAGGAAAGAACCTCCAAAACTTGAATTGTGTTCAAAATGATTACAGAAGCATGCTTAGGTCTCCCACACTCTGCAGCATAATGTCATGTGGGTTTTGAAAAAGCTGGGGAAATCTCTCGACAAAATTTCTTTGATACCAGGTACTCAATCAATGGTGGTCTCCAAATGCCCATTTCTTATATAACTCATGTCTGCAAGCACAGGAAAGTAATGGACTGAGTTCATGTCTGTAACTCAAGTTTTATAAAACAAATAGCTCCTACTTTAAGAAATCGGTTCTGAGTTTAAAATTTTACTAGAGTTTCAATTTTAGAAAAGTTTTCCTGAACAACTTGTTTTCAAAATGAAAATGTAAATATAAACCATTTCACTTAAAATTTATTTGAATCAGAATCGACATCAACATATATCAAGTACATATCCTGAACGAACAGAAATTAATATATAGCATATATAGTACCTTTGAGGGGTGCCAGGCCCTTTGGGTCGATCAAATTGACTATAGTGAAGGAAACACATGAGCCCACAAGCGTTTATAGTCCAAAAAAGAACATCATGGGATGCTGGTTCCCTGACAGTAATTAAGGTGAAGTTCATGTCATCGTCAGAAACTAGGAAAGTTACAGGAACTAAATGGATCAAAAAGCATGTTCTTTTAAGGGGATCGCACGGTGTATCTGTGTGGCCTCCTCGTCAGATTCTGGTAGACCATCAGGAATGGTTTTAAAGCGAAAGGAAGGGAAGACGTTGATCGAGAAGACGTTTACGGTTTAACTGTGTTCACCAAAGTTATGTGAAAATCACTGAAATGTTGAAGTTTTGCTAGATTGAGAATTGGAGTTAGGGATCCAAAAAAATTAACTCAAATGTACCATTTTATAATTCAATGTTAGAAAACCAATTTATCTTGTGTTAGTTTTGCACCTTTCTAGCATATAAGACTTAAGAATTGAACCGGGAATGCTTTCTGTTCTCTCCTGCATGTAGCTTGGAACAATATTGAACCATAGTTTAAAATATTAAATTACAAAATTAAACATTGAGTACTGAAATTGCCGAAGAGTACATAGTAATAACGTGAGGAAAAAAAAAGTCAAAAATAATTTTAAAAAGTGTAGTCTTAGGTGTTTCGAATGTTAGTTAACATCGTGACTAAGTATATTTTCCCATAAAGACATTTGGTTGTTCTTTATAATTCATGCCTCTCCGTCATCATTTTTCTCATGTTTTCAATAAGCAACGAATAAAATTAAATTAGTATTTTAAAGTCATATAAAGCATGTCTTATTCTTGTATACATAAAGTTTATTTTGTTCTTATATTTATCAATCATGATCGTCTTAAGAGTGACTAAGGTTACTTTATTTAATGACTTGTATATGTAAAATTTCAATGATATAATTATTAAGTTATAAGATTTCACCGCATACATGAAGCTGATAATTTTTTAAACTTTTGAACAATTTAATATTTCATTAATAAACCTTGTATTGACTCAAATTATATTTCAAACAACCAGATTAATATCACAAAACAGCATAACATTTGTGATGTCTGAGTACATGTAATTGCATTCATGTCTTAGTTTAGGTCATTTGCATGCATAATTGCATTCATTGAAGGATTTAGTCATGGATTATCTCTGTTTCGGATCATACATTGGCATTTTGTGTTTTTATTGTAGATTGATGATTTTAAGTGCCAAAATCACAATTTGGGAAGAATTGATGTACAAGATACCAAGATGAATCCAGAGAGCTCAACAACCAAGCTATGAACAGTCTCACAACCTGTGGAGTTACATGTGGATGTTGCTTCTAAATGGAGTTGCAAAACAGAAAGTTCAACAACTGTGCTGTGAAAGTTCCCACAACCTGTGGAGTAATCTGTGGATTCACGTAAGAAAACAGAATTAAAGCAGAGAAGAACACAGGTAGAGTGGGGAGTTTTCCATGGGCTGTGAAAGTTTCCATGAGCAGTTATTGATCTCTTTTATGATTGATTTAAAAAGATTAAATTAAAGGAAAATTGGAGGAAGTTAGGGAAAAGGAAAACCACTCTCCTAAAAAGGAGGAATTTGTGGAAATGATGGGGAGGAATGAAAACACGTGGAAGGGGGAGACAAAAAGAGGATTCACCGACATCAACGAGGGGGTTTCTTCTTCGTCTTCTTCTTGGAGCTTTTGGCTGTAACTTTTGGCGGAACTTTTTGCTTTTGATTTTTCTTTTTCCATTATGCAGAACTAAATTTCCTTTTGTTAGTGGATTGATGTAGTGCTTTGGATTATATTTTCTGAACCTTTTTCAATTGATGTTAAGTTCATTTTAATTATCCCAGTGTTCTATTTATGTTTTAATGTCTATTCTATGAGCAGTTTCACAATTGGGAGATTGGGAATTGCTTGCGTTTATAAATAGAACAGATTAGATGTTGTCACAATTGGGAAATTGGGCAGGACTAGTTAGTTTGAATTGAGATATGATTGTTCTTCATGATCTTGTTGAATTTGTAATTGGCCTAAGGGATTGGGGATTCAAATTCAAGGGATACGTTTGCCTACTAAGGGATTAGGGGTAAACAAGCTCTAAATAAACTCAAGTGGATAATTATAATTTACACATGGATTGAAAATGGGAGGAAATTATATGAAAAGGTATGAAATCAATTCTCTAACATTGTTTATACTATTTGAATTTCCATCACTTGTTTATGTTCATCATTCTACTTGACAATCTTTGTTGCTCAAAATTAAGTAAATTAGTAAACTAGTACTCAACTCATTCAATCCTTGAGGACGATATTTTGTTACTACAATTACTATTGGTACACTTGTCAAACGTACATCAACGAATTGCTGAAGTTACTTAAATATATCGATTACGATTCTATTATTATTTTTTAAATATTTTATCGAGAAAAATAATTTTATTTTTAAATATTTCTTTTTAGTTATACGGAGAATTTTTAACGAAAACAAAAAGCAAATCATAATTTCTAATGTTGATATTTAGATTGATTAGTTTACTAATTTCAAATTTATAATATCATATTTCTTCTTCTTTTCTTCTTATAATCACCTTCTTTTCGTTAAACATCATCTTTCTTTATATCTTGATTTTGAATGATTAATTATCTTATATTCTCTTTAGGGAAAAATCAAGATTCATGTGTCAAGGTCCTTAAAATTATGGTTATCACCAACAAACAAATCATATATACACCACAAGATAAAAATGTATTATTCACATATAAAATTTGTTAAAAATTTGTCAAAAATGACTTTTAATTGCATATTTTTCACAGACAAACATTCATCAATAATAATACAATTGGTAATATTTATTGACATAATTTTATATTCATTGATAATTATCAAATAAAATATTTCTTAGCAATTATAAGAAAAATTTATTGATAATTATCCCAATCTAGTTCATCTTTTTTCTCCTCTTTCCTTTTTTTATTTTTTTTTAATTTTCCCAATCCAAAGAAAATCAATACATTATGAACGAAATGGATAATACATCTTCAATCCAACTGAATTTCGTCATTATAAACTATGATAAAATTTTGGGAAAAAATTATTAAGGTCCAAGCTAATTCAGTCATCTGTGGTAAAAGTTGAGACTTCTTCCTTTCCATGTAACGTGTGCACTTGTAGTGATGGTGCCCTTGTTGTAGTGGATGATTCATCGTAATGGAGGAGGCAAGACGACTCTTTTACAAACGGCCCAACACTGTGCACTTAATCCAGTGCGTATGGCCCAGTCCAATGTGGCTTGGTATTTGCCAAGCATTGTGACTTCCAGCGTGGCAGAAACAACCACGAGAAACCTGAGGGAGAAGCGAGATTAGGGCGTCGAGAAGCTTCGTCTCGGGAGCTGCTTCAAGAGCAATCCGGCGACGGAGGAGGCCACTGTTCGAGGTGATGATGAAGACAAAAATGGAGAGGATAAAGAGAGAGGTAAGAAAAACCCTTTCTTGTATTATTTTGATGTGTCTGGGATTATTACATGCTCTGTTTTTCGTAATATGAAACTGCAACATAGAAGCTCTATTTATAGAGCTTCTGTAAACCTAAACAGTAAACTAACAAAACTGTAAACCAACCGTACTAAAATAACTAACTGAAAAATACAAGACTACTGTCTCTTGTTGACAGTAGTGAACCTTTATTCCCAATAGCCTCCCCTCAAGCTGGACGATGTATTGTCATCAGTCCAAGCTTGGGAACAATAGTCTTGAATCTGACGCGGTGAGGAAACTTGGTGAAGATATCGGCCAGCTGCTCGTCAGATCGCACGGGAAGAAGGTTTAGAAGGCGTTCCTGGATTTTCTCACGAACGACATGGCAGTCCAGTTCAATATGTTTAGTCCGTTCGTGAAAGCTCTGGTTATGAGCTATGTGCCTTGCAGACTTGTTGTCGCAGTACAAGGCAGGGATTCCTGTCTCTTCAACCTGAAGGTCCTTTAGGAGATAACTCAGCCACTGTATCTCACATACAGTAGCTGCAAGGGCTCTATATTCGGCTTCAGTGGAGGATCTAGAAACGGTCCTCTGCTTCTTAGATTTCCAGGAGATAAGGGAAGATCCAAGGAAGACACAGAAGCCAGTTGTGGATCTTCTCGTGTCAGGGCACGTTGCCCAGTCTGAATCGCTAAAAGCTTTTAGCTGCATAGGAGAATCAGCTGCAAAGAACAATCCCTCAGATGGTTTGGACTTTATATACCTGAGAATGTGCTGTATAGCACGATAGTGGTGATCAGTAGGTGAATGTACAAATTGACTAAGCAGATTAATTGAAAAACACAAATCGGGTCTGGTATTTGTGAGATACAACAACTTCCCTATTAGCCTTCTGTAGGGTCCTGGGTCATCCAGGTAGTTGTTGGGCTTGTATAGTGAACTTGTATCACTTAGGAAAGGAGTAGATGAAGGTTTGCATCCCAACATTCCTGTTTCCTCTAGTATATCCAAAGCATATTTTCTTTGACATAGGTGGATGCCCTTTTTAGATCTGGCCACTTCCATTCCTAGGAAGTATTTGAGCTCTCCAAGATTCTTTATTCGAAACTTGTTGTGTAGAAGCCTCTTTATGTGATTGATTTCCATGCAAGTTATAAAAATCCACACAACTAAATTCAGGACCATTATCAGATCTGATGGTTTTGATTGTCTTGTTAAACTGGTTTTTAATCTTAACAACAAAATTTTGTAATAAATCTCTAGTTTGCCCTTTATTGTTCATTAGGAAAACCCATGTGTGCCTACTGTAGTCATCTACTATGGTAAGAAAATACCTATGACCATGAACCGAAATGGTACTAAGAGGGCCCCATATATCACAATGCACAATTTCAAAAGATTCAACAGTGACAGTAACACTCTTAGAAAAGGGTAATTTTCGTTGCTTAGCAAAGTGGCAGGTATCACAAACAATGTTAGTGTCAATTTTAACATAAGGAAAATTCTCACAAATCTGTTTTGTAACCCTGTCTCCAGGGTGACCTAGCCTACAATGCCACAAATTTACATCAGTGTTCTTAAAAGAGAAAGCAGTATTAGCAATGTATCTCTGGTCAGGTTTAGGAAAAGCTTGTAGATAATAGAGTCCCTTCCAAGAGTTAGCACATCCAATCATCTTCAAAGTATGGTTCTCCTTTATCTGACAAGTCTTAGAGGTAAAAGTTAGACTGCAGTTCAAATCTTTAATAAGACTTTGGACAGAAATCAAGTTGAAACAGAATTCAGGTATGTAAAGAACATTAAAAATGATAAAATCTTTTGAGAACTGTATTGTTCCTGCATGCTCAGCTGTGAGAGCAGTGTTGTTTGGTAATTTGACAGAGATAGGTTTAATTTTAAAGAAAGTGACAAAATTTGTCCTATCATGGGTCACATGGTCAGTGGCCCCAGTGTCTATTATCCAGGAAAGATTACCTTCTCTATTTTCAGTGTCATTCCTTTGAACTTGATTGACTTTGTGGGTAGGCTCATCAATTTTATCCATGATTCTGAGAAGTTTCTGCATCTGTTCTGCTGTAAAGGAGTTGAAAATATTGCTGTTACCAGTACCATTAGCAGTCTGTTGTGTGCTTGGAGTCCCCTCTGTTTCAGTGTTGTTTTGGCATGCATTTACAGAATTCCAGTCAGCCTTTTTATCTTGATTGTTGTCACCCTTTTTGTACCAAGGAGGGTATCCGTGTTTAGAGTAGCACTCATCTATAGTGTGGTTCATTTTGTTACAGTATGAGCACTGTTTACCATAGTTGGGATTTCTACCTCTTCCCCTTCCTTGGCCACGAAATCCAGAACCCCTTCCTTGGCCTTTCCAGTGACTGTTTTTGTCAGTCACATTTGCCAGGATTTTTGTATCTGCAGAGTTGTGTTTTTCTTGTCTCTCTTGTTGCATAATGAGTGAAAAAACCCGGTTGATATTTGGGAGGGGTTCCATGAGAAGAATCTGTGTTTTAACAGTATTGTAAGAATCATTTAACCCTTTTAAAAAGCACATCACATGCTTCATTTCTCTATATTTCAAGGAGACTCGTGACAGATCACAGCTGCATGGAACTTTGCATGTACAAATGGGTATGGGTCTTAAAGACTCCAACTCTTCCCATAGAATCTTTAGATCAGTAAAGAACTGGCTAACTCCTCTCTCTCCTTGCCTAATGGAATGTATTTCTTGAAGTAAATCAGAAATCTTGAAGTAGTCACCTTTGGAAAATCTTTCTTTCAGTTCATCCCACAATTCTTTGGCTTCTTCAATGTATATAACACTTTCTGCAATCTGTGGTGATAGAGTCTTTGTTATCCAAGACAAAATCATCACATTGCATCTCTCCCATACGTCAAACAATGGGTCATTCTTCTGGGGTTTCTTTATAGACCCATCAATGAACTTTATCTTGTTTTTAGAGAGCAAGGCTCTCCTCATACTTCTGCTCCAAGAGGAGTAGTTGCTGTCATTCAACGTTTGAGTAACCAGTGTGAGGCCTGGATTCTCACCTGGATGTAGATAATAGGGGCTGGATGGATTGGAAAATTGATCCATCTGATCCATGGTGGAAGAACCAATCCAAGAAGATACCAAGAAGATACCAAGAAGAGTAAGGATGCCAAGATCAGAGCCAACGGAAGCAGAGCAGGTACTAGACCTGCTCTGATACCATTTTACAAACGGCCCAACACTGTGCACTTAATCCAGTGCGTATGGCCCAGTCCAATGCGGCTTGGTATTTGCCAAGCATTGTGACTTCCAGCGTGGCAGAAACAACCACGAGAAACCTGAGGGAGAAGCGAGATTAGGGCGTCGAGAAGCTTCGTCTCGGGAGCTGCTTCAAGAGCAATCCGGCGACGGAGGAGGCCACTGTTCGAGGTGATGATGAAGACAAAAATGGAGAGGATAAAGAGAGAGGTAAGAAAAACCCTTTCTTGTATTATTTTGATGTGTCTGGGATTATTACATGCTCTGTTTTTCGTAATATGAAACTGCAACATAGAAACTCTATTTATAGAGCTTCTGTAAACCTAAACAGTAAACTAACAAAACTGTAAACCAACCGTACTAAAATAACTAACTGAAAAATACAAGACTACTGTCTCTTGTTGACAGTAGTGAACCTTTATTCCCAATAGACTCTTTATCGCAATGGGCTGCTTCTTTCAAAGTCGTAGTGAGTTTGGTTCGTAGTGTATCTCTTTAGAGAGATGGTTATCGATCGTTCACCGTGAGTCTCGTTCAATGATTTGTATTGATGGTTCACATAAGAAGGAGAACGGGTAAAGGATTTCACAATATCGTGCATATGAGAGAAGGAGAAAAAGAAATAATTGGTGGCTCCTAGAAAGATAAAAATAATGGACAGAAAATTTGTCACTCTTTTTGTCAATGAATTTTATTAACGATAAATTTGTGAAATATATATTACTGAAAGATTTATCGAAAAAAATCCGTTAAATAATATATATTACTAATAGATTTATTAACTAAAAGTCACACCATAAATATAATATGTATTACCAACGAAAAAATTTGTTAACACTTAAAATTTTAAAAATTCATCTGCAAAATCTTTCAATAATTTAAATTTATTTTTATTGACAATGATAATTTTAAAATTTTTTGTAATAATAAAAATAGCATAAATAATTTTATAATTCACAAGATTTTAAAAGGACGACAGAAAAACATTCATTTTTTGCATAAACGCGTAAAAACTTGTCATCAAGTAAGAAAATCTATTATCTTTAATTTTTTAAAATATATTGTAATTAAAGTTATAGTCATTTACTGAATATTAAAATCGTTCACTTGGTAGAGGAGTTGGAGATGCAGGAAAAAGCAATATGCTGGAAATATGCTAAGAAAATTTGAGTGTTTCATCCTACACCTCCAACATCTCATCCTACACCTCCAAAAATTCCATTTTTAACCTTATGACATATGCACCTCCAACTTTTCTAAAAGTTTTATTTTTTAATAAATATATTTTTATTTTTTTTATCTTTCTTATTAAAGTCCTCTGCACTATCTTAATAATAATCTAATATAATTTAAAATTTAAATATTATTTAATATAATTTTATATTTTAATAATTATTAAAATATGATTTATATCATAATAATAGTTATATTAAATATATAAAAATCAAATAACTAAAATAAAAGTAATAATAATAAAAATAAAATATAAAATAATAATAACAATAATATAAAATTTGCTTTAATATATTCAAATATATTAAATTATATTAAAATATTACAATAAATTAAAGCGTTATTAAATTTTAAATAAAAACAAAATTTTTAAAAACTTATTTATTGGATATCCTAAAATATGTTAATAGTTTTTTATTTAAAATTTAATAAATATTTAATTTAATTGAACATTATAATATATTTATTATATTTTTACATTTTAATAATTATTAAAATATAATATATATTTTTATAACAGTTTTATTAAAATTACTAAAAATAATAATAATAATAATAATAATAATAATAAAAATAATATTTAAAATCACATTTAATATACTTAAATATGTTAAATTATATTAAATTATTAAATTAAATTAAATAATTATTAAAATTAAATAAAAAATAAAATTTTGAAAAATTCTTAATCGGATACCCATATCCGATTCGCACATTATCGGATTTCTATATCCGATTAACAAATTTTAAATTTATTTTTTATTTGAACTTTAATAATTATTTAATTAAATTAACATTTTAATATAATATAATATATTTAAATATCTTTTATCTTATTTTCAATACTATTTTTATTTTCATTATTATTAACTTTATTTTAGTTATTTTATTTTACTTTTTTAATAAAATTATTATAAAATATAAATAAAATTTTAATAATTATTAAATTAGAAAAATATAATAAATAATATAATTATTTTTAATTAAATTAAATATTTATTAAATTTGAAAAAAAACTATTAAAATATTTTACAGTATCCAATAAATAAGTTTTTAAAACTTTTGTTTTTATTTAAAATTTAATAACTGTTTAATTTAGGGTTAAATATGTTTTTAGTCCCTAAACTATTGGCCGTTTCTGGTTTTCGTCCCTCTTCCAAAGTAAGGAACAATTTGGTCCTTATTCTTTAGAAAAACGTTCGTTTTAGTCCTCAAAATTTTGTTTTTAGTCCTCAAAACGTTCGTTTTTTCGACTAAAACGAACGTTTTTTAAAGATTGAGGACCAAATTGTACCTTACTTTGGAAGAGGGACGAAAACCAAAAACGGTCAATAGTTTAGGGACTAAAAACATATTTAACCCTTTAATTTATTATAATATTTTAATATAATTTAATATATTTGAATATATTAAAGCAAAATTTATATTATTGTTATTATTATTTTATTTTTTATTTTTATCATTATCACTTTTATTTTAGTTATTTGATTTTTATATATTTAATATAACTATTATTATGATATAAATCATATTTTAATAATTATTAAAATATAAAATTATATTAAATAATATTTAAATTTTAAATTAAATTAGATTATTATTAAGATAGTGCAGAGAGACTTTAATAAGAAAGAGAAAAAAATAAAAATGTATTTATTAAAGTGCCTTTGATAAGAGAGAGAAGAAAATAAAAATATGTTTATTAAAAAATAAAATTTTTAGAAAAGTTAGAGGTGCATATGTCAGAAGTTTAAAAATGAAATTTTTGGAGGTGCAAGATGAGATGTTGGATATGTAGGATGAAACACTCATAAAATTTTTGTCTAATACTGTTGGGCCCAGATCCCATTAAGCCCAAATCAAGAGAGCACCCTGCAGATGCAATGATCTAAAAATTTAAAAATTTAAACTTTATTTATTTTTATTTCCTCTCTGACACGAATGTCATTGTCATTTGACACGTTAAAGAAGAAGAGAGAGAATGAAATTTAAGAAAAACATATTTTCAGTTTTTTTATTTTAAGTCCATACTGCATTTTATGCCGCTTGTAAACTGTGAGAAAAGAAACAAAGAGAAAATAGAAAATGAAAATAGAATGAAAAAAACACTGGTTAACGAATGAAATAAAAAAAAAAAAGTATATTTTTATAATGACATTATTTTAGTATGTTTTATCTTATTTAAAATTAAAATTTGAATAAAATATCTAACAACTTCATAACTGATTATTGCTAGAGTTTAAGAAATAAACATAATAAATATCAATTTAATTTATTATATTTCCACATAGAGGAATTAAATTCAACGTATTAGTCCAACAATCCAGTAAAAAAAAGACAGATTAAGACCTTTTTTTCAATTCAACAATCCAACATTACTAATAAACCCTAAATGTTAAGAATTCGTTTTTATAATAATATTTAAGCCAATTAAACATCAATAATACTATATTTAAATAAATTGATAAATTATTTAAGTGGAATTTGAATATTTGGTTTGCCATCAATTCGATAACTCGTTCAATAATTTAACATAAATCTGTTCAAGTTCGACGTTAGTTTGTCAGTCTGCCAACCCAAAACCTCAACAAATTGAATTAATTCAATCTATTTTTAAATGCGTGGATCAATTAGACTTGATTATTTTTTACAAAATCAATTTTGGATCATATTAACCAGTCTTGAGAAAATGAATCTTGTTTTTATTTTCTATTTGTTTATTCCTATTTTCACAATAAGATGCATCATTCCAACTTTTAGGCTTTGTTCGGTTGAGGATATTTGGAGGAGATATTTAAAGGAGAGTGATTGAATAGATTTGAGAGGATATGAGAGTAAATTTTTTGTTATTTGTTTGAGTGGTTGAAGGTAATTGAGGTGGATTTGGAAATAAAGTTTATAAAAATTAGTGTGATTGATGTGATAGATTTAAAAAATTTGTTTAATGGGTAGAAATTAAATATTACCAAAATACCCCTAGTTATTAAAATAATATAAAATGATAGTTATTAATTTTATATTTAATTGTAAAAATATTTATAAAGAGTAAAAAATTAAAAATAATTATTAAAATGAATTTTTAAAAAGTAAGCATATTGTGGTTATTAGAATACACATAAAAAACAAAAAAAAAAAATCAAAGGAATATGTATAGTTTGTCTAAGAAGGTGAAGCATTTCGAAAGAATTGGATCGTCTTGGATTACATCATTATACGAAAATCATTTCGAAAAGGAAAAGAAAAATTATCTTCTCAGTCTCAACTTACCTAAATTCCCTCCAACACCATTTGAAGTAGAAAAATTGAGAAAGATAGGGTGAAGAGAAAGAAATGGAGAAAATAAAGCACAAAATGGTCAGGCCCAATGGTTTTGTTCCTCCACGGCTTCTCAGAACTATGGTACTCATGGCGCCACCAGCTTATGTCGCTATCCGTTGTGGGTTATCGAGCAATCGCCCCTGACCTTTGCGGCTATGGCGACACCGACGCCCCGCCCTCTGCTTCTTCTTACTTCGTTCTCCACATCGTGGTCTCCATCTCTCTGGGACTCTCTCCACCGATGTAGCTCACCTCTCATTCCTCTCCAATCTCTCCCTCGTCGATAATAACTTCTCCGGCCCTATCCCTCCGCCTCTATCCTCCCTCTCTGTCCTTCGCTTCCTCAACCTCTCCAACAATGGCTTTAACCTAACCGAATACACTGAATACACCGCGTCGCACACAACCATGGAACCAGATAGCCTTCATGAAACCGAATACGGAGGTCTTGTGGAGAAGAGGGAACCAAACACGTGAGCCTCTGCGAGATCTGCGACAAAGGGGAACCAAATACTCATGAGCTGGAACCGGATACAGCTCGTGTGTGAATGATTCCAAGCTCTGGAATCGAATACTTCAGCTATGGAACCGAATACGTTGCCTTCAATTTCGTCATCAACCATTGTTCATCGTCTTCTTCAGCTTAAAACACGCAGATCCCATTTCACACTTTCCTCTTCATGCCATCAACACCTTCATCGTCCTCATCTACAAGCCTGGAACTAAAAAACAACAAGAAAATTGGACAACCAACATACGGTAATACCAACCTCACCTCAGACCTTGCTCGTCACCGTCAATGGAAGAACCGTCGTTGCTCTTTGTCGTTAATGGAAGAAACCCAGCACATTAGACTTTGAACATCGCTAATGCTCTTCCTGTTTAACGATTGTGTCAAACAACTTCAATGCTTAGGGAATCTCTACAACCATGCCAAGCTTTGCTTGTGAATCTAGTAAAAGCTTTTATCAACTGTTCTTCTTCAGGTTTTTAACATGTTGGAATCGGTTATGAAGCTTTTGCGAATCGATTTTCTACGTAAAAGCTGATATACATACAGGAAAATGTATAATAGGTTGAGGGTATATGTGACATTTCAGTCACAATCCCTCCAAATCTCTTCAAAGTCGCGGGTGATGAAAAACAGTGGTATCCCGCAAATCCGTCTTCGCCTTTCCTCGCATTTTTTCTCATCCAAACACGACTGCATTCTGAAATCATCGCTCGCATTCGCGCTTGAGCGAACACTGCATTAAGAGTTTCGACGTGTATTGGTATAAAAAATTGTATAACATAAGTGATTTTCAGTCTATCACGTTGAATTTGAAACCGGTATATACTGGCAAACGTTAAATTGATGTTAGATTTAAAAAATTTGACGTTGATTGATGTGGAACATATTACAATCTAACGTTGGATATAAAGCAAATTGACATTGGATATTGTTCTATGTCTGACATCAATTTATGGGTTTTTTTAATTTCATCAATACTTTCTTTCATTAAAACCATGAAAAATCAATATACAACACAAGAATGCACAACAAAAATTTCTTCAGAATTTTAGAAACAGTAACCACCAATAAAAAGTGCAATAACTCATGAAAATGAAACAACTAATACACATAAAAAATAAAAAATGAAACTAACCGTGAAAGTAAGGTAATAGATAGGTGCCGCTGTGAGGGTGAGGAGAAGACAACCACCGCCAAAGAGGGGAAAAAGAGAACTCAACGATGTTCCAAATGGTGTCTATGCACAAAATTAATCGGTTAAAATGAAAGGAAATCATACATAAAGTCATCAATCAACGATTTTTTGTGTTAAGTGGAAGAAACATTACCTTTGATGGTCGTCGAAGAGAACTCAACAGTGATCCAAATTGTGTATATGCACGAAACTACTAATCAGTTAAAATGAAAGGAAATCATACATATAAAGTCATCATTCAACGGACATTTGTGTTAAGTGGAAGAAACATTACCTTTCGTGGTCGCCGACAACTTTCCTAAAGACGTTCGACTCGTAATGAAGAAAGTGCACAAAAAAATAGTGAAACAAGTGTTCTTTTTCGCGCTCTGAAAATAATTTCAAGCTCAAATTAAAGTTTGTTCCTCTTACCAACAGACGTCTAATGAGTCTGTTAAAATATATTCGCGTTCAATTTTTTATGAATTTGAAAACTAAAAGACATCTATTCTTTCTCCTAACAGACTTCAAAAAGGTAATTAATTAACCTTGATTCCTTTAAACAACCAAGGTCTAATGGGTCTCTAAAAAAATATTTTCGTGCTCAATTATTTATAAATTTGAAAACTAAAAGATGTATGTTCTTTCTCCAACAGACTTTAAAAAGGTAATTAATGTTTGTTCCTCTAACCAACCGTCTAATGGATCTCTTAAAATATTTTCACACTCAATTTTTTATAAATTTGAAGACTAAAAGGCGTTTGTTCTTTCTTCAAAAAGACAATTAACATCTGTTTTTCTAACCAACCAACATCTAATGAGTCTCTTAAAATATTTTCTTGCTCAATTTTTATGAATTTAAAAATTAAAAGACGTATGTTTTTCCACCCATAGACTTTAAAAAGGCAAGTAATGTTTGTTTTTCTAACCAACCCACATCAATCATGTGATTTTATTTACAATATTGCCACCGGTAATTTTGTTGTCTTTTCCAAACACAAGTTCTTTTTTCTTCCTTTCTCTTTTTATTTGAGTACGGAAAAAATTATTCTGGTTCTTAAAAGTATTAATTCAGTATTTAAACGAACGAAAAATCTGCTTTAATACTTGAATGTAGTAAAAAAAAGTTCTATACTTGCATTTTATTATGAAGGATTAGTTTGAAAGTAAATTATAAATTATTTTGCCATTAAGTCACAACATTAAAAAAATAGTTTAAATTTTTTTAACCTGAATTTAATTACTTGAATAAGTAAGTTGATAGAGTCGTATATTTAAGGACAGCTCTTTAATTTGTAGGAAATTGCTTGGTATTTTATGGGAGTGAGCTAAGGCAAAGGTAAGATGTTTGCTTGATGGGTGCTAAAGTTGGGAACACATGGGTACAGTTAACACACCGAATTTGTTTGGTCAAGGTATCTACCACCCCCAAATCAAAACTCTCATAAATTCCACCAAACATTCAAAGGAAAAACACCACCATTCAACACCATTTCATTAATATCTTAGGTTACATCTTCCACCACACAGCTATTAGTTTTCTAGATCACGGACATAGAATCCAATATACATCTAACTAAGTCAAAGCACCCAGGTTTTGAAACCTTAATCGTCATGCTTGTGGGATAAATTATTAATTTTAAAAAAATAATGTTGGGTTAGATTCGTGTGGGACCTTATTAGATTCGTCCAACACTGACGTTTGTGTCTGAAAAACTTGGATCAAGCCAAGTTTTGTGAAAAGGCGAATTCATCACCACAACAACCATTGAGACTATCGGGAATTTAGAACATTGTAAGAGGACATCAAACACATATTTATTTCCAATAATATATTTAAAACCTATATTAAGAGTACCATTGCCTCGTGAACTATGAAACTTTAACGTTAATCTTTAAAATTATATAACAGTTCTATTCTCGTGATTTTAAACTATCCATTTCATAGGTGAAATGTATCTAACTTGATAAGAGAAAAGTTAACTTATTAAACAATTCGTTATTTATTTTCATCACATGCACTTTAACTGTTTGTATGTATGGCTTAGGATTTATAGGTAAAATTATAACACATTGCGCAAATGGTAATTCACCCGCAATAATTTATTTCTTTATAATAAATATTCTTAAATATGTGTGTGTTGATGCATGACTTTTTTAATATAAAATGAAAAATTTTAAAATCAATGTATGCTTTGTAAAATAGCCCGTCAATTGTATAAATGGCGGCACACAGTTTAATATAGTTGTTAGCCTTAACCAATATTTTATGAATGGTTTGTAGATTTATATAGAAAACACGATTTTGGGATAAAGCTGGTTCATGTCACGTGAGTCATAATATAATCAACCTTCATGATTTAAGCAGCGTTGCGTTATACTGCCAAGATTGCTATTATTGTATTACGTGGATTTGAAATTTTAGTTAAAGAACTTATTTAAAAACAGTTATATTACGTCTGGACTAATTTATTTATTATTTATAGTGAATGTTTTATCTCAATAGACAAAAAATAAAAAAAGTAAAAAATAAAAATAAATACTCAAGAGAAGTCATGATCATAAAACGAAAAATATAATGCTTGTTAAATTCAAATTTTATTTAACAATGAGACTTTTATTTACAATATAAAAATTGAATAATCTTTCGGATGTTTTGGCACTTTTATTTATCAGAATTTCATCATTGTAAAGTATGTAGTACACAGTATATTTTATCTATGAAGAAAATGTATGAAATGAAGAGATGAAAAATGAACGTAATAGGGAAGAAAATCGAGTGAGAATATTATTAGGTATAAAGAAGTGTCATAATTAACAATTATAAAAACATAATTAATATATTAAAGCTTAGAGCCTTCCTCTTGGGAGTAGCAGTTTAATATTCCCACCTTAGAATATATTGTTGAAATTCATAAAAGATAAATGTTTTGTAAAAATGTTAGCAACAAGCCTAGTCTTGTATTTATTTATGCTACCATCATCCTTCCTCTTGATTTTGTATACCCACATAAGCATAGTTTTATTTTGTGGCAAACTAGTGACACTCCAAATATGTTATTTTTTAAAGCTAATATCGTTATGCATAACATCAATCCAATAAGAATACTTGCAAACTTTGTTATAGTTTTTTGGTTCACGATCAACATCAATAGAATCAATAATATGTTTAAAACTCAAAGAAAACTTGTCATAATGCATGAAAGAATAAATAGGATACTTATCGTGTTTCTATCACTAGCATAGGTGATTGTTACCTCATAATCTTTAAGATAGGAAAGAGGATTTGTAACCCGTGTGGTGCAAATGTCATTATGTACAAAGTCTGAACTGGTGTTTTGATGAGCATCAACAATTCGTTGGTTTCTATTTGTTTGAGAAATTTCACTATCACTAGACATGTTAAAATTTTTGTATGTAGACAATTAAATTTGATCTCTATCCTCATTGTTAACACCACAATTCCTTTAGGAAAAAACAATTTAATCAAAAAAGCACGTTTCTGGATAAAGTTATACTACGATTTTCCAAATTAAAATCCAAACACCCTTTTGTGTTCAAATTATATTCCAAAAACAATCAAACATTAGCTCTAGGATCAAGTTTCTCCCTTTGAGTAGTAAAAGTATTGGTGTAGTATAAATAATCAGACACTTTAATATCAGAAATATCACTTAAATTATCATATAACTTTTGTCATCTCATCAACAAGTATACCGAATCATTCAAATAATAAAATATTTTAAATCTAAATGTCATTTTTCAAAAAACTCTTGTAATACTGTATAATTATACAATTAATAACTTATATAGACTAAATGATATGATTCGTGTTCGACACACAATATAATTCATCTTCAACGTGTGAAATGAATAGACAAAGAATAAACGTTAGAAAAAAGAAAAAAAAAAGTTATTTATTTTATTGTAGAGATAAAAGTATAGATGATTTTGTTATACGAAAAATTGTCCAGCAGTTATAAAATATAACCAACATAATGCTAAGACTGTTTACAATTTAAAATAAAAGTATTTTTCTAATTGTTCTGAGGGATAAAAAGTTAAAAGAATAGCAAAAGGGTTTAAAAACATGTAATTCGATTAATCTGATATAAGAGAAAATATTTAAATAGGGTATATAAAGGTAAGGTATTTTTTCTCACTTTCTTCAATTTATGTATTCATCTGTTATGCCCAACAATAACTTTGATCTATTCGTACCAAACACGAAATAAATATTCTAATATTTGTTTTTAATGCTATAGATAACAATTTTAGTTGGACTATATTACCATGACTTGGTTTTATGTAAAAGTCTCATTCATTAACTATTAAAACCATAGGAAAATTTATATTTTAGAAGGAATGTAAATTTTTTAAGATCGAAAACTTTTTCTGACACATCTAAGGTCGAAAACTAAAAAGACGTGTTAAAAACAAAAAAGGACT
The DNA here is from genome assembly GCF_029865625.1 of Vigna umbellata. Classification (NCBI taxonomy): domain Eukaryota; kingdom Viridiplantae; phylum Streptophyta; class Magnoliopsida; order Fabales; family Fabaceae; genus Vigna; species Vigna umbellata. The sequence goes on from NC_142166.1 coordinate 42,882,504, forward strand.
AGAGTGGGGAAGCTCAATCATGAGTAAAAAGGCGCAAAGGGCAAGATTCTCCTATAGTTTATTGCAGTTCATGAATGTAACACTAAAGCATATTTTAATTTTCTACAGCTATTTATGAAAGGTACGATTAAGTCACTATAAATTAAATAAAAATAAAGAGTGACTTTGACCTCATCCCATCTCAAAATAAAATAATAATCTACATGTATGAATGAATGGTATTTAAGCATGGCTGAAAAATACCCTAATTTATAAAGTATAACTTAATTAAAAAATTGTTCTTATAAAAAATTTACGTGTTAATATATAAAAAATTAATCTGATAGATATGGTCACTTTTACAACTTTTTCAAAAAGCAAATGAACAATGCTATATGTTTTTTTGTTATGTGTTAAAACGAAGGTGTTAATTGTTACATCACGTGCTTCCTTGGATGCTGTCGCTAGATGCATTCATAAACTGCGATTGGGTGAATGCCAGTTGGATCCATCTCCGCTTTCCCATAAAACTCATCCACTCTGTCACCTCAACGTCTCTCTCATAATTTCACCTTTTATTTTCCGATTCTACCCTCTCCCTTTCACCTAACCCCTCCTCGCCCTTATCCATTCTGAGGGTCAAACCTGAGAATTCTCACTCCTTGAAATAATCTAACTGGCCCAAGCTGTATCGCTTTTGTCACCTAGCCAGAAACCCTTCTTTCTTTTTCAATCCTATCCAACCGCTTCCCACTGCCTTCATTCTCACGCCTCCCACTCAGCACATTCTGCTCCCGCGCGTGCACCACACTAAACTAGGTTTACCTACCTCTTAACCCAAACGCTACTGAGTCAGGGTCCCTCACTTTACTTACTGAGCAAGCCCTGCCTCGTAAATGGCAGAGGAGGGGCTAACCACTCTTTAATCTCTCTTCTCTTCCTTTCTCCCCAAGTTCCACCCCCCTGCCCACAATCACAGCTAAAACCCACCTCATTCAAAATCTGCCCGTTACTGCCACCTATATATACCTCTCTCCTCTTATCCTCCTTCCACATCACTCAATCACACCCACTTCTTCTTCTTCTTCTTCTTCCCTTTCAAACATGTCCACATTCATCTCTTTTCACTGCTTCCTTCCTCTCTTCTTCCTTATCTCTCTCTTTCACCTTTCCTTAGCGGCTAGGAAGCTCGATGACCAGTCTCGGCTCCTCCGTTACCACAATGGTCCTTTGCTCTATGGCAAAATCGCCGTCAACCTCATCTGGTATGGCCGCTTCAAACCCTCTCAAAAAGCCATTATAGCCGATTTCGTTACCTCGCTCTCGTCTCCTGTCACTCCAAACAACCAACCATCTGTTACCACGTGGTGGAAAACCACCGAGAAGTACTACCACCTGAGCCCCAAGAAGGCTTCTTCTCTCTCCTTATCGCTTGGTGATCAGATCCTCGACGAAAGTTACTCGCTGGGAAAGTCACTGACAAACAAGCATCTTGTCGAGCTGGCTTCCAAAGGGGGGCAGAGGAACGCCATCAACGTTGTCTTGACATCCGCCGACGTGGCTGTTGAAGGTTTCTGTATGAGCCGATGTGGCACTCACGGGTCTGCCGCTTCCGCGGGTCACGTGAAGGGTGGCAAGAACTATAAGTTCGCATACATATGGGTCGGAAACTCCGAAACCCAATGCCCGGGTCAATGCGCGTGGCCCTTCCACCAGCCAATTTATGGGCCTCAGAATCCACCTTTGATTGCTCCTAACAACGATGTGGGAGTTGACGGTATGGTCATCAACTTCGCTAGCCTCCTGGCTGGAACCGCCACCAACCCTTTCGGAAACGGCTACTTCCAGGGTCCGGCCGAGGCCCCGCTCGAAGCTTCGTCTGCGTGTCCCGGTGTTTACGGTAAAGGGGCCTACCCTGGCTACGCTGGGGACTTGCTGGTTGATCCTACAACCGGTGCCAGCTACAATGTGAATGGTGCTAATGCGAGGAAGTATCTTGTTCCTGCTCTGTATGATCCTTCAACATCCTCTTGTTCGACTCCCGTGTGAGGAGGATCGCGATGATGATCCATGGCTGCCACTTCTATGACACACGGATTAGGAGGTTGTACAAATCTTCAAATAAACAAATTTGTAGGACTATTTCATTTATTTGTTTATATCTTCTGGATATGTACGCAGGACTATGTAGTAGAAAAACAAATGTTCTTCCATTTGTTTCTTTTAATCTTAAAATTAAGAGTATTGCTCTGGACCTAAATCTTCTTGCTTCTGGTTTCTAGTGTTTGAGACTGGTGGGTCTGAACCATTTGGGCATATTAACTTATAAAGTGGTGTATGAGTAACTTGCAAATCATTTGGAGAAACTGCATTTCTTTTAAGACAAAAAGCCTTAAATAGGGGAATGATAAATTGTGAATATTTTACTGATCCGGAAGACAAATATTTAGCTTTGGATACCTAATGGACAGGCTTGAAGGATGCAAAAGAACAGAGCTAATGAGTTTCTTTGGTAAAGAAAAATGCAGGGTTTAGACAAATTAGAATAACCATTAATGGAAGTTGAGTGGTGTTCTGAATAAGATGCTCAGCCAATGGAGGGAAAATGCTGCAATTTTGAAACTTAATGCTGCTTGGAGGCTTTAGATTGTAATTGAAAATGGGTAGGTGTAGGGGCCACAGACAGTGACATCATAATTAGTTCAAGTGTTGACCAGTACCCTGATTTTGGTTTATCATTCTAACATAAACTCAATGTTCATCCTGCATGTAATTGGCAAATTTAAATGATAACTAGCTTAAAAGGTAAACATAAACTTCTAACTCACTGTTCAAGTTAGTTTTTTAAATTGAAACATTACTGAAATCAGTAGATGAATGAAATAGAGCATGTTAGACATGATCTTATTTTAAATTTCTAGCCACAAATATATTTTTGAGCAGTCAATAACAGTGTAAATATATTTGTTGCAGAGACTTCTTCCAATGCTTTATAGTCCTCTCTGTATCGTTGGATCAAGTTTATTGAGAAACAGAAATTGTGTTTTCTACCTTGAAAAACACATTAAAAGTGAGATCCATAAAATAACTATGATTTACACTTTTTTAATGAATTTTAACTAGAGGCAGATAGAGCGTCATTGGCGCTTTCATATATGTTTTAGGTTTTGTAAAAGATAAAATATTGCATTGGAAAATTTAAGGAAGTGATGTAATATGATAGGAAAATTGTAAGGATTTACAAAATTTTAAAAGTAAAACTAGTTTTTACAAATCACAAATGTAACATTCCAAAAATATAGTCTAAAATTATATGATAGAATAATTACATTGAATAATAATATAGATCAGTCTTACATTAGAGAGAACCTACGGTCGTGGCCGAACGACCTTACAGAAAGACCAGACGTCATAAGTAATTCTGACTGAACGGTTTACAAAAGCCTATACCGAACGGTCAAAACAAAAGCAAAGGGAAAAGGTGATCGAGCATTCACCTTACTATCAGACTACTATTGACCGAACGATTCTACTGCTCGGCTTTAACTTTTACCTCTACTAAGTTATCTTCCTCCAGCGCCTCTTCCAGCAGCTCGTCTCCTTCTGCTCACATCTACACGGATGATCATTGCAACAGAAGGACAACCGAACGTACAAAACATACAAGACAGGAAACACATGGTAAGCTTATATAATTTAATTCATGTATAAACATATATTTCACACAATCAACCAAACAAGATAAATTCATCATTCGTTCATACAAAGCCTAATACTAGACTGATTGTCCGGACTGTATGAAATCTGTATAGCTACGACGTTTGTGCACCCGGGTGATGTAGTAACTGGGATACCCTCAACAGCTGCCACCCGAGGTTAGTCCTATCTGTCCAAATTAACCATAAGGACTAGGACCTCCTGCCGTTCCCACACATGACCTACCCTCCTCTACTTGAGGACGAGTACTCACGGAATATCAGGATGAACCGCCAGCTTAGCATGCCCACATTCATACTTTACCAATTTCAATATTCATTCATGAGTCATTCCTCCCTAGAACATTCGTCCATAATCCAAAACATTTCATCCATATCATATTCTCTTCATTTTTCATTATCAATCATCTCAATTTCATCTTTCATTATCAATCATCTCAATTTCATCTTTTATTATCAATCATTTCAATTTCATCTTTGTACAAAAATTATTAAGGACAACAGATACCGAACGTTCAATCCTAACTCAGAACGAGAATGAACACTTGGAACGTGACAGAGAGGTCTCCAGTTCCAGAATAGATTAAGACCGAGAGGGTTACTATCGGGTTGAGAAAGAAACCGAGTACGACTCTATATCACAAGAACGACCAGAACGAACGTTACTTACAAAGTGAGCCAAATAAATGAACTGACTCTTGAGAGCTGAAACCGAACACCACAAAGACCATGCCAAGTGCTAAGACTCTAGGCTGAAACCAATGAATACAGACACTTCAAAGAATAATACTTAGAAGAATTCACATGATTAAACCGTACGCTTATAAATACTTAACTTATTTGAATTTACATCTAGAAATTCGAATGTCAGTCAATAACCGAGCACGGTAGAGAGAAAAGTCTATTGAAGTTGGACGAACGTTATTTTCATCAAGATATATTATAAAAGAAAACGAGTACGAGCGCTTGGTGTAAGACCGAGCACTACTAAACTTATATTAGAAGGTTTGATAAATATAATAAGATACCATTTGGAGTAGTGTTTAAGAACAAATGAATATATATATATATATATATATATATATATATATATATATATATATATATACACACACTTAAGTTTATAACCGAATACCAAGAAACAACTATGCTTGGCCAAACGCTCATGCACATTATTACGAAACGAAGACACTCCTCCTCAACTAGGATTCTTCCCAAATGAAAGAATCCAATTCTAACCAAGTTTATTAGAAAAATCGAACGGTCAATGACCGTTCAGTTACGAACGTACACGGGAATTTCATATTCAAAAATCATTTATCTCAATCCAATTTCTCAACATTTATTTTCATAACTTCATATATTCATATCATAGTCAATTTTCATACTTCATACAATCCATATCATAGAAATTTCATATATTTCATACATCAGAACATAGCACAATCATATTTCATTTCCAATCATCAAATCAACGAACGTTCATGCAGCACAGCAACATACAAATTAAATTAAATAAGCTTCCCTTACCTCTGAGCATGACCAGACGTTCACAGAGGCAGAATACAGTTCACCACTACCAGTTCTTCTACCCTCAACGCTCGACAATTTTCCAACTAAACCAACTAAAACCAAAACATTCTCAGAACCACTCATTTGGAGAATGGTGATCAACACATGAAACCAGAACTGGGTTTGCATGTCTAGGAAAACGAACAACTAGGTGAAAAGAAAGACTTACCAGCTTAGCTTCACTAACCGAACGATTTATCTGGAAGCTCTTGACGCCGGAAGTGCTTCTACGATGGCTGAACGGAGATCGGAGAAGAGAAAGGGTGAGATTTCGTAAAGAGAAGATGAAGGAGTTTTAGAGAGAAGGAGGAGAAGACGAAGTTCCAGAGTTTGGAGGAGAGGTTGCATGCAGAGAATGGCGTGGATTTCTGAAAACTCAAAGTTTTCCTTCCAACGTCAAAAACGAGCGTCCGCTCATCTGCTGACACCTGTCTTCCACTATCTGATTTCCGGATCCTCTTCGCTTGACACCTGGCGTCCGTCATCTGAGTGTCGAGCCCCCCTCTTGACACGTGAACTCCACTAAACGAATCCTGAATGCGTTTTAAATGGACTCTGACAACAATCTATTATTTTATTATTAAAATTTTAAAATTATAAATAAAAAATTAGTTTATCTATATCTCTTACGAAAGGTTATATATTTTTGAAGGTATTTTTTATTTCATTTACCTTCTCTCTAATATTTTAATAATCTATACAATTATAAAGAACTACAATTATAGTCAATCAATATTTTATTTAGACTAAGTTTATTTCTTTTGAATAGATAGTTTTGCATATTTTTTATAGAAGACTTTACATATGATTTTAGAAGCTTAAAATAAATATCTTTTTGACTAAAATAGTTAAGACGTGGTTTATATGTTCAGGAAGAGCATTCCATAAGATTTAGTATTTTTGGAGCTTTGTGAGTAATAAACTCAAATGTCAAGTAAGAAAGTAATTATTTATTTTTGATTATTTTTATTCTATTCATTGATTGATTAAATTTGATGATGTTATGATATATATGATGAGATAGGATGAGTATATTGTTTGTGGTGTTAAATTCCGTAACAGCTGGTAACCATGGTACTCAATGTAGACACATATATGAGTCTTTTTAGTAGTAGATAAACCTAATCCATATCACTAGCAAGAAATGGAATGTTATTTTTCAGACGAAGAAAAAAAAACTATGCTGTGGCTATAAAAATACGGTGACGAAAATAATTGAACACTGTGAATGAGAAGTATTGTCCAATTCTAGAAATAATGTATGTGGACACAGCAAAATGTGATTTGCATGGGTTACAGCAAAGCAATTGGAAGCATATACTGAATCCTAGAAAGGAACCAATTATCTTTGATGGGATTGTCCCACATCCAGCTTTCTGTACAAATATCTCATCTAAGGCAGAAATTAAGAATGTTCTCAGACATGCTTTCTTTGTTCAAGTAGGTCCTGTTCTTTGTTTTTCCGCATCACATACATTTTGTCCTTTCTCAGCCATTTCCTTAACTTTGTTTTTGCTTTTTGAATACAAGTTTTTTTCTCCATTAGTTATACTCAATTCTTGTTGTAATGGAATAAGTTGTTCAGTGATTAGGATGACTGTTACCAAATTACCCACACGAAGTGAGAAATAAATTGTGTTGAAAAAACACTAAGTGCTCCTGAAATTTTCAAAAATATAATCAGTTAAATTATCATTCATAGTTTGTATGTTCTGGGCTAAGTTGTCCTTGGACATATTTATATATTATATTTTTCATATATTTTTTTTACATTTTCTCTGTGCAGAACACATAAAATATATGTTTTATAAACTGAATAATATTACTATAAATAATAAAAAAATTATCTTGATTTATCTTCTTCATTTATCATTTATTTTTCTTCACGAGACTCTGTTTTTATGGGTCATGGCTAGTTTTCCCTTTCCACCAGCCCATGTACGGCCCACAGAGCTCTTTTCTGATTGAACTAAACAACTACATGGGCTTCCACCCTTGGAAAATTGGCAGTTCAAATAGTTCAAAAGACTGATGGGAACTCTTGGTCGATCCCATAACTAGTGCTACCAATGTATGATTTCACTTTGTTTTAATTATTATTTATTGTGTTTTTTTAATTATTATATTTTAAATCTAGAATCCAATTTCGTCCTCTACAAAAATTTTCAAAATTTAAATGTTTTTATGCATTTAAAATTTTAACTAATTTAAAAAATACATTCAAGAAAAAAAATCCAATTTTAAAAATAATCATTTTAAATGAGTCTAAAATTTTTTATATGTTAAAAAATTAACTTTAAACCTAACAAGATCTTATAAAATCAATTTATTATGTAAAATTTACACTAATTTGATCTAATTAATATGTGCATATTAATACATCTTCATCCAAATCCAAATGTATAACTAAACATTAATAAATTGTTCAATAATAATTTGATAAATAGTAAAATAATAAATCTAATGAACTTAGGATAAATTCTAGGATTAACATCATCTTAAAAAATAAAGTAAACTTTACAAGTATTAATACTTATATTCCGCGTATTTCCGTACATTTTTCTCTCAAAGAACACTTAACCTTTTAAAAGTTATTTTCTTCAACAAATTAGTATTAATACTTATCATTATTATTATTATTATTATTATTATTTTGTTTTGGGCCAAGCTGTCATTGAGCTTTATTGAAGGATACTTTCTATTTACACTTCCTGAAATTTTTTGTACCACTCTTTTCCTTTTACTATGAATGTCTGACCATTCATTTCCGAACCGTTTTTAGAATGTATTAATTCCAAAATAAATACAGAGTGGTCCAATCTTTTCATGTTTTGAATTATAAAGTCAAACTTAACAAAAATAAAACACATTTAAAATATATAAGAATAAATATATTTATTTTTTAAGGTAAAGCACCATTTGTTCACATAGTTAAAACGAAAAAACAATAGAAGTATAAAATTTAAATAAAGAAATATTTTATAATATATTTTTAAAGCAAATGTTTTGTACTAAAAATATTTTGACTAAATTCTATTGAAGTATTAAACACACTAAAAACAACTGAATGTTACTAAATAGTATGAGTTAGATGGGAGTAACCTTAGTAGATTTTATCCAAAATTAAAACATATGGTAAATTATTATGACATGAATTGTGATGATATTTAAAGGACATTTCTCCATATCTGAGTCTTATTGCATGTGGTTTTATTAACTAATCTGAGTTAATTTTGACAGAAAAAGTTGTGTATTTTTTGAAACTCTTGAAAATGATTTAAGTGGTGCATTTAAGATAGTACACCTGTAATCTAACTTAGTGAGAATTGGTAACCCTCATAGAAACTCCTTGGTTTTTAAATTCAACAGCTTGTCCTCTAGTCAACATCAAACTTCAATCTTCACCACTCGCCCGTGTTATTTTCACATGCCCACAGTATATAACCTCTTTTTTAAGGACAATGTTCTCTCACACACAACACAACACCAGTCCCAGTCAACCTTTTCTACCGACTCGTGTCGGTGTAACCCTTTTCCCAACCCGCTTCTAACTCTAATAACTCGTGAGTGAGTTCTCTTCTGTTTTCTTCTGTTCTCTTCTGTTCTCTTCTGTTCCTTCTCTCTCTACATTTACTCACTCTCCTAACAGTAATCTCTTTCATCAATAGGTTTCATGAAATGAAAATATTTAATGTTTTTTATTTTGGAGTATTAAATACTACTAGTAATTTTATTTGACATTAAAAAGGTGGTACCGTGGGATGACGATGTCATTAAATATCTGTCATGTTTTCTTGCCAAAATTGACCTTTTAATAACAATTTAATGTTTTTTCTTTTCTTGCTGTTTTAAAATCTTCTGGGCTAAGACAAAATTGACAGTTTGAGTATTGCAGTAACAAAACATTCATTGGTATTTTATCTTGCTTCTTGTGTGTGTTTTCTTTTATTTAGCCTCCAGCTATACGCAAATACAATACTCTAGTCCTTTTTGGTTGAAAGGACTCACTCTATCTATCCATTGGTTTGCTATTTCTTCATCTCAACCAGTACTTTCGCTCTCTCTACTCTACAGACTTCTCACACACATTACACATGTACCTTTCTTTGCTATTATACTGTGGCTTTACTCTTGTTCTTGTTGCAGCTGGTGGTTGCATTGAATCGGAGGGTGGGTGGGAAGACGTGTCTTCTTGTGTAGCTTTCCCTTTCCTCTCTTTTTCCCGGCGCATGTGGCGGATTAGACGCTCACTGCTTCCATAATTCAGCTTCTCCCAGGAACACTGTCTCCTCATCTAAGATTTCCTCTGGTAACTCTAAATCTCATACCTTTTTGTTGCATGTGACTCTTTTTTATTTTTGTTTCTCTCTCTTTCTCTCTTTCTCTCTTTCCCACCTACCCTTTTGTTTATTCACTCACAAAACTAAGAATCCTCCCCTCACTTTCTCAGACAAAAGAAAGAAAATCAATCTCTGGATTCTTTGTTTACTCAGTATTTGCTACCTTAAAGACTAAATTTCTTGTTTTTTTTCTCTCTCCTTCCTCTCTTTCTTCTGGGCGTTCTTTGCAAAAGCCTGGAGGGGTGGCCGACTGTGTCCATCGCTTGGACTGTGTGATTTCTGGCATTCACCCAAGCCTGTGGAAGCTCTCTTGCGGAAAAGCAAAAAAATGTACTTCAATTTTTGTTCTGTCAAGGGAAATGTTCTGGCAATTTTTGTTCTGACATGTTATGTATTCCCAAGTTCTTCTTGTTAGAGAGTAGTGAGATGAACATGTAAAGTTGAGATCTTTTCAATTATCTTCAATCAGGGAAGTTTGATTTTTTTGCTATCGAAATTCCCTTTGTCTTCCGGTTTTCGATCTCTCTAACCCTTTCCGAAAGATGCTTCCTTTTACTGATTATTCAGAGAATATTTAAAATTAAACTATTCATTCACATGCTTGGGACAGATATTTTGGTGTATGTGTGAGTCACTGAATCTGGTTATTCAATATGTTTTTTTATTTTTGGCCTTTTCTGTGGAGAGTTGTATTTTTTTGTTAATACTTTTTTCATTGATATATACATCTTTGTATTTGATGCTTGAACCTGAACTATAAACCACATAATTTTGAAATTTTGTTCTTTTATAGATTGGATGGAAGAAGCGTTTGAATTTCGAAGTTGGGCAGAATTGATTCCTGATGCCCTAGGGGTAATCTTCACCAATCTTTCTCTTCAGGACAGGGTGACGGTGATCCCCAGAGTGTGTAAATCATGGGCTAATGCAGTAACTGGACCCTACTGCTGGCAAGAGATAGACATTAAGGATTGGAGCAGCCGATGTCAGCCCGACCAACTCGATCGGCTACTTGAGATGCTTATCACAAGAAGTTGTGGATCCCTCCGCAAACTCAGTGTTTCTGGTCTCCAAACTGAAAGCATCTTCACTTTCATTGCTGAAAAGTAAGCAGAACTCTGCAATTTTAATTAATTACAAACACTTTAAACTTTAGTGTAAATCATGTGGATAGATAGTTTTCTAATCACTGTTCCAATTGCCGACAAGTCTAGTATTAGAATATAAATTTGACACATTTGATGTTGTCCCAATGCTGCTACTGCTAGTTCACATTACATAGTCTTCAGTTAGTTAGCGAAGATGGTGTTACTAGTTAGCTGCATCCAATTAGCAATCTTTCTTACACAAAATCCTTCTACTCTTTTGCAAGTGCCTGTTCCCTCCAGACTTTGCGGCTGCCAAGGAGCAGTATGAGTGATGCCATTGTGGAACAGATTGCTGGGAGGCTTTCTATGATTTCTTTCTTGGATGTGAGCTACTGTATTAAAATCGGCCCCTATGCACTTGAGATGATTGGCAAGAACTGCAAACTGCTAGAAGGGTTGTGTCGAAACATGCATCCGCTGGATACTGCAGGCAAGCCTTATCAGGATGATGAAGCATATGCAATTTCCTCCACAATGCCTAAGCTCAAACATCTTGAAATGGCCTATCATCTTATCAGCACTTCAGGTGTCCTCCAAATACTTGCAAACTGCCCAAAGCTTGAATTTTTGGATCAAAGGGGATGTTGGGGTGTGACATTGGACAACATGTTCTTGAAGCAGAAATTCCCAAAACTGAAGGTTTTGGGGCCTTTTGTTCTTGACACTTACGAGAGTGATGGATGGGATGATTTCTCAGATGTGTCAGATGCTTCTGAGTACTTGGCTTGGGACTTTGTGGCTGGTGGCATGGGTGAATACTATGTTGATGATAGTGACAGTTATGATGGAATGTGGGATGATGAAGGCAGGCTAGATGAGCTTCATTTTGGGTTTTATGAAGGGATAGAAGATGCAGGAATGTATTGGCCTCCATCTCCATAAGCTAGCTGCTTTACTTGTGATCAATTGTATGTTTTTTCTACTCTTGTAACTAATGCTTCCTCCTACTTTACTTTTATGTGGTGTCCTATGAATCATGTGTTTTTCCTTCAGAATTGAAGTAAGTTTGGCTTGCTTTGCCTAGCATATGCATAACTGAGTGATGTTGTTATTGACCTACCTTAGATTTCTTGTTTAAGTAGGCAAAGGAAAGGGAAGAAAAAGCTCCCTGTTTCCCATGTTAGAGCTCTACATGTAATTGGAACATCTGGTTTAACCATATTGTACCTTCCTGAAGATGTCTGTTTGATGAGGTTGCCCAATTGGATTTTCAATATTTGTTCTGCATTGCTAAAAATGAAAGCTGACATTGTTCCATATAATACCTGGTTAACAAGTTTGATGGATTTTTTTCAATGTTATAATCAAGTTAAAAATATATCTAAAATAACCTAAAGTGGATAAGTTTTTGAATTTGAGAAAGACTTATGAGATCCCGTGCTATAGTTGCACTTCGATTAATTATGTAATTTCCAACCTTTTTTGAAAACGACCCTTGAATATTTTTATGTTTTTTGGTGATTCATGATTCTTCTGTTTCCACTTCATGGAACTAATAAAGCTTGGAAAAGATGATTTTTTTTCCGTGGTCTTGTATTGTTGCTTCTGTCTGAGTCAACATTACCAACTGGTGCTGTCATCAAATTCATGCATTCACGTGTTCATCAAATCGGAGTCATTAAATCAGGTCAGCTAACAAATGAACGTCTTGACGTGAAAACAGGAACTGATAGCTTTTGTTCATATATGAATAATTATGTTCCTTGTTCGATTCTAAACATGTTAGATTAACATGTGTTTGGTTCTCGCGTTTACCATACGATTAAATCAATGGAAAATACAGAACCTGTTTCTTTTTTCCTAAACTGATGCGTCTAACTCACAAGATACAGAACCAAACAGGCACTAAGATTATAAATCTGCATAATGCGTATTTGTAGGAGGGGTTGTGCAAGATGCTGCTTATTTGATTGATGAGATCAAACTATGTAATTATAGTTCTGCGCATTACTTGGTAGTTGAAAAAACATTGAAAAAATAGAGTCGGTGTGTTCAGACACATGTTTCTCTCTTTGCAAAATAAACTACTTTTGTATTTCATGGCCAAGATAATGAACCAAGTACAACATTTATCAGACATAATTATAAAAAAATATTTTAAGATATAGTAAAATGAAAACGGAAATTTTAGTCAACCTATTTCATTAATCATTCTGATATATATGTATTGTTGCAGAGAATTACCCATACTATATAACTTGCCATTAAAATAGAAATTCATTCTCTTGGATGATGAAAATAAAATAGAACAGAATCGAGATTCGTGAACACCAAAATATAAGAGAAACATGCTGAAAGGTACTTCCATGGCAGAAAGAGTTGCCGTGACTGTTTGCTTTGTTACCTTTTTTTTAACCTTCAAAATTCAAATGATACAGGATAGCATTACAGTGAAAAAGACGATTTTTTGCTGGGTTTGGTAAACTGAAACAACATGTGTATCAGTTGCCGTACTTTATTCTATGGGCCCATAAAATAGAATTCATTACACTGTACAATACACAATTACATATACTCGTGTATATATACTTATCATATTTACTTTTACAAAAAACAAACACCTTCTTGAGAATACATCATACAAGAAAAAACGTACCATATTTATTCAGTATGAGAGAGGGTTGATGTTATTTTTTAAGTCAGATTTTAAGTCTCTGATGTATAAAAATAGCACGTTAGTCTTTCTCAAACAAATAATCATAGAAAACAATGATCATATGTTTTCTCAGAATCTGCCAGACAAAGAGAGGATCCAGCAAAATCATAAACTTACCAGATAGTTTCCTTAACCGTGTGTGATTTACTACTGAGTGAATAAAATTAGTATGTGTTATAAAGCAAATGATTGGTAAGAGTTTAAAAAGGTTTTTGGTGAAGCGTTTCTTATATTCTCATTTGTCGCGGCAATCGAGTAGAAAAAGAGGGACAATGAATATCTGTATGATTCATGCACTTTTAATGTTGTGTGAAGATTCCGGGAATGTCCCTGGTGGATCTTTGTTCATAGTTCGTATTATTAATTTGGTGTTACATTCTTTAGTATTTGTTTAGCATCCATCCACATAAGTAAAGTAATAATTCCCCCTGGGTTTAATTAATTAAGTTGTATGCTACAGAGTAGCTAGTAGTCACATGATTACATGTGATAATGTTTTTGGATCTTGCAGACCATTGTGATTTCAATTTATCCTTTGAAACTTGTGTCCGACCATTATTTTGGAGAGTTCAGATAATGCCATTAAAGTTGGTGCAGCACGTGCTTAAGAAGTTCAGAATTAATTAATTAGGGTTTAATAAAATTGATTTGTGAGTTTCCCTGGTTGTGATTCAGAAAGAGGAGGTTTTGTTTGTCCTGATTGTCCAATTGTGAAGGCAGAGTTGGAGGACCACCGAATGCAGAGTCCTCAGTTTCACATATCTGGTGCCTGTTGCTTCATCACAGATTAGATCCTCTGGAATATACAACTTTTCCTTTGAGTGTGAGGTTCTGCATAATGCTCATCATGAAATAACCAGTGGTCCCAATTCCATCTCTATTCTCTACGTAAAATCACGTAATAATTCGGATTCCTATCAACAAAATTTAAATATTCTTTTTTCTTTATCTTTTAAAATATTTTTTAAGGACAAAATAGTAATGAAGTTACACATTTTAAAGCATATAAATCGTTGATTCTAAGGATGTTGTTTAACAATTTAAAACATCATGGATTGATATATAATGAACCGGACTTAGAATTTAATTAGTATGATTGTAAGTGTTTTAAGTGTGGGATAAGGTCAACAGTTTACTCTTGTTTAAACTGTCGACTGTCAAAGTGTTAATTCTTACGTCATAATATCTCTCTTCACGTGTCTATTATATTTGAAGAACGTTACTTACAAAAAATATTTCGATAATAAAATCAATAAATATTTAATAATTTAAGTTATTAATATATATTAAATATTATTATCTACTTCTTTATTTTAAATTTGTATTATAAATTTTAAAATGATTCTTCAATTTAAAAAACAATGTATGATTGTATTTATGGTATGAATAACTATTTGGACTGTTTAGGACTAGTTCAGTATAATGTTAACCAGACAGTCATCTCATAAGTATACTATTCAAAATATTAACTCTACAGAAAATATTTTTCGAATGTGAGATTTTGTTTTTTCTCAAACTATCCTTCTTTTCCTTCTATTCGCCATTCTTCTCCTTCCTATTGCCGTCAATGAAATAAAAAATGAAACAGAAACAAAATTACATCCAAATCAATTTAAATTGAAAAGGGACCCCACAAATTCAAGTACACCAATGTCATTATAATGGGTTTATGGGCTCCCTTTGATCGGGAGGAATAATCATATATAACATTTATCTCCCTTAGTTGACGGGAGAGAGGTGCTAAAGGAAAAATTCATTATTAAAAATCAGTGGAAACTGTGCGTTTATTTTTACCTTATTATAAAATAAAAAAATAATTATTCTAATTATTATTAAAAAATAACTATTTTACTAAATTTATGAAAAAATAATATTCTTAAAAAATATTTACAAACAAATAGATACAAAACTTAAAAGATAAAATAATTAATAAAATAGTTATATTAATAAGAGTAAAATTGGCACTGAAATATGTACACTAAAAAACGATGCGGAGCAATTACTAAATAGAATATTCTTTATATATAAATATTGATAGAGTATCAAACGGAGCAAGAAGGGGAAAAAATATTGTGATTTTCACGTACTTACTACAGAACAGATTTTTAAACTGGGGGATTTCATTTATCATCAGATCATATTGGTTCTGGGACGAAAGTTTTGTAAACGATGATTTTCCTTTTCATTTTTTTTTAATAACATTTTTGTCTTCATTGTACCTATTATTTATATACTTGTTGGATATCCTCTTATATTCTTTATTGATATATTTAACGAATTTCTTTCTTTCATATGAACAACTATCATAGTTTTTATCTTTAGATTAAGATATTCTTTTTATGTTAAGAGTATTTATGTTTAATATACTATCATTATTTTCGTTCTTTTGTCGTAATTTACTTTTATTGATATTTTTTTTTAAATTGTTACAAGCTGAGAGAATTTTATTTTATTACTTTTTGAATGTTAATTTAATATATTTTCTTCTTTTTATTTTATTTCAAACTGTCTAATAAATGTATATGAAAAACAATATTAACTACCTTACTTACATCCTCTATTTATAGTGTTTTTGGTGAACTTTAATATTTTATGAGACCGAATTATAGTTTAATGACATCATAACCTTACTTATGAGAGTAATTCATATATTACGTTCTTAATTCTATTTTGTTGATTTCTTAATCATTGTACTTAGTTTGAGACGTTTATTCGGACAATCATGTGTCTTCGTGTTTATATTGACATTTCTTTGATTGATTATATAAAAATTTTCTGTTAAACCATTTCAACTATCGATTATGAGTTTTAGTTAAATGTTGTACTATACAAAGATTATTAAAAAAAATTTGTTGATGATTTTTTTTTCTTATTTTTTTTTACTTGAAGGATGAAGAACATAAAATAAGAAATTCTTTGAAAGAAGGAAGGAAAGACAAAACTTATTATTTGTTAAAAATGTGTATTTTAACACCCACGTGCATGTAGTTTTATCAAGTGTTTTGTGGATGACAAAATACAGTAACATAGTAGAATAAGTTTGAATATTTGTAGGCCTCAAAATTAGAAGCCAATGAAAAGAGACTAAGAGGGTTCATGGTAAAGTATGTAAAGTGCATTTCCTACTTTAAAAGATATGGTAAAGTGGCACACCTAACTTAACATTTTCCAACTTACTTTATAATAAGATTGAATACTTTTTTTTTCAACTCGTAATAGTGTACGATTAGATAATCTGTACAAATATTTAAATAGAAAATGAGTAATTTCAAGCAAGATTTGTTTTTTAGGTTGATCATTGAGATGGATGATGTTAAACAATCATGTTGATTTCTAACAATAAATTGTCACCATATATCATGGAGTGGGAACTAACTTTGAAGTATAAATTCTCAATATTGATTTCTCCAACTACCAATATCCTTATTTGTTCACATCATTATTTCCCTCTTTCTTTGTTTACCTTGGTTCAAATTCAAACCCAATTGTTACTTCTACATTTTTCCAATTATAGTCATTTTAATTTCAATTTAGAGAGAGAATTCTTGGTTTCAAAAGGTTCAATTTCAAATTTATTTGAAAATTTTGGGTTTGATTATCGGGGTTTCTTTCAACTTGAAGCTTTAGACATTTTAAATGAGTATTGTGATTATTATTATTCCTTTTTGGGATGCCAATATTTCATTTTTGTAAGTACTATAAGTGGGAATTTTGAATTCTTTATTTATGGGGTTTGAATATGGGTGAAAGAGTTTTAAAATTCAAAATCCATTTCCTTTTATTTGGATTTTTTGTACTATATGATACATTGTAGGTATTGGGTATGTTTCCTTCTTTATCACCTGAATCATTTTCCTAATTCAATACAAATCATCTACCCCCATTAAATAATGCAATTCCTCACACTTTCATCCCCTTTTATTTGTCCCTGTGACTCTCACTCGTACATGTGTGAACAATAAACTATTCAAATTAAAATATTAAGATTAAAACATAATTATTAAAAAATTCATTAAAAAAATCAAATATAAGTTTTTAACATATGAATTCATCAATATTACTGGGGATGGACAATAGGTATAAACACCATATGGGTTTATTGCTTTTAGATTAACAGAGTATGGGCTTATAATATAGGGCCTTGTGTCCTTTCAAATAAATGGTTTTAGCAATTGACGAAATGGCAGTTTCTTCCTTCACCTTCATAAGTTTCTTTATGCACCTATCTAAAAAAAATTCATTTTCTCCTTTTCTTTACAATCTGAAAATCATTTGACTTTCGTCAGATTGCAATATCCAAAACTTATTTTTTACTTCTGAATCATGCAATTTGAATTTTCTTTGAAAAAAAACTGATTTTTAAGTTATATAATTCAAAAATCATTTTTCAAATTGTATGATTACAAAAGAATAATATATATATTATTCCTAGAGGAATAGCCATCGAATTTCAGAATCTGATTTCTTTAGAATGTGGTGTGTTTGGAAAAAGTAACTAAATTGTATAATCCGTTGATCACCGAAGATAGATACCGGATTTTGAAATTTAATGATTACACTACTAAGAAACACACATCAAATTTTATGTTTGGGTACACCAATATCCATATTACAAAATCAGGTTAACAATATTAATCTGGAAGAAAAATATCAAATTTCAAAATCTAGTTAACGTAATCGAATCAATTCCGAATTAACAACGTGTAGCGTGTTAATGAACAAAACAGGATTTCACAATTGAACAGGTAAGGTCGATGGTGTTTAAATTTCAATTAAAGAAATATAGAAAATTTTGAATTCTATAGTTCTCATAATATTCTTATATATAATTGTTTAAGAAAAGACTACTTAAATCAAACTTATCTTTTTAGTTTTATTGACACAAAGTATTTAACTATTTTTCCAATTATAATTACATGCTGGTCCATTATCACTTTGCTTACATTTGTTTGAAACAAATCTTATTATGTTTATAATACAATATTTATTCTTTTAATATTCTAAATACGGTAACTTTATTCTTTTAATATTCTAAATACGGTAACTTTCACGTATTTAATAAAAATATATTGTAATATTATTCGTTCATGTGAAAATTATTTTATATAATGATCGAGCATAAGAACTAAATGAGTAAGTGTAGAAAATGTACTATTTTCTTTAACATTTATTTGATCTAAATCTAGTTTTTGTTTTGTAAAAATAACCATAATGTACTTTAAAATCACAATTTATAGTTATTCAATCAATCAGAATGCATACTGACAGCCCTTGATTGATTTTATAATAACTAACTATTTATTTAGTTAACTTTATGATAAAATAAATTTTAATATTTTAATCTCATTTTGAGTATTCATGAATTTTCTAACTATTTTTTTTAATGACCCATTGTCATTATTTTTTCAATTATAACTAAATAATCAATTCATCATTAAAAGCTTTTTTTCATTTTATTTTTGAAACCTATAATCACGTATACATGTAACTAATTTAGTTAGACATGTAATTAATATTAAATGCATGATAAAGAATTTACAATCTTTAAAAAGAAAAAAAAACATGTGAGATGATAAAAAGAGATATCAATTCGGTTAGGATAGTTCTAACCTATCTCGAATCAAATTTTAAAATGTAGATTTTAATTTAAACTATAAATGATTCAAAATCTTACAACCCAACCTAAACATTTAGACATTATATATTTAAGCGATTCAATAACTTCGCGAATAAAAAAAAAATAGTTATTTGATATTTTTTTACGAACTAAAATCTTAATTGAAAATAAAAGAAAGTCTTTCAAAATCATCCCCAATAATGGTTCTTAAATGCTTGTATTCTTTTATACTCAATTCTTCAATAACAAGTCACTAAAGATATTTAAATAAGTGAAACAAAATAACGAACCAACTATTTTTTATGCATTTTCCAACTAATTTTATCAATTACCACAATTAACTATAATATTAAATGTCTATCATAATTAATTGACTGTCTTTGAAAAGAAAAATAAAAAGGTTAAAGAATTTGGTTAGAATAGTTTTAATAAATCTTGAATCAAATTTTAAATTGTGAATATAAATTATGGTAAATCTTACATGTATTTTCATTTCATGATCCATTCTATGGTCAAAGAGACATTAGAGAGCAATGGTCAGAATTTCTTTCGAGAAAGCTTTTCATGAATTTCCATCAAATCTGAGGATACTCGCTGTTGACACGGATTCTACTGTTCTTGAATTCATCAAGAAGATATGTAACAAATATTGTTATGAAGGTTAGATATAGAATACTAAGTTGATCACTATTTTTTTTGTTAAAGTAAGAGATAATATTTTGTTCTGTTAATGATAATTTTAAGGTTGTTTGCAGTTATCACATGCACAGAATCGTTACGTGCTACTGAGATTTTGCAGGAAAGAAAACACGATATTGATTTAGTATTGATGGAGGTTCATATGCCAAAGATGGATGGCCATGAATTCTTACTTGCCAATCAAAAAATTGATGTTCCTATCATCGGTATGTAACTACTCTTTTATGTTTTTCCTTAGATTTTGAACTTGTTTAACTGATCAAGTTTACTATGCAGTGATGTCTTGGGATGACAACAAAAAATCTGTAATGAAGAGTATAAAACTTGGAGGTTGTGATTACTGGATTAAGCCTTTGCACGAGGATCGACTCAAGAACATGTGGACACATGTTGTTAGGAAGTCTATGAGTGAGAATAGGATGCGAAAAGACTATTTGAGCGGGAATTCTGAATTTGTTTCTTCTTCTACTCTTGAAATTTCAAGAAAAGTTGATAATGTCGGTGAATCACCTTCGAGAAAGAAGTCTCGTATGATATGGACATCAGAAGTGCATGGTAAATTTGTCAAAGCTGTCAATCAAATTGGACTTGCTAGTATGATTCTTTAGCCCTTCTTTTATTTTTCTTTATTTATCCAATATTTAGATTTAATTTATGAGATGTATGTATTAATTCAAGTCCACATTTTAAACATGATTCACAGTTTTTATTGTTACCTTTCAGATGCTGTGCCAAAGAAACTTGTTGAGCTCATGAATGTGCCTGGTTTGACAAGAAACCATGTTGCTAGTCACTTACAGGTTTGTGTCATTTTAGATGCTTGCACTTGTTCAAAGTAAATAAAATTTTGGTTCGTAGATCCTTTATTTATTAAACATTTACAACATTGATTGGCAGAAATATAGAAATACTTTGAAGAGAAAACCTCAGCAATCTGCTACAGCTATACCACTGCATAACCATCTTCGTGCAGAAGAAGCTTTGAGTATGGCACTTAATCACCCAATGGCTCCCTATACTACTAACTTTGTTTTTCCACAGTCCTCGGAAACTATGCCTAACAGTGTTTCAGTAGATACATTGCAACAACAGCAGGAAATGCAGCAGTGGATGGAGTCTTTCTTTTTATGAGTTTCTATCATTTTTGTTGTACAAGGGATATTAGTTTTTCTTTATATGTAGGAATCCAATGGTTTTTTTTTTAACTTTTTCTTTTTTGAATTCTTCTTTTTTTATAAATTTTATAAAGTTAAATGTAAAAGGGATTATTCGGTTTTGTAGATTTTTTTTTATGAATATTTTAGTTGTTCTTGATAGTATGGTTTCAAATTAACATTACGTTATTTTAGTGTTAGATTAATAGAAGTATTAAGTGATTATAGCCCATGAAAACTAAATAGATTATGAGTATTAAATGTATATAATAAATAATTGACTGTCTTTGAAAAGAAAAAAGATGTGAAACGATAAAAAGGTTAAATGGATTCCGTTAAAATGTTTCAATCAACCATATCTAGAATCAAATTCTAAAATGTGAATATAAATGATATATTAAAATTTTTTCACTTTGCTTGCTTCATTTTATTCTTGTTATAATTTATTAAATTAATTTTTACAATTAATGAATAGTGTGTATATTAATTATCTTCAAGAAACAATCTTTAAAAAAAAAAATTAGTTATAATAACCTATTATTAGTTAATATAATTGATGTCACATGTGATTAGCAGTTATGAATTGTATTTTAAAACTCTTATGAAAGGAGCATCAATAAAGATCTTTTGGCAATCAATCAAAGAAAATATATACAAGTGTTTTTTTATATCAAATATATATTATCAAGTGCTCTTAAAGATTCATCAACTTCTCTCAAAGTTTTAAAAATTTATCAAAGGTTATGCTCCAAACGATTTTAAAATGTTTTTGTTGTTGTAATGTTATATTTAACCATATTATTTTCAGGTTTATGGTTGCTTTGTAACTAGATAGTAATTCTAGTTCTGTTTGTGTTTGTGATAAAGTTTATAAAGTTAGATATCTTCTTAAAGATATGAATTGTTGGAAGTTCCACGTCTATTAAAGATAAAATCAAATTATGTACAAACTTCACCTAAGTCCATTTCTAACATGGATAAGACCAATATCCTCTTAAAATAATTTTTACAAACGGCCCAACATTGTACACTTAAACCAGTGTGTGGCCCAGTCCAATGCGCGGCTTGGTATTTCCCAAGCATTGTGACTTCCAGCGTGGCAAAAACACACCACGAGAAACCTGAGGGAGAAGAGAGAGCAGGGCGTCGAGAAGCTTCGCCTCGGGTGCTGTCCAGGAGCAATCCGGCGACGATGGAGGCCGCTGTTCAAGGTGATGATGAAGACAAAAATGGAGGCGACAGTGAGAGAGGTAAGAAAAACTCTTCCTTGTATTATTTTAATGTGTCTGAAAATATTACATTCTCTGTGTATTGTATCTTGAAACTGAAACAGAGAAGCTCTATTTATAGAGCTTCTGTAAACCCAAAACTGTAAACTAAACGTAACAAACTAATAACTGTAAAATACAAGACTACTGTCTTTTGTTGACAGTAATGAATATTCATTCCCAATAGCCTCCCCTCAAGCTGGACGATGTATTGTCATCAGTCCAAGCTTGGGAACAATAGTCTTGAATCTGACGCGGTGAGGAAACTTGGTGAAGATATCGGCCAACTGCTCGTCAGATCGCACGGGAAGAAGATTTAGAAGGTGCTCCTGGATTTTCTCACGGACGACATGGCAGTCAAGTTCAATATGTTTAGTCTGTTCGTGAAAGCTCTGGTTATGAGCTATGTGCCTTGCAGACTTGTTGTCGCAGTACAAGGCTGGGATTCCTGTCTCTTCAATCTGAAGGTCCTTTAGGAGATAGCTCAGCCACTGTATCTCACATACAGTGGCTGCAAGGGCTCTATATTCAGCTTCAGTGGAGGATCTAGAAACGGTCCTCTGCTTCTTAGACTTCCAGGAGATAAGGGAAGATCCAAGGAAGACACAGAAACCAGTTGTGGATCTTCTCGTGTCAGGGCACGTTGCCCAGTCTGAATCGCTAAAAGCCTTTAGCTGCATAGGAGAATCAGCAGCAAAAAACAATCCCTCAGATGGTTTGGACTTTATATACCTGAGAATGTGCTGTATAGCACGATAGTGGTGATCAGTAGGTGAATGTACAAATTGACTAAGCAGATTAATTGAAAAACATAAATCGGGTCTGGTATTTGTGAGATACAGCAACTTCCCTATTAGCCTTCTGTAAGGTCCTGGGTCATCCAGGTAGTTGTTGGGCTTGTATAGTGAACTTGTATCACTTAGGAAGGGAGTAGATGAAGGTTTGCACCCCAACATTCCTGTTTCCTCCAGTATGTCCAAAGCATATTTTCTTTGACATAGGTGGATACCCTTTTTAGATCTGGCCACTTCCATTCCTAGGAAGTATTTGAGCTCTCCAAGATTCTTTATCCGAAACTTGTTGTGTAGAAGCCTCTTTATGTGATTGATTTCCACCATGGAGTTTCCTGCTAGCACAATATCATCAACATATACAAGTAGAGCAGTGAAAGTTGTAGGTGTTTTTCTAATGAATAATGAATGATCCGATTTAGATTGGGTGTAATTAGCATCTATAAGGAAAGTAGAAAGTTTTTCAAACCATTGTCTGCTGGCCTGCTTTAAACCGTATAATGACTTAATTAGTTTGCAAACCTGTCCCTTATTTGAGACATTCAAACCTGGGGGTGTCTCCATATAGACTTCCTCATTAAGATCTCCATGTAGAAAAGCATTGTCAACGTCGAGTTGGTGTAGGAACCAGTTGTTTGAGGCAGCTAGAGCAATAAGTAGCCGAACTGTGGTAAGTTTAGCCACAGGGGAGAAAGTGTCAAGGTAGTCTATGCCAGCCTGCTGCGTGTATCCTTTTGCCACCAAACGGGCTTTATACCTTTCAATGCTTCCATCACTTTTGTATTTTGTTTTGTACACCCATTTACATCCTATAGCAGTTTTTCCTGGAGGTAGTGAAGTCAAAACCCAAGTGTCATTGTCTTGCAAGGCTTTGATTTCTCTCTGCATTGCCTCTACCCATTCATTCATGCCTTTGGCCTCATTGTAGGATTTGGGCTCCTTATTTCCAGTGACAGCCATAGTGTATCTTAAATGTTTGTCTGAAAAATTGTCACAACATAAGAGATCAGAAATTGGATATGGAGTTTTAAAAGAATTCTTTTCAGTCAAGGAATGGTTAACCTGATGAACATAATCCTTCAAATACGCAGGGGTCTTTCTGGATCTGTCAGATCTTCTACATCTCTGATTTTCTTGGCTGTTTTCTGTATTGTTGCTGCTGCCTTCATCATCAGAGGGCAGTTGGACCTCTTCTGGGTCAGTGACATCTGACCCTGTGTGTCTGTCAGCATCAGTGGTATAGGGATCCTTTAGAAGATCAATGAGATTATTAGCCCTGTCCTTTTCAGCATGACAGTCTTCCCTGCTCACCTGCAGATTTCTGTAGGGAAAAACATCTTCATGGAAGATGACATTTCTGCTTATGATGAGTTCCTTTGTATTGATGTCAAGCACAATATAGCCTTTAACACCATTTTTGTACCCTAGGAAGACTCCTTTTCTAGCTCTAGGGTCAAGTTTGCTTCTGTTGTTGGTAAGTTAACAGAGATAGGTTTAATTTTAAAGAAAGTGACAAAGTTTGTCCTATCATGGGTCACATGGTCTGTGGCCCCAGTGTCTATTATCCAGGAAAGATTACCTTCTCTATTTTCAGTGTCATTCCTTTGAACTTGATTGACTTTGTGGATAGGCTCATCAATTTTATCCATCATTCGGAGAAGTTTCTGCATCTGCTCTGCTGTAAAAGAGTTGAAAATATTGCTATTAGCAGTACCATTGACAGTCTGTTGTGTGCTTGGAGTCCCCTCTGTTTCAGTGTTGTTTTGGCATGCATTTACAGAATTCCAGTCAGCCTTTTTATCTTGATTGTTGTCACCCTTTTTGTACCAAGGAGGGTACCCGTGCTTAGAGTAGCACTCATCTATAGTGTGGTTCATTTTGTTACAGTATGAGCACTGTTTACCATAGTTAGGATTTCTACCTCTTCCCCTTCCTTGGCCACGAAATCCAGAACCCCTTCCTTGGCTTTTCCACTGACTGTTTTTGTCAGTCACATTTGCCAGGATTTTTGTATCTGCAGAGTTGTGTTTTTCCTGTCTCTCTTGTTGCATAATGAGTGAGAAAACCCGGTTAATATTTGGGAGGGGTTCCATGAGAAGGATCTGTGTTTTAACAGTATTGTAAGAATCATTTAACCCTTTTAAAAAGCACATCACATGCTCCATTTCTCTATATTTCAAGGAGACTCGTGACAGATCACAGCTGCATGGAACTTTGCATGTACAAGTGGGTATGGGTCTTAAAGACTCCAACTCTTCCCATAGAATCTTTAGATCAGTAAAGAACTGGCTAACTCCTCTCTCTCCTTGCCTAATGGAATGTATTTCTTGAAGTAAATCAGAAATCTTGAAGTAGTCACCCTTGGAAAATCTTTCTTTCAGTTCATCCCACAATTCTTTGGCTTCTTCAATGTATATGACACTTTCTGCAATCTGTGGTGATAGAGTCTTTGTTATCCAAGACAGAATCATCACATTGCATCTCTCCCATACGTCAAACAATGGGTCATTCTTCTGGGGTTTCTTTATAGACCCATCAATGAATTTTATCTTATTTTTAGAGAGCAAGGCTCTCCTCATACTTCTGCTCCAAGAAGAGTAGTTGCTGTCATTCAAAGTCTGAGTAACCAGTGTGAGGCCAGGATTCTCACCTGGATGTAGATAATAGGGGCTGGATGGATTGGAAAATTGATCCATCTACTCCATGGTGGAAAAACCAGTCCAAGAAGATACCAAGAAGATACCAAGAAGAGTAAGAATGCCAAGATCAGAGCCAACGGAAGCAGAGCAGGTACTAGACCTGCTCTGATACCATTTTACAAACGGCCCAACACTGTACACTTAAACCAGTGTGTGGCCCAGTCCAATGCGCAGCTTGGTATTTCCCAAGCATTGTGACTTCCAGCGTGGCAAAAACACACCACGAGAAACCTGAGGGAGAAGAGAGAGCAGGGCGTCGAGAAGCTTCGCCTCGGGTGCTGTCCAGGAGCAATCCGGCGACGATGGAGGCCGCTGTTCAAGGTGATGATGAAGACAAAAATGGAGGCGACAGTGAGAGAGGTAAGAAAAACTCTTCCTTGTATTATTTTAATGTGTCTGAAAATATTACATTCTCTGTGTATTGTATCTTGAAACTGAAACAGAGAAGCTCTATTTATAGAGCTTCTGTAAACCCAAAACTGTAAACTAAACGTAACAAACTAATAACTGTAAAATACAAGACTACTGTCTTTTGTTGACAGTAATGAATATTCATTCCCAATAATAATTATGAGTATATAAGATAAAGATTCTCTTTAATATCCAATACAAGATTGAAATCAACATCTTCTAGAATTTTGTAATTTTTTCTTGAATTTAAGGTTGATGAGATATAAAAATTATGCCTTTTTCTCCTTTATCATCATTATTTTTTATTGTCTTTTTTAATTGTTGTATTAATTAGTTTCAGGAAAAGTACCGTGTTGATAAAAATATTAGAAAATATTGAAATTAGTTCACTCCCTCTAATTTAATAAAGCCTACCTATTTTTTTGACATGTTGTATTAATAGAATTTCATCCATCAATAATAAGAATGCAAACCTTGGCGATAAATAAAACCTACTCAGAGAAAAATGTGAACAATAAAATAATGATTTAAATGTTGGAGTATATTTGTAGATAGGTTTTAATTGAAATCAATATGAAAATCACCAAAACCAAAACAAAAACTCAAAGAAAAGAAGATGAAAAATACTAATGGTTTTATAGGATGTATTAGTTTTTCTAAGAACAATTTTAAATATGATAACTTTGTCTTAAATCACCTTATAAATTCTTATTTTGTATTTTACTTATCTGGATTCATGATTGAATTTCATGTAACCTTTATGTTTTTTCTTTCTTTCCTTTCTTTATCTTTTAATGGTCAAAAGATTCCCTTTTAATCAAAATTAAGTTAGGTTGATCTCAATTTTGAAAAACATATTACTGTTATATATTTACTCAAGGAAGAAGAGATGGATTTTATATTTACTCAAGGAAGAAAAGAGAGATTTTACCAAATAATCCTTTCTGACTCTATTTTATGTATTGGACCAACAACCATCATCTTATATCCATTTTAATTAAAATCATACTATTAAATTACATGATCACATTATTAAATTAAGTTAACACATAATTTTTGTGTTATAACTGTATCATGTCTCTGTAATTCAATTAATTTTGTCCATCCAATAAATTTGTGTGTTTAATTATTTATAATTTTTTTTTATTTTTCATTAAAGACTTAATTAAAATTAATCGGTAGAACAATTATGAAAACATTTCAAATAACTAAATTTTAACTTATATAAATTGAATAGGATAAAGATTCATGAGATCGAATCTCATTAACTCATCTAATACATTTTTTAATAAATGCATTTCTAATATGATTTTGATATTTATAACTAGTTGTTGTAAAGAGGAGTTTTAAACTTTAATAAAGATAATTTTTTTTATCTACCTAGTTTGATGTATTTCTTTTTTTAGTTTATGAAGAACTTATATTATTAAGAAAGGAAATAAAATATTATCTTTTTTTAGTTTTTATTCAAATATATTGTAATTCAATTAAAAAACAATGCAATCGAGTATAGTTCGAAAACATGTTAAAATACATATCAATTCAATTCATATTAAAATTGAACGCAGTTTAATGTAATGCAATTTGATATAAAAAAAATAATTCATATTATTATTATTATTATTATTATTATTATTTTTTGATCAGTTTTACTTTTGTTAATAAATATTTAACCTTTATACAATTGTTATTTTATACTATAGTTTAGTATTTATATAAATATTTTTTTTTATGATTGATATTAAAGAAAAAATATGTATATTTTTTAAGCTGTCAAAACGGGTCATCCGGTTCGACCAAGCTCGATCGACCACGGATTGGTCACTTAGTGAGTCAACCCAATCTGACTCATCACGGGTTGGTGAGTTAAATGGGTTGGCCACTAGCTCACTTAATTAGAAATTTTTATTTTTTTATTAAAAGAAATAACAATTTTTTTAATTCAAATCTAGATAAATTGAAAGAGTCTTAAATTAGATTTATGATCAATCACACATAAGATTTCATTCACATAAAAATATCACAAAATCTCCCTAAGAAAAATTTTAATAACTTCATAGCGATTCAAATTTATTTTTGCATAAAAATTGAGTTACTAAGTATAGATTTGTGGATTTTTCATGTTGTCTAATTATTTCATACAAAAATAATTTTACTCGAACTTCTACTTCAATATTTTTAAAATGACTAACCCAACAAAAAATACTTATTAGAAAAATTTGGTGGGTTTGTGAATCAATTCGGCTCACTATGGGTTCAACCAACCCATGGTGAGTTGAGTTCTTATTGAATCGAGCTCAAAATTTGTCCTATCAAAATTTTAAATTTTTTTCAATCCAACCCAATCCAAACTCGTGGTGGGCTGGTTAGCTCAGGGTTCAACTCATTTTGAAAGTACTAATCTTTTTACATTAAATCATAATAATGTCATGTTTATTTTGTTATAAAAATTATTTAATTAATATGTTTAATTAATATTTTAATCTCAATTTAATTGTTTTTTAATAAAAAATTTGTACACAATTAAATCTCAATTTTTTAAAAATATTTTTTTCATTCAATATCTATTAATTTGATAAGTGTGGTGGCATGTCAAAATTTTAAATTTTAAATTTTATTTTAATTTTAAATTTTTTGGTTTTCTTTTTCTTTCAATGTCTTTTTTTTCATCTCTTCATCTCATTCTCCTCTTCACACACACTACTAGGGATGACAATTTTACCCGCAGGCACGGGTATCCGCGGGTAAAATCGGCGGCGGGTAGTAACTATCTGCGGATATTTACTACCCGTGGGTAACGGATAGCGGGTATTTTAATACCAGCTTCTAAACGGGTCGGGTACGGATAGTATACTACCCGCCCCGCGGGTACCCATTACCCGCAAAAAATTAAAAAAAATTAATTTATATATTTTTTAATTAAATTTAATTAAAAATAAAATAAAATTATATTTTATTAGTTTAAATTTAATTAAAATTAAATTTTAATTTACATTTAATTTAATTTATATTATATATATATATATATTTGTATTTTTATTTAAATTTTATTTTTAAAATGTATTAAATATTTTTTTTTGCGGGTATCCACAGATATTTAAAATATTCGCAGGTATTTTTTAAACGGATACTCAACGGATAGCAGATACGATTTTATCCGGTAGATCGAATTACGGATAGGCACTACCCGTATCTAAACTGACCCGTTGCCATCCCGACACACTACCCTTCAGCACCACAATCTATGTCCTCACTCACCTAAATCGATTCTTGTTGCATGTTTATGAACCACATGGAGAGCTACAAAATTGATGATTTTATAGCACAGTCTTGAGAACCGAATTGGCTCGAGGTAATAACTCTGAGTGCCTTAACTCTAATATTTTTCATTTTCTTTTTATGACCTTACTATCCCTTATTTAATTAGAGCTCACAAAATAAAATCAGTTAAAGTTTCCAAGCTAACATAACTTATCATGGATTCAAGTTGAATGGGGTTAAGAAAAATTACAAATTTTGGCACAGGAAAAAAATTTAATATATTTCTTAAAAATTTGGTTCATTCAAATTAAATGTGCAGTGAATAAAAATTTAATATGATTCTTAAGAATATAGTTAATTTAAGTTGAATCTGCATTTAATTCATCTATCTATCTATAAATTCTAAATAATAAATTATATTAAATACAAAAAAATTCTAAATATTTTATATTTCAAAATATATTTTGGATTGTATTTATTTTTATGATTTTGGATTGTAATTAAAGTTTAACATTATTTTAAATTAATTGTATTTAGATTGAACTTTATTTAAATTTTAATTAAAAAATTGTAATTTTTTTTAATTAAAAAAATTTAATTAAATGAGTTAATCCATTTATGGTGTATTTGAACTAGATTCAAATTTTTTAAATTTCATAATAAATAAATTCAATTGAATTGATTGATTAAGTAATTAATCCGTTTTAATCAAACTCTGATTAAATTAATCAAATCAAACTCGATGATCCGTTTTATAACTTCTAGATTTAATGTTTTATATAACAAACTTTATGCGTTTATTGCAGGGTACTCTCTGAGACTTATGGCCTTTGAAGAGCATAATGTTTTTAAATTTTTTGGTTTTGACTGGTCATCGTACGTATCAAATGGATTATGATAAAATTATCCAAACACTGATACTGATACTGATTGTGTCGGGGCGGAGGAAGGAGATAAATGGATGAAAAAAAAATTCAAAATACTGATACTGATACCCACCAAACATAATTAACTTCAATTTAGAGAAAAGACCAATATTACATAATTTTAAATAAATTTGGGATTAATTAAAAATATTAAAAAATAATTAAATATTTGATTTTAAGATATCGAAGTATTTATTAAACCTAATTAATATTTTGAGTACTAAGTAAGTATAAGCATATTCGTTATCAAACAATAAAGATAAAATCTCGCTCAATATTAAAAAAAGAAGATAAATTTGTACTTTAAACACAATAATATAAATAGTGTTTCGGCTGGATCCGAGCGGACCCTACAAAAACAAACTTCAGAATCGGACGAACGTCTCTGAGTGGTCGAGTCGGGCGGGCGGACGCCTTCTCTCCAGCGGACGGGCGGACGTTCGATGACGGACGAACGTGAACAGTACTGACCAGACGAACGCTTCCTGTGCTGCTCCTCACTCCAAGGTGGGCGGACGCTTTCTGTGCTGTTCCTCACTCCAAGGTGGGCGGACGTCCTCCTTCTCCAGACGCTTGCTCTCTGATCCAAGTTGGGCGGACGCCCTCTCCTGGTGCTACTCCATGCTCCCAATTGGAGAGGGGCCGGGTACCTGCTAAAGGCACTCCGACGCTCAAGTCAGTAATATGACAGGGCGATTGTGATGCGTGCATGCATCGTTATTCAAGTTAGTCAGAGTTCATACCTGAGACCTTTATTTATAGTGAGTTGTAATGGGCTTTTACCTTTTGGGGGCCTCGGAATGGCCCAATAATACCTTAATCTTCATTAAGGACTTTATTGTGTCATTAGCACAACTAAGTGCGGATCGGTTGGGAATGGTGGTCGGTCAGGGAAGTTACCCGGGGTGGGCGTCAAGTCCTTGGGCGGACGTCAACCCTTTGGGCGGACGTCCAATCTTTGGGCGGACGTCCCATCATTGGCCGAACGTCCAGCTCTTGGGCGGACATTCAGTCAATGGGCGAACGTCCCATCTTGGACGGACGTCCCATCTCTTGGGCGGATGGCGACTATTTGGGCGGACGTCAACTCCTTGGGCGGATGTCAACTTCTTGGGCGGACGTCAACTCCTTGGGCGGATGTCAACTTCTTGGGCGGACGTCAACTCCTTGGGCGGATGTCAACTCCTTGGGCGGACGTCAACTCCTTGGGCGGACGTCCAATCTTTGGACGAGCGTCCGGCTCTTGGGCGGACGTCCACTCTTGGGCGAACGTCTTACTCTCGGGCGAATGTCCAACTCTTGGGCGAACGTCCACTCGGGCGGACGTCCACTGCTTGGGCGAACGTCCTTCTTGGGCGGACGTCCAATTCTGGGCGGACGTCCACGCCTTGGGCGGACGCCCAGATATGGTGCCGTCTATATGGGCGTCCTTCCGTACAGCATCCGGCACCTCTGGTACAAATAGTAAATCTCACACCTTCCCATCCAATTATCATCCTCTTTTAAAGTAAACTTTTGTCATGATTTTTATATATAAGATCTTTGTTTTTTGTGTCTATAATCAATAACAAGCCTTTAATGAAACTCTCTAATGTAGTTTATAATGTATTGTTTTAGATAAGTAAGGTTAATTAATGTAATAGTACGAAATGCTAATGTAATTTTAAAAATTAACTTTTGATGATATATAATATATTTTAAAAATAGTTTATGAGGATATAAAATGTATTTTTAAAATAATTGAAGATAATTAATTTAATACACAGGAATAAGAATAAATGTAATGTTCTTAAAATAACAACAATATTTATTTAGATCGGTAAAGGTTAGGTACCGAAAAAAATGAGAAAAGAAATAAACTTATATAAAAAAATATTACATACTTCCTCTTCGCCGATACTGATTGATCTAAAAGTGAGAGTTTTGATTATTTATAAATGCAATGTCATTATTGCTGTTGGTGCTTTTAATATATTATACCCATTGTTTAAAAGCAATAATAATTTCTTCCCATTAAATTCCTTTTTTTTTAAATAAATTTACGGTATATAAACTTTAAATACAATTTTATTATTGCTATTCTTTTAATGCATTATGCTATTGTTGGAAGAAATCCAATTTAAACATTTTTTAGTAAATTCATGTATGTGAATTTTTGTAAACAACTAATCATACTTAAATATAATCTCAAATATTTAAGCTTTAAAATGAAAGTAATAAAAACTCCTGCCCTCTACATTCTAAGCATAACTAATTAAATAATATTTTTATTAATGTAAAATACGTATTTTATAATTCCGGTAGATACTATATTACTTTATAATTTTGTAATCAAGTACAATATTTAACTATATATGTTATAGTGATTTTTAGTTATAATGATAATGTTGTGGAGTTTTTAAATTACGTGGCTTAATAAAGAATTTGGTTTTTAAAAATAGAAAATTGATGAATATTTGATGAAATGGAATTTGATATTAATTGTAGGTTCATGGACAAAGTTTAGGGATTGAAAAAATAATTACAAAAATTAGGTTTCATTCATTGAAATTTTTCGTTATGTTTGGGACCTCCTTCGTTCGAATCGCGAGGTCGTTGTAGCTAAAGAACATTGAATGTGAGTAGATGTTCTTGTATTGCGGTTTACAATTTATTGTTCAATGATTTTTGTCATAATGTATTGTTCCATGTGTGTTTTGAGAAAGCAGAATATTGAAGTTGGTGTTTAAGAAAGGAAAAAATGCGACTAATAAAAGCTGAGTTAGGTGAAAGATGTCTTATTTGTAGGGAAGTTGAACAAAATAGAAGTTGTTACCCTAAAGCGATCCAATAAAGTTCTCAATTTGAAGATGTTGTGTATTTTTGAGAACCACGCTAACCTACTAAATCGTCCGAACCAATTCTATCACCCAAACATCAACACATGTTATCCAACCATCTTTGCCATCAACACAATTTAGTGAAGTATCATATAAGGGTCAAGCTCAATGCTAGGATAATACAAATTTTTAAACCATGACATGTTTTCAAGTTGTACATTTATTTATATTTTTGTAAAAGTTGTGTGAACCTTATACTAACTTTTTGGATGTACTTTTGTAATACTTTTTTTATGCATAAAACTTCTTCTGTTTGAGTGTAATGAAGACATAAGATAATATTTGTTCTTAAATCCACCTTTTGTCATTTACTTATCAATATTGCTTCTTTCATTATACCATTTTCATTATTTTTGGCAACTATGCCAAAAACATCACAAACTATTTCAAAATTCTAAATTTGTTCAGTTCATTGAAAAACATTACATTAAACATTACATTAAACAACACACCAATATTACATAATGGCAATTATACATCCTAAACTTTACATCCTAACTACAACCAAATTAAGTTAACTAAGTACGAACAATAACACTCTTACAACACATCATGAATTTGTCATCAACATTAAAACTATAATTATGTTAATGACACATAACAAAAACCACACCTATGAACATCTTAATCCATTTTTGAAGAATCTAAACAAATTTCTCCAAATTACTTATAAACTTCGTATCATCATCCCTTTCTTTAGTCTTCACGAAAGTGTCATCCCTTCCTTCGCACTTTGCAGTGTTATCCCTTTCCTCGATTCTATCTTCAGTGCACCATCTAAAATAATTACAACCAACATGTTCACTTCCACCTTGTAAAAAATAACAACAACGATAATGATTCAGTAGTCCAACCATGACTTCTTTAAAAACAATAACACAAATACCATAACTTTCATGTATTTTACCTTTTATTTAAGACATCTCCAAAATTGTTTCCTTCTATTCTTAGTAGTTTTTTGTAATCTCAAAATTGATTTTTCTCCACAATAGTACATGGATAATACACCCAAACACCTCGATCCTCCACCACCACGACAATAGAGACTAAGGTTTTGCATCTGTCACCCATTACATGTGGAAGATGAAAATGAATGACTCACCGACATACCTCAACTACTCCAACTAGAACGTTGAACAACAATCAAGATGAAGAATGTTGAACAAAAACACCAACCAAGATGAAGAAGAACAAGAACTAAGATCAACAATATCGTAGAAGACGAAGAACCAACATCAATAGTGTCAAAGAAGAAAAATCAAGATTAACAAAACCTCCATTGATTAGGTCTTCAACAAAAAGAGAAGATTCAATTCATACATCAAAGAATACATTCGTTTAACTCATTTTAGCCAATTTAACAACAAAGACTAAATTGGATCAATTTTTTCAAATTAAGAATCCAATAAAGAGAAAAAAATAATAATAAAGGAGATGATTTATAATTTTGAACAAAATATGGAGAATTTTGTGAATATTAAACAAAAAAACCAAACTCTAACTAATTCACACAATTTTTCGTTATCTAGATCAATCGTCATATAACACTATTAGTTATTTCTTCTCCATGGATTTAAAATTATCTCCACAAAACTTTTCAATTTTATATTAAATTACAATTATTTGCTTCTTTTTTAGAGATTTATAGGTACGATGCTAACATTTTGATAATAAAACATATGATCAGACAA
Organism: Vigna umbellata; assembly: GCF_029865625.1. Lineage (NCBI taxonomy): Eukaryota > Viridiplantae > Streptophyta > Magnoliopsida > Fabales > Fabaceae > Vigna > Vigna umbellata. The sequence continues at coordinate 42,917,311 of NC_142166.1, forward strand.
ATCACATAGAATGTCACAGTAAAACTTATGTGAGAGTTTAACCTGTGACTGAAGATTTTGAGACTTTCACAAGAGATAAATGTAATCTAACTCGTTTCCTCCATTTATTATAAGTAGTACAAAAGGTATTATTTATTACTTCCTTCCAATTGGTGATAACATGTCTCCTCCTTCTAATATGAAGTTATGGTAAATAATAATCATATTAGGTATATGTTATAATTTTTATTAGGAATACGTTATAATGTTTATCCTAATATTGAATATAACTAACGCGACAAAATGTTACACCTAAATATATTCTTTCATAATATCAAACTTTTAGATATATTTTTATTTATATTATTACATTTAGCGCGCACACACACACGTCAATACTTATTTCAAATTATATACAATTGAAGATAAATTGAATCTTGAAAGAAGAAAATATTATTGTTTGACAATACTCTGATTGTATTGTTAAAAATTGTTATAACCATAAGTATTAAACCAACACTGTCTTTCTATATTACTTTTATAAGAACAGGACTCCTATTAGATGTATGTAAAAAAGAAAGCAAATTAATAGACCATCATGTAAATACTTTATATTTTATGTTCTTTTAAGATAAATTAATTTCGTGCAAATCTTGCATCTAATTTTTTTTTAAAATATAGTAATTTTCTCACTTAAACATCATCTAGATATATTTTTTTATCAAAACACTATTTATCAAATGTTAAGAATAACGAAAATATGAAATTAAATAAATAAAAAGGAACAAATTTTTTTTGTCTTAATACACATTTTATTTCCAATTTTCTCACAAAATGAAATCCAAAGGTAAAATTCTTTGGCATTAATATAAAATAAAGTGTTTTACGGATTAAACACTTCCTAAGTATCGACTATGTTTAATTAGTTAATTAATTAATTAACTGCCAACATACATCGAATCCAAAACCATGGAAGCCGCAAATTTGACTTACCAGTTGCCTAACTAGGACTCTCTATTTCCACTCCCTCCCCATAATACCCCTACCCAATTTGGGACGAAAATACCCTTTCCCAACAACCCCTCTCTCCTTTATAAAAGCTCTGTTCCTCTTATGGTAGTATACCTGAGAAAACCATCACCATCTCTTTTTCTCTCTAGGTCTGCGGACAAGATCCACTGCGTGTCTCTATCTGTCAGCGTGAGAGATCCTACACACGCAACAACAATGGCTACCGCCGCTTCCAACTCTCTCTTTCAAACCAAATCCATTCTTCCAACCCACCCTATCTTGCCTTCATCCACCACCCAATGCTACTCCGTTCGCGGGTCCAGGCCCAAACCTAGGCCCATCCAATCCGTTCAAGCAGCCGACAACTCCGTCAATGTAGTAACCGACGGCAAACAGCAGCAACCGAGGCACGAGGCCAAGTGGGCCGTGGACAGCTGGAAGTCCAAAAAGGCTCTCCAGCTCCCGGAATACCCGAACCAAGAGAACCTCCGGGCGGTGCTCAAGAGCCTGGAAGCGTTCCCTCCCATCGTCTTCGCCGGAGAGGCTCGCAACCTTGAGGAGCGCCTCGCCGCCGCCGCCGCGGGGAACGCGTTCCTACTACAGGGCGGAGACTGCGCCGAAAGCTTCAAGGAGTTTAATGCCAACAACATCCGCGACACCTTCAGAATCCTCCTCCAGATGAGTGTGGTTATGATGTTCGGTGGCCAGATGCCCGTTATTAAGGTACCATCACACCACCTCCACTCTCTCGTTTGTTTCTCAAGACGCTTCAAATAAAATACAAAATGATGATATATAATAATGAGGTTGTCTTGGAATGTTCGTGTTAGGTGGGACGTATGGCGGGTCAGTTCGCGAAACCGAGATCGGAGCAGTTGGAGGAGAAGAACGGAGTGAAACTCCCCAGTTACAGAGGCGATAACGTGAATGGAGATGCGTTCGAAGAGAAAGCCAGAATTCCAGATCCTGAAAGGATGATTAGAGCGTATAGTCAATCCGCTGCCACTCTGAATCTTCTCAGGGCATTCGCCACTGGAGGCTACGCCGCTATGCAAAGGGTTGGTCAATGGAATTTGGACTTCACAGAGCACAGCGAACAAGGAGACAGGTGCGTCCCACCACCAAAAACAACTTTTTCTTTTTCTTCCATCGGTGCTGTTTACGTTTTTTTATCACTTGTCTTGTTCTTTCCATTTTTATTGTATCTACGCTACCAAATACCAAACACACCCTACCACCTTTTCCTTTCCCTTTCTTGTTTCAAAGTACGTCTTCACTTTCCTTAAACTCAAACACAGGAGGTTTGTGTTTGTGTTTTCTGTACAGACTACAACATTTTGCGAGCTTTTAATTTAAAAAAAAAATTAATTGCGAGTTTATTATTTTTTAAATGTTCATTTTTTTAATTAATTGTACTTTATTAATACCATTTAAATATATATAAGTTATATTTTAGAATACTCTTTAAATGTAGACAATTTCATTTGGTCTAAGATACAGATGAATTAAACGTTTGACATCATTGCTTTTCCTTTTCTTTTAGTAAAAAAATCATGGTACATTACTGTCATGCCTTATAAAGTATTTAAATAATGTGATAAATTTATTAAATATTATTAAATTTTTGTGTTACTGTTACATTCAAGTTTTAAGCTGACTATATATCGGAAGGTCTTTTTCTAAAGGGTTAAAAAGAGAAAAGTTGTTAAATCACAAACATTTAGTTCCTGCCCTTTTCTTTTATTGTTTTCTTTACTCTTTATTTATTTAACTTTAAAATTGTCTAGAGTCAAAATATTAAAACTTTTAAAATGTATGTTAACTTTAATTAATTAACAGTAACTATAATAATAAAATTAATATTAAAAATATTATTAATTTTATCATGATAAAATTATAGGTATTAATAATATTTATTAATTTTAAAATAATAATAGTATTAATTACCTCTTGTTATAATTATTATTTTTTCAAATAATGTATTTTTAAAAAGCCTTAATATTTTGACTTTGGAGATGAAAAAAATAAATAAATATAAAGATAAAGGTCAAAATAGACAAAATGATAATATATATATATATATATATATATATATATATATATATATATATATATATATTCAATAAACATCTTCATCCTTAAACCATACTAATTAATTTATTTTGGGTGGGAAAATATTATTGTCCTATTTAATATATCATTTTGGTTATATATTGACCGTCGTTACTTTTTGATAATACGAACTAACGATAAGAACTAGTCCCAAAACCATGATTTAGCTGTTTTCTTAAACCCTTGTAGTTTTAGGTAAAGTAAATATGTTTCGTTGGCATGGCAGGTACCTAGACTTTGCACACCGAGTGGATGAGGCCCTTGGTTTCATGGCTGCTGCAGGCCTCACGGTGGAGCATCCTATAATGAAAACAACTGAGTTCTGGACTTCACATGAATGTCTGTTATTGCCATATGAACAATCACTCACCAGGTTGGATTCAACTTCTGGTCTCTACTATGACTGCTCCGCGCATATGCTTTGGGTTGGGGAGCGGACTAGGCAGCTGGACGGTGCTCATGTTGAGTTTCTAAGAGGAGTTGCCAATCCTCTCGGAATCAAGGTTTTGACATATTTCTTTTAAATGCATGCAAACCCTTTTCATTCTATTGCTATTTTGACGTAGATTTACTCTTAACTCTCTTGATTTGCTTCGTTCAAGTTAGATAGTTTAATGATTGATGAAATAACATGGCATCGTGTGGCAGGTAAGTGATAAGATGGATCCAAATGAGCTTGTTAGACTGATCAACATTTTGAACCCCCAAAACAAACCCGGAAGAATAACTGTGATCACGAGGATGGGAGCTGAAAATATGAGGGTCAAGCTTCCACATCTGATCAGGGCAGTACGCAGAGCTGGACATACCGTAACTTGGGTCAGTGATCCTATGCATGGAAACACCATAAAGGCTCCGTGTGGACTCAAAACTCGCCCCTTTGATGCAATCAGGGTAATAGTCTTGCCACTATAATTTGTTTGGTTATCTTGCATGAGAAAGCTTTCGGGTGCTATTAGAAACGTAGATATGCTTGGTTTAGAATCATGTTAGTTATAGCCTTTTTAGTTAGCATAAATTATTCACTACGTAAGTCATGATGTTTTTTTAGACTTACATCTGATCATCTGAAAGGCTTTATAAAGAAGATTGGGAAACAATTAGCATCAGTGTTTGTGATCGATGTAGACTTATTTGCAGTTACTTTAATGCATCGTAGTGACAATTGCTAAATTTGACATCTGAACTAGTTCAGAGGTTGGCTACCAAACCCGAAGGTTAATCGTAAGGTTATTGTTTTTTCAATGGGCAACTGAACCAACCTTGACTGGTTTTGAAATTTAAATCTTACCAACTTCAGAGAAAGCAACATCATGAGACTGCCAACCTTGATGTCTGATTGTTGATGCCTCAATTTTGGTCTCTAACCATTGAAAACCAAGTTAGAGAAAGCAACATATATCATATATCAGTACCAACCTTGATAGTTGATAGCTGATTATGTGTACAATTTGACTTAATTGAACAGGCGGAGGTGAAAGCATTCTTCGACGTGCATGAACAGGAAGGAAGCCACCCAGGTGGGGTTCATCTAGAGATGACGGGTCAGAATGTGACTGAGTGCATTGGAGGGTCGAGAACTGTTACCTTTGATGATCTGGGTTCACGTTACCACACACACTGTGATCCCAGGCTTAATGCTTCGCAATCTCTTGAGCTTGCTTTCATAATTTCTGAACGCCTCCGAAAGCGTAGGATCGGATCGGATCGCGGCAGCATCTTTTCTCTGTAGGATTCAGTGCCTTCAAACTGGCTTTGTACCTTTTTCCTTAAATTCTATTATATGGACCAACAAAAGTTGTCAGAATATATATCTAGGAGACTAAAGGAGATATATAATAGGCATATGTGGTCTCAAGGACTCAGAAATAAGAGACATCAATAAGCGTGTATCAAAAAACTATCCCTAAACATTACCATTCAGATACGAGGGAATGACAATGATACAATGACACAACTTACTTCCTGCCCTTTATGTTTTACGTGAGTATTTACAGGTAAAGCGACACTGTTTTTTATCAATCGAATTAAGTTAACTTAAAATTTTTGTTATTAATAATATACGTAAATATATTTATTTATCAATTTATTCTATATTATTATTATTTTAATACTACAACATACATAATATACTTTTAATATTTTACTGGTAAACATATAATAAAGTATGAAAAGCGTAGAATTATTACCTGGTGGAGAAGGAGGACATAGACAACCTTGGAGGACAACCTTGGAGGACAACCTAGGCAAGGAGAGATCTAGCGAATTTATTTAGTAGAACTCTTTTGAAGATTGACCACGTGAGGGTGATAGGTTAAAGCCATGCTATATTGATGGGAGTCTTTTTCAAAAATTATAAATGCCTTGAAATACCAGTAGTAGTGATCCTAAATTTCTAAGAGACGGCTGATCTTTAATGATTTAGTCATAAATACTTTAATGTGAGATGTAAAAGTTTGCACGTGCTATAAAAGATATATAGCTATTATGTCCATATGATCAATCGTCGTGCCCATCTCATCTCTCTTTTATTTCACGTCTATAGTCTTTTTTGTGTTTTCATCTATGTTTAATATCTCATTTGCAAATAAAAAATATTTGTCTAATAAAAATCATGGCATGTCCGTTTGTTTTATGATTTATCTTCTGCTATTCATTCTTTGTCTGGAAAAAGGTTTAAATAGAAAATAAAAATAAAAATATACCTAGTCTTTATGTTTTAAATTATATTTGGTCTATTTGCCTCAATAAGCAAAGATATACGATGACCAAAGTTTCATTTAGTAAAAGTTTTTTTTTTCTTCAATTTTCTACATAATAATGTATTGTTAGCACATATATGTCTCAAATGATAGGTTGATAACAATTCTTATATTTGTCACTAGATTGTTTTACAATATAGATTTTAAATCTAACTCAATTTAAAAAACTAACTTATAAGGTGTGAGATTTGTACATATTTATATACTATAAAATTCTTTTACTTTTAGTCCATATAGAACTTCTAACACATTTCTCTTACATCGAGCATGTACTTCTTTAGTTTATAAAGTGATATTTGTACTTATTTATACTATAAATTAGTTTTATACAAATTTTAAGCCTAACTCAATCCTACAAAATTGATATATAAGATAAGATTTGGGTTCTCTTATATACAACAAATTTGTTGTATATCTACTTGACGTGAAACTTTCAATATTTGTTACAATGATAATATATGTGTTTTGTGTTATTAGAAAGACAATTCAATATATGCAATTTTTTTTCTCACTTTGGACTTCGTTTGTCATTGGAATAGTTGCATATAATTGTGTATGTTTGTAGATAATTGACCGGTGCATCCCTTACCATATTGATTTTGTTCCTTGAAATGTCTATCTCTATTCTCAATTTAGTTTGTTGTATTTTACTCCACCGCTGGTTACTAGTTTTGCTTTTCCCATGTTTTAACTCACTTAATTGCTACATAAAAACTACCACATAATTAGTTATAAAGTGAGAAAGTAGAGGATAATAAAGTGCACTATATAGAATCTAAATCAACCTTTCATTTCCTAATTAATAGTTATATCAATTACTTTCCTATCTTGCCTCTTTTTCATTTGCCCTATCATGAAGAGTAAATATAGAGAGACAAAAAAGAAGCACATTATTTTTCTGTTAAATCACTTATGAGTTATGGATTTATTGTGAATACAAAAATAGGAAAAAGGATGAAGGAAGTGTATATTATTTAATTTTTTTATGAGTTTGCTTAAGTTCTAAGATGAGAAAGAGAATATTCAACTTGATCATATATGACTTTTACTACCACATTAAATACAACCAATGATACCTTTTGGTCTACCTTTATGGTAGTTGGAGATTTAAGAGAGAAATTGTTAGTTATATAAACCCTGTTGCAAAACTAGTGGAAAACATAATTAATGAAAATGTTACATCACAGTTGGTAGTTACTAAGTGGAAATAACCCATAAAGTTAAGAAAACTATAAGAGAAAACAACTTAGTGACTCACATCCCATTGTCAAAAGTAGCTTTTAAAATAAGCAAAAGTGTCAAATTTAGTACTTATGATAATATTAAGAACTATACTGACTTTATATGATGTTAAACTTAAAATTAACGAATAATAAATGATGAAATGAGTTCTTTGTCTTCTCCATCTATGGCTCTCGTGGTCGTCATTGTTGCTTGAGTTCTCGCCGTCACTATTGATTGTGCTCTCATCGTCATTGTGTAGTGTGGTTGCTTTCGATCTCTCATCTCTCTCATTAGGTAAGTTCTCATTTTGAGTTTTCTTCATTTGAGTATATAAGCTTGCCAGTTTCCTTCCACAAAAGACTTATTCTTCTTGCACAATCACATCAAACAACTCCCTTGCCAGGAACCACAACAATTGCCTTCTACATCGACTTGGGGCACCACCAGTGGAGTCAATCAACATCGAAAGCGTCTTCGACCACCGCGTCACTCCTTCTGTTCCTCTTTAGTGATGATAGTTTCTCTTTTCTCCATCAGAGCTTTTTCTCTAAACCAAAACACCCAAGTGTTGGGAAAACACTTTAAAGGCTAGAAGGAAGTGTTTAAGATTGGGAGAGGTTGGAAGATTTTGAGAGAAGAGGAAAGGCTTGTATTGAGTGCTTCTAAACTTTTTTGGCTTGTTTTCAAATGATACAATCATCCCCTATTTATACTAATGGCACCTCCTTAACCAATGGTTAGGATCTTGCCACCACAACATTCATCTAAGGGTTATAATTTATTCTCTAGAACTTTCTAAAACATTCCTATAATTCTAAACTTATCTAGAGACATCTTATGGATAAGCATCTCTAGATATTTTTGTGGAACATTCTAGAATCCTTCTAGATAGGATTTTCTAGAATGTTATTTGGGCCTTTGCTAATATTGGGCTTTTATCTTTTAGGCCCAACATACAAAATCAATTTATATTCCAACACCCCCTTTTAAACTTGATTTTGTACTCCAAGCAAACATCTCAACTTCATAAAGACTTCTTTCTTCAGCGGTTTGGTGAAGATATCTGCTACCTGATCATGTGTCTTCACATATTCCATTTGCACATCCTTGTTGCTGATGCATTCTCTAATGTAATGGTAACGGGTGTGGATGTGCTTACTTCGATCATGGAAGACTGGGTCTTTTGCTAATGCTATTGCCGACTTGTTGTCTACGAAAATCTTTGTCGGCTCCACTTGTGGCAAGCTTAACTCCTTCAATAGGTTGCGTAGCCAAACAGCATGGCAAACACATGAAGTCGCAGCTACATACTCTGCTTCACATGTAGACAAAGTGACAATAGGCTGCTTCTTGGACATCCAAGTAAAGGTTGTGTCTCCCATGTAGAACACAAATCCACTTGTGCTCTTTCGGTCATCCATATCTCCACTCCAATCGCTATCACTATATCCAACAAGCTTGTAATCGTTAGAAATGGAGTAGTATAGGCCATAGCTTGTCGTACCTTGGATATATCGAAGAATCCTCTTCGCAGACTTGAAGTGAGTAGTTGTTGGAGCTTCCATGTACCGACTCACGACTCCAACGGCATAGAGAATGTCTGGTCTTGTACAAGTTAAATAGCGCAAACTTCCAACAAGACTTTTATAGAGGGTTGGATCAACTTTTTCTCCCTCTTCATCCTTACTCAACTTTATGCCGCATTCCATAGGAGTACCAACTGGATTAGCATCATCCATCTTGAACTTATTGAGGAGGTCTTTGGCATAACTTTCTTGAGTAATAAAAATTCCTTTGTTTCCTTGTTTTACTTCAATTCCGAGATAATATGCCATAAGCCCCATGTCGGTCATTTCAAATTTCATTATCATATCCTTCTTGAATTCCTCAAACATGCTTGGATTGTTCCCTGTAAAAATCAAGTCATCGACATACAAGCATACAATCAAAATATCTTTACCTTGAGCTTTGATATAAAGTGCATGCTCATATGGACACTTGATGAAATTCGCTGCTTTGAAGTACTTGTCAATCCGAGCATTCCAAGCTCTCGGGGCTTGTTTCAACCCATAAAGAGCCTTCTTTAATTTCAAGACTTTATCTTTTTCACCTTTGACTTCATATCCTTGTGGCTGCTCAATGTAGACTTCTTCTTCAAGAACTCCATTTAAGAAGGCGGATTTGACATCCATTTGATGTATCTTCCAATTATTTTGAGCTGCTAATGATATAATAAGTCTTACAGTTTCTAGTCGAGCAACTGGAGCAAATACCTCGTCATAGTCGATGCCGGCCCTTTGACTGTAGCCCTTCGCCACCAATCTTGCTTTGTATCTCTGAACTTCTCCTTTGGAGTCTTTCTTTGCTTTGTAGACCCACTTGACACCAATTGCTTTGTGCCCTTTAGGAAGCGAGGCTAGCTCCCAAGTATCATTCTTCTTTATTGCCTCGATCTCTTCATCCATTGCATTTCTCCAACTCTTCTTTTCAATTGCTTCTTGGAAGTTCATGGGCTCACAGTCTGCAAATAGACAGAATAAGGTAACATTGTCTATATTTTCAGTAACCTCATAAATTTCTTGGAGACTTCGGAAACGTGGCATTCTTTCACTTGAGCTTTCATCATCTTGAATGGTTGTATTTGGTGAAGTGGGTGGAGTAGCAGGTGCCTCTTGCGGTTGTTGTTGTTGTTCCACATCATCTTCTTCAATGCACGGGAAGAAGGTATGATCTTCACAGTTTGTCGACCAATCCCATTCTCCTTCTTCGTCAAACACTACATTCTGGTTGATGATTGTTTTCCTTGAATCAAGATTGTAGAGTTTGTACCCTTTGGAGTTGGCGTCATAACCAATGAAGATGTATTTTTCACTTTTGTCATCAAGCTTACTTCGTTTCTCATCTGGCACATGCACATGAGCTATGCTTCCAAAGACTCTAAGATGAGAAATACCTGGCTTTCTTCCGCTCCATGCTTCTTGTGGTGTTTTTTCACTAACGCTTCTTGTTGGAGAACGGTTGGTTAGATAGACTGCACATGCAACAGCTTCAGCCCAAAACTCCTTTGGAAGTTTTTTGCTTTTAAGCATGCTCCTTGCCATCTCCAGGATAGTTCTATTCTTCCTTTCAGCCACTCCATTTTGTTGAGGGGATCTTGGCACTGTCAACTGTCGTCTGATTCCATTGTCTTCACAATACTTCTGAAACTCTTTTGATGTGAACTCTCCTCCACGATCGGATCTCAAAGATTTGATCAGAAGGCCACTTTCCTTCTCAACATGGGCTTTAAACTTCTTGAAGTTCTCAAACACTTCTGATTTTTCTTTTAAGAAATATACCCATGTTTTTCTTGAAAAATCATCAATGAAGAGAAGGAAATAATTACTCTTACCGAGTGATCTTGGCTTGATTGGTCCGCACACATCTGTGTGAATGAGTTCTAATGGCTTTTGAGCTCTTGAGTCCGACTCATTTGGGAAACTCAATCGAAATTGTTTTCCAAGTAGACATCCTTCACAAACTTGGTTGGGGTGAGTAATATGAGGCAGTCCTCTCACCATTGCTTTCTTGAAGAGCAACTCTAATCCTTTAAAATTAAGATGGCCAAATCGAAGATGCCAAAGCCATGATTGGTCTTTGTAGCACATCTTAAGACATTGTGGGCCATCACTTTGAATGTTGAACACGAACATTCTATTTCTTGTCATTGGCACCTTTGCAATGAACCTACTTGTATTATCTCTTATAGAAAGGTTATTATTCTTAAGTTGAATATCATAATCTTTCTCTAAGAGTTGTCCTAAGCTCAAGATGTTGCTCTTCATGCTTGGCACATAATATACGTTGGAAATAAATTGATGTTCTCCATTCTTTAGTCGGATGAGGACATTACCTTTTCCTTTCACTGCCACCTTTGATTCATCTCCAAAAGCCACATTTCCCTTTACTGATTCATCAAGCTCCACAAACATGCTTCTTTTCCCACACATATGGTTACTTGCTTCATTGTCAAGGTACCAATGATTATCCTCACCTCTATCTTGGCCCTTGTAAGCCAATAGCAAGGTACCATCTTCTTGACACCTTTCTTCAGCATAATTGGCTTTCTCTTCGACTTTATTTTTGTTAGGGGCTCTACATTCAGAAGCATAATGTCCAAACTTATCACAATTGTAGCACTTGATTCGTGTCTTGTCATACCTTGAATTTGGATTTCCTCTCCCACGACCTCTGTTAGAGCTTTCTCCTCTTTGGTTATTGTTGTTAGGCCTTCGTCCTTGTCCACGTCCATATGCACGCCCTCGTCCTTGTTCTTGACTATAACTTCGCCTTGATTGGTTGTGTGTATTTTCTTCTTTTCTTGAATCAACGTGTGCCTTGAGGACTTGCTCCGTGATCTCTTCCTTCTTCTTTTTCTTTTCTTCATAAGCTTGCAACGAACCAAGAAGTTGCTCTATTGACATGGCCTCCAAGTCTTTTGTTTCTTCGGTAATGGTGACAATATGTTCAAACTTTGGATCTAATGATGTAAGAATTTTCTCCATAATTCTTACATCATCTAGCTTCTCACCATTTCTTTTTAGGTTATTAGTAACCGTTAAAACTCTTGAAAAGTAATCAGAGACTAGTTCACCTTCCTTCATATGCAAAGCTTCAAACTCTCCTCTCAAAGTTTGAAGACGTACCTTTTTGACTTGATCTGCTCCCTTGTAAGAGATCTTAAGCTTCTCCCATGCTTCCTTGGCTGACTTGACTCCAGAAATCTTCTCAAAAGTATCTTCATCTAATCCTTGATAGATTAGACAGAAAGCTTTCTTGTCTCTCTTCCTTGAGTCTCTCAAGTTATCCTTTTGAACTTGAGAAAAACTCTCTAGATTCTCTGGCTCAATGTGGCCCTTCTCGACCACCTCCCAGACATCATGTGCACCAAGGAGAGCTATCATCCTTAAGCTCCAATTGTCATAGTTGCTCTTAGTGAGCATTGGGATTGGGACTTGAAAGGGAACTCTAGTATTTGCCATTTCTATGAAGATCTTATGGCTCTTGATACCACTTTGTTGGGAAAACACTTTAAAGGCTAGAAGGAAGTGTTTAAGATTGGGAGAGGTTGGAAGATTTTGAGAGAAGAGGAAAGACTTGTATTGAGTGCTTCTAAACTTTTTTGGCTTGTTTTCAAATGATACAATCATCCCCTATTTATACTAATGACACCTCCTTAACCAATGGTTAGGATCTTGCCACCACAACATTCATCTAAGGGTTATAATTTATTCTCTAGAACTTTCTAAAACATTCCTATAATTCTAAACTTATCTAGAGACATCTTATGGATAAACATCTCTAGATATTTTTGTGGAACATTCTAGAATCCTTCTAGATAGGATTTTCTAGAATGCTATTTGGGCCTTTGCTAATATTGGGCTTTTATCTTTTAGGCCCAACATACAAAATCAATTTATATTCCAACACAAAGTTTAATTGCTATACGCCACTGGTGACGTCATAGTCATTACTCTTCTTTTCTTTCACTTTTTCTCTTCTGAATTTCAAAACCATTATGACCTTCTCCTTCTCCGACAAGCTTCATGTTCCCACTCAACCAAAATCATATCAATGATGTCAACTACAAACAAAGGTGTCGTTAGCATCACTAATACTTATTCTAGTTTCAATTTCTTTAACAGGTAAGACTCTCTCCCTTCAAGAGCTACAATAGCACCACCAGACTTTGTCCTTCCTTTCAACATCGCCACATCCCTATTTTTTTTTTATTTACTCGCTCCCCTTCTAATTGTTTGTTGTTTTTCAATTTGAAATTTTTTTTAGTTCAACTATTAAACCTGTAAAAATATTAACTAAGTAAATTACTTATATTTATTATTAAATAAATCAATTTTTTTTTCACTAAATGATCAAAGTTATATTATGATGGATAGGTCATCAAAATAATTAGTGGGATTTCTAATAGCAAATTGGAGCTAATAACTAAATCTCTTAATTAAAAATTTCTTTGATAAAGTTAATATTTAAAACAATGCTGTTTACATTTAAGCTATATTATTTCTTTATTTTCTGGTCAACAAGTCGCATAGTGTATTTTAAAACAACTTGGAAGAAGGTCATGGACATTTAATAATTTATATAGTACAAATTGGAAAAACATGTTGGAGGTATTGACTAAGTATATTAAGAATAGGATTTTAAGTTTATTATAAGACAAGATTTGTTCTAATTTTATATTTTATTTTATTTTTATTTTTAATACATTTTTTATGTGAAATTATATATTAGTGACAATATTTAATAATAATAATAATATAATAAGTTAATAAATAACAAATTTTATTATAATATATTTCGATTAATTATAATATCATCTTAATAATAAGCTTTAACTTTAATCTTATAATACTGGTTTGTAGAACGAGATTTATGAGTTGAAGTTTTTCAATTTTCAATTTTTATTTAATCCTTGTAATATATTTCCATAAATCTTCTCTATAGATTGTAATATAAGATAGATACATGTCAATTTTATTCACTAAAATATTCTTATGCAATTGAGTATTTCCTTTTGCATGAATGGTTTTTTTTTGTCTTTACGGAGTGTGGGAAGATGTTATACTCTTTATGTATCATGCTTACCAACTGTTATGTCTAGTAAAAAAATTATTTTGTTGCATATTAAACAATTATATCGAATAAGAAATTTAGAAGCAACATTGGATTTTTTTTAGCCACGCAACCAGTATGTGGAATTTTTTTTTATAAAAAAAAAAATTCAATTTTCAATGAAATATTTTACAAAGATATTTCAGACATATTATGACCGATAAATTCAATTTTCAATCTTTTTCTTGCACTTAAAAAAAAAACTTATTTGCGGTTTATTTCTTTTAGTTTATGTTAAACCGTTAAAAAGGTATTATTTATGTTAGTTTATATTACCGGCAACAAATGTTAGGATTTTTTAATATTTCTAAATTTTTTATTTAAAGTTTAATTATACATTTGTTCATGAATTTATTTGATTGTTTCAATTTCGTTCCTTTATATATATTTTTCTAATTTAGTCATTTTATTTTTTTAAAACGATTTAATTTGGTTGTTTCCTTAGATTTAATGGATTAATGTTATTGTGTTGTTCTTACATATAATGTATTAATTAGTAAAAATTTTAATTTTATTTCTATTTTTTATTTTCTTAAAAAACAAAAACCAGCATGTGTCATATCATAACGGTGTTACATAACAATAACAAGATAATTTTCAATTTAATTTTCATATTTATAATTTTGATTTACTTTAGTTATTTTTAAATAAAACAATTTAATCTTGTGACCAAATTAATAATTAATTTTGATTACAACTTATATTTATATGTTAAAATATTTTTTTTAATTTATATATAAGATTACTCAACTTAAATATTCAAATTAATTTTTTTAAACTTTTACATAAAAAAATCCTTATTTAAATTTATCATTTATAAAATGAAACTTATTACATTAAACATTTAAAAATTACAAATATCACTTTACTTTTACATTTTTAATATTTTTTAAAAATTATAAATTTTAATCGAGATTTATTTTATGTAAAATGTAAAAATTAAATTAATTTGAATATTTAGTAAAATTATTTAATAAATAAATTTTAAAAAATAATTTAATATGTATATATAAATTATAATTAAATTTAATTATTAATTTAATTTAAATTATAAAGAGACTAAATCATTTTATTAAAAAAACTAAATTAAATCAAAATTATAAATATAAATATTAATTTGAAAACAAACACTATTATATGATTTTGTCACGTGAGTGACAGTTTTTTTATTTATTTTAAACTTTAGAAGAAAAAAAAAATTCATCATATGTCATGTATGAATAAAACATTAACGTTAGTTAAGAAAAAAAATCATTATAAAAAATAAAAAACCAAAATAAAAAAGAATGAAAAAACAAAATTGAAGTGACCGAGGACCATGTCTATATTGAAGTCTTTCACTTCACATTTTAAAACGAAGGTAATTTTCGAATCAATCGAACTATTTTCGTTTATAATTTCTAATTTCATTTATTTGTATTACTTTTGCCACCAAAATCCAAATCACAGTCTACAAAGACGCGTGAAGAGGATTTCGTCAGATACATACAGATATAACGTAAAGTTTAATGATAGAATTTTAACATTTCATCGGCAACGCGGCTCCTCTTCTTGCCCTGTCAACATTTCTCTTAGGAACGACATTGTATATTTTGCATATACGATGTGTGCTGATCCATCTTCTTAACTTTATTTTCTTTTAGACTTAATATCTCTTAATATCTCTTTTGGTTGAAAGAGAAGTTATGTTCAAAATCATCCTATCTTTCTAAAAAAAAAAAAGTAACAAATGATCTCAACTTTTTTGAAAAAACGGGTCAAGTTAATCCTTTCTACTAATGGCGTCAAAAATTAAACGGTGCAGCTGCTCCTTTAGACAAAACTTAAAGACGTGTCCAGTTTATCTTATTGTGTGGCAGTGAGGTTAAAATTGTAACAAAAAAAATAGATTGGATGTTGTTAAGGCTTCCATTCAGAGGGATTTTGAGACTCTTCAGATTCAAGAGTAAACAACTCTCCACTCAATCTGCTTCTTTGTCTTCCTGAAGTCAGATTCTCTGTTTTGCATTCCAAATAAAAATCCCCCATGCATTTCTGAGCTGTCCATTTCTGTAATATTAATTTAATTTCTTTAGAAAATTATTAATTTTTAATCTATGTATGGAGTTACTTTTCACAAGATCTTCAATCATTAAGATCCTCCAAATTTTGAAATACCACAAATTTGGCAAAAAATTTCATTTATTTGAGAAGTAGAGGAATTCAATTTTTGTGTCAGAAAAAAGTGGTCAAGAAACAACACGCCTCTACGACGAAACAACCTGCTTCTACCGTGACCACTACGTTGCGAAGAGGTCATGTCTGCGCTTCCCTGTGAAACAACCCAAAACAGAGAAGAAGAAGAAGAAGAAGAGGATTTTCCTTGCACCGCGAAGGGCCTCGCGATTTCACCACAGTATTCGCCAGATTGTGCCACCGCGAGCCACTACGACCTTCTTCAACATGATCTCCTCACGCGATCCCTCGTGAACACATCGCCAGACACCACAGAAGACGAAAACGCTACCTGTGTCGCGCTCCCGCATCTCTGTCGTATTTGCTGCCACAAAGCTTCTGCCTTTGCTCCAGACAAGGATAACTCTCAGAGTAGAGTTGTCCGCGAGAAAGAAGAACTCAGGGTTGGGTTGAAGAAAAGTTCTTGATTAGGTTTCTGATAGTGAATCAACTTTTAAAAATTTAATTAGATTTAAAGTGATTTTAATTAAATTACCTATTAAGATTATAGATAATTAGAAATTGTTATTTACACCTTAATGAAACTCTAACTCTTCATAAATTTTTTAATTATAAATTAAAAGGAATCTTTGCACAATTCAATATTTTGTAGTAATTATTTAATTTTTTAATAATTATTTATTTTCCTTTAAAGGATTATTCAATTTTTTATTTTACACTTCATTCACCTTGATAGTGCCACGTAATCATTAAAACTTGACACATCATCATGTTTTGACGCCGTAACAAAAAAAGATTAACTTGACCTGTTTTTTCACAAATTGGGATCGTTTTTAACTTTTTAAAAAAGGTAAGACCATTTTGAACAAATCCATCTTTCGAGGGACCAAAAGAGGTATTAAGCCTTTTATTTTTATATTCTCTTTATTTTAGGTTCTTATTGGTTTTTATCAACGTAATTTCCACTATTAATTTAGTATACAGTAAATTACATCATAATCGTATTATTTAATTTGTTAGATAACCTCTTGCATTGTTCTATTTTTTTCTCAGAATTAACTAGAAGGCATTAGGAGTTCCTGTGATTATGATTTCAATATAGGAAAAAACATGGGAATGTGGTTGCGTTTTATCCATATTTTGTTTTTTTTTTAATTTAACAAAATATTATGGCTTCTTTCACTTGTAAGTTTAATGATACAATGAGACTCTATAGAGATCATAACATAAATAACTATACCATTTAAAATCATACATGGTAGAAAAAGAAGTTAAAACACTCATGTTGACTCAGACTCACTCGTCCAATGTTAGAAATCAAGTTCCCAACAAGGACAGACTCGCCTATACTCGTCCAACGAGTAGTCTCCACTTGTAGCGAGAGAAAAAAACAACAAACATCACAGGTCCAGCGAGCTGACTTGCCTAGCCAGTGAAATTGACTACCAAAATCTTCAAATATTCGCCAAATCCCTCTTGCTTGCCTAGCCTCTTTACATAATCCTGTAAGTACAAAAAATTTGCAAAATTTGCATCTCTAAACCCCTGTGACCTATTTTATGCACTTTTATCAACTTTTACCACTTATAGATGGTATTTTAAGCTACAATGGACATAACCAAAAGTGTATGAACCAAATTAAACTAGTTTTAAATTCTTTGTTTTTTCACAACTAAATTTCCACTCAAATTAACCAAAACCTCACTTTAGAGACCAAAATTGAATTCCACAAGTTTTAGCTCATATTTGAGAAACTTAGGGTTCTAAACAAGTCCAAAATGACTCAACTAGAGATCTCAAACCCTCCACTATACCTTAGAACTACTATTTCTAAAATTCATTACTCAAAACTCCTAAAATACACTTAAAATTCTTCCAAACTTAACCAACTTCCTATCCCTCTATTCTAAATCACAAATTTACTAATTCACAACTCAAACTAGTTTTAATTAACCATACAATAGGACCTAAATCATGTATTCTATACTTAGACCATTATTTCTAAAACTCATCCATTAGAAGCCCTCACTTTTTACCAAATATGACTTCAGCCTAGTTTATTTCTCCTCAATTTTTAACCAAAATTAACACCACAAAACATCTCAACAACAACATTCATCATAGAATTTGAGTTTAATACAGAATCATTCAAGGTCAACAATCATCATGAGATCAACCACACTTGCACAAGAACCATTCAAATTAACTAACATTTTAAGCATAAACATTCAACATCTACTAACTACACACCTTAATACTACCAATTCATACTTCATAATTCAAATACTCAATCTCATTATTTTAAAATACTTATCAATTTTAGTACTTTAGTTAGAGAAAAAATTTATATTTATTACTTACAAATATATTATGAATTTTTGTGTACACATAAAAGTTTTAATCAGTATAATAGACTCATTGCAAATTCAATTCTTTTTTCACGTATCTTTTTTTTCCTTTTTCCCCTAATAAATAATAAAAATGAGTAGAAGCCAATGCCCATATTGTGGCGTAGAAACGACGGAAAGTGCACAAGTAACATGGAAGTTTCTTAGAAGCTCTTACATATTCTCGTCAAGTTTTATTCTTATCCTATTCTAAGTGAACACCTCTAATTACACAGCCTAGAATGAAATCTTATTAAAAAATTTAACTTTCTATAAATTATGAATTTTAAAAATAAAATAAAAAATATTTAATTATAGTTCTTACATTAATCTTACAACGCGTTCCAGCCTCTTTCTCGTCTTCTTCTAACCGCCTACTTGTGTTTTTTGTTTGTTGCATAAATTGAAATTGTATAAATACTTTGTTTTGAAGAGAAAAGATATTAATCAGTTTGTTGTGAAGTTGAATTTGACATTGGATGGAGTCTAGGAGAGATCGCAGGACAGAAGCTCTTGGAGACCTACGAGTCCTTCCCGACGAAATCCTCTGCGCGATTTTGGAACGTTTCACTCCCAGAGATGTTGCTCGGGTGGCTTGTGTTAGCAGGTAATGCTTTCTACCACTGCTTCCTTTCTTTGTTTTCTATTTCTATATTTTTCTCCTTCATTTTCCTACAACTTTTGATTCTTATTGAAGTCTCTTCGATACAGCTTCTTTATCATATCGTTTTCCGTATGAATCTTGATGCAAATGGATTGTGCATGGTGGTTTCATTCATTTGTACTTTTGATGTTTTGCTTTTCGTGTGACTGTGATTCATTGACCAACATTGTTATGGTAAATAAAGCGTATAGCTCATGAGTCATGTGGTATAATGTTTATCTAAGTGTGGGAAATTAAATTTTGGCAGTGTGATGTACACACTATGCAACGAAGAACCGTTGTGGATGAGTCTATGCCTAAAAGAAGCGACTGGTTTGCTTCAATACAAAGGCTCTTGGAAGAAAACTGTTCTGCATAAGTATGTCTCTCTTCATATGCAATTGCTCGTTCTGAAACTGATTATTATCTTTTCTGGCACTTAATTTTAGTTTCTGTATAGCGTTTTTAACTTGTTTCGAATTGGGAATTTGTATGCAGTTTGAATCTTCCCGACAAATACAAAGAATACCATAGAGGACCTTTATATTTTGATGGTGAGAGTTCTAACACTACTAGTCTCTTATGTATCTTCTATATTCTTGGGAAATTTAGGCTATATGCTCTGAGAAAATCATATGGAAGACTTTTCTATCGACCACTAATACTCACCTCTATGCAGGGTTCAACTCTTTATTTTTGTACAGGAGATTATACCGCTGTCATACCACATTGGGTGCATTTCATGCTGATACTGGAAATGTGGAAAGAATAAAAGACATCTCATTGAAGGACTTCTATAATGAGTATGATGCAAAGAAACCGGTACTGGGATAAAATAATCTTAACAGTGAACTCAATTATTTTTATTCCTTGAGAATTGAGATGGTTCTATTTTAATTTATAACTTCTTATCTTTGGATTCACTCACAGTCTTACTAAGGTCTTGGGTTTTAATATGGAAACAGACTCTTTGCATATGCAATCGTGAGTTTGTGTACAAGAACCTTCCCCCATACCTTTGCATAGGAGCCTTCTAGCACTGGTGTACATTAGTTAGTTAGTTAGTTTATATCTATATTTGTATTCACATTTGCTATTAATCTCTGAAGTATTTGAATAGTGGTATTGTTTTCTCCAGTTTTTTTTTTTTTTCTTGTAAGATGGAAAGTGAGAGATGAGAATCCCTTGTCTTTCTAAATAAGGGTCCTTTGCAGATGATAATAGTCTGGTTGTAGGTCATGTTAAGCGTTCTAGATATTTTGAAATTTATCAATCTTGAATTTCCAATTATTTTTATTTTTTATTAAAGTTTAATTTTAATGAATTACGCATCCAGGTTATGCTCAGTGGATTGGCTGATACATGGCCCGCCAGGCATAAATGGACAACTGACCAGTTGTTGCTAAACTACGGAGATGTAGCATTTAAAATTTCTCAACGGGGCGCCCGGAAGATCTCCATGAAGTTCAAGGATTATGTCTCGTACATGAAAGTTCAGCATGATGAAGATCCCTTGTATATTTTTGATGAAAAGGTGCTTATTGTGAGATATTTATGTTTCATTATGCACCGGTCCACCTCCATGCACTATTTCCTTTCCTATTTCTTGTTCTGCAGTATTTGAGAGTTTGCAAGTTCTTTTAACTTTTTTATACCACTAATTCAGTTTGGTGAAGCTGCACCTAGCTTATTGAAGGATTATTGTGTGCCTCATCTTTTTGAAGAAGACTTCTTTGATATCTTAGACACAGATAAAAGACCATCCTATAAGTGGTTCATAATTGGACCAGAGAGATCCGGTGCCTCTTGGCATGTTGATCCAGCTCTTACCAGTGCATGGAATACTCTTCTTTGTGGGCGTAAAAGGTAAAGATCTAAGCCTCTTGACCAGTAAATTTTGTCTCCATTTTTGCTGTGTACCTAGTCTGTGACTGTTTACATGGCGTTTGAGGAAGCTATATGCATGGTCCATTTCTGAGTTTAATCCTTGAAAATGATAAATCGGTTCCTCCAGCTTATTAGAATTCTTTCTTTTTTGTTTTTTGGAGTTACTGTGGAGGTTAGGAATGAGGAAAAATGGATTAAACCGTGAGTAGTGAGACTTCTTAGAGGTTAAACTTGGCATCTATTTTTTCCTCAAGAAACTAGGTGCCATTAAGCTGATGGGCTATTGCTCCAGCTTATTAATATTACTTCTTATTAGCTACTAATGCATTCCTACTCAATGGTTGTGAGCAAAGATATTGTTTGGTTTACAAGTTCCAAATTTGGTTTTCAATCATAGTAGTCATTAGCATGCTATAGTGAAGGTGATGAGAAAGATATTGAAACCACACTCAAAAAACATGAGAAGGTGAGTGAAAAGTTATGGAGTTGACCGCTATATGTTACCCTAATAAGACCAAAATTGAGGTTCTTATAACTCAGCTCCACAATGCTCTCACAAAGAGAAATCTCATTTTTGGTCAGAATTCATATATATGTCATCTCATTATATTACAAAGTGGAAAGTGCATCCTTTTATAGGATGAATTAGGTAAAACCTTCTGAGTTCCATATTAATTCTCAATAAGTACTCTTTAATACACACTAATATTACATTTAATTCCTATTATATGAATAATTATTTCTTATATTTAGTTAAAAGATAAAATTCACAAAGAAAATTCAAAAGGCCTCTCAAGATAATATAAGAAGGGGAGGGTACCCTAGCTGCTATGGGAATGAAATAGCAAAGTGTTTTCCGATAGTGGACTGTTCAGCTGCAACAGCAGAGATTTTGCATGCTACAGCTAGCAATACCTTGATACCTGCTTTAAATACTTCATCACGGAACAATGTTGTTTAGAGGTTTTTGGGTAGATTATGACTTCTCTCCCTTTTTAATGCCTTTTTTATTTATTTTGAAAATATAATTGGATGAGACTGTTCTGCTCTGACCATTCCATAAAAAAGGTACTCCCATTTTGACCTTTGTTTCTTCACACTTTACTGGACATTTTTTCCCTTGTGTCTCCAGTTCACATTATACTGATATTTATTTAATTTATCAGGTTCTTTTTGTACTAATTTAATTTCACCATCAATTTTTTTTTTGGACTTCTTTTCTTTGTTCTTAAAGCTCTTAAATTGATAGGTATTTCTGTATAAACTAACTTATTATTGGTCATGAACTTATTTATATTTTTTAGCATTATGTGCAGTATAAATTATTTAGTTTGTATTATAATATTTAAAGTAATAGTTACTCCATTTCCTGTATTCTAAACTATAGTTCAATGTTTTTTGAACTAATGCTACATGGAAGAATTAATAAGATAGTAGCACTGAGATCGTATGTGAGAAGATTGGTCATTTTTAGACGTAGAGTATTATTCTTGTTATGTAAGCTAATATTTTACTAGTACTAGGTTCTTAAAATTTTATATGGACCAAGATTGAACAAGAATCCTAAAAACAAAAAAACCTATATCCTCTAAAGACACTTCAGTTTTATCAATCTCATGGGTCTTAGATGTTGTAGGTAGATGTCGTATAAACTAAAATTAAGCTCTCTTTTTTTCTTTCTTAATTCTCTCTGCCTCCCCCCCTGCAAACCACCCCCCACTTGGCACCCATGTGTGTGTGCGTATTTGTTGGGAAAGAGGGCTGTTGGTAGACATCCTTCTGAACATGAGAGTCAATGGATTACTATTAGCACGTTTGGTACAACTTAAATCTAGAAAAATAATTGCTTATTTTTCAAAACTTTTGAGCATGTTGGCAAAAATAAGCATTTATTTTTCTAATTAAACTGAACCAAGCAAGCAGTAAGTAAATGTCATAGCAAGCATAAGGAAAATGTTGATCTGGTATGGGCTCGATTATTTAACATAAATTAGAATTCTTGTTCTTTATTGATTCAATAACAGATTACACAAATTTTTTTGATTTGGTGCTTAGGTTCTCTGTGTTAGTTCTTGATTATGTTCCAGATAACTAATGTTGAAGTGGTAATATTTCACGTACATTTGATAGGTGGGCATTATATCCGCCAGGAAAAGTGCCTTTGGGTGTGACTGTTCATGTTAATGAAGAAGACGGTGATGTCAATGTTGAGACTCCATCATCACTGCAGGTACTACAATGTTGTAATTGTAGTGGTATATATTCTCTTTTTAGTGGTGAACCATAGTAATTTTTTGTGCCGATCTGTTGATGCGTGTTGTAATTATTTAAGTGAAAAGAAAATCAGAGTATTCCAAAGAGAACAATACATATGTATAAGAAGATCGAACTCAGTTTTTCACTCTAGAAAGATTACAATTCATAAAGCTTAAAGAATAACTACTCACCAACAACATGGTCTTAAGAATAAACCATGAACTCACATGGGAAGAACAAAACAGATTAAAATGAAAATAATGTCTACTATAGCAACAAGTAGACGCAACATAAGCTGAATGTGGACAAGTTTCAGTCTTGAAGCATTTTCCTAACAATGTGGTTATTATTGTTAGTCACGTATATGTTTGCTTGCAGTGGTGGCTAGACTTTTATCCTCTTCTTGCTGACGAAGACAAGCCAATTGAGTGTACACAGCTACCTGGAGAAACAATTTATGTTCCAAGTGGATGGTGGCACTGTGTGCTAAATTTGGAAACAACTATTGCTGTCACGCAGAATTTTGTGAATTCCAACAATTTCGAATTTGTATGTTTGGATATGGCACCTGGTTATCATCATAAAGGAGTTTGCCGTGTTGGGTTGCTTGCTCTTGATGAAGATGGTTATGAAAATGTCAGACAGAACATACCATGTAAGGAAAATAACTCAAGTTACAATGATTTGTCAAGGAAAGAGAAAAGAGCCAAAACTCAGAAAGATGTTGACGGTATATATAATAAAAGAGCCATAAATGGTGTATCTAGAAGCTACAATTTATGGAAAGATGGATTTTCCTATGATATAAACTTCTTATCCATGTTTTTGGATAAAGACAGAGACCACTACAGTTCCCTGTGGAGCTCAGGAAACAGCATTGGTCAGCGAGAACTAAGAGAATGGCTATCCAAGCTCTGGATTCAAAAACCAAAATTAAGAGAGCTATTATGGAAGGTTATTTTCTTCCTCCAGTTATGCATTCTTTCAGCTCAAACTGTTACATTATCAGATTTTATGACCTTTTTCAATTTATATATGTCTAGGGAGCATGTATTGCACTAAATGCCAACAAGTGGTTAGAATGCTTATCAAAAATTTGTGCCTTCCATAATTTGCCCCCTCCCACTGACGATGAAAGGCTTCCAGTTGGTACGGGTAGCAATCCTGTGAGTTTTTTTTTTTCTGCTTATTTCTTTTAATAATTTTAACTTGTATTTTCTTGAAGATTGAAACACAATAACTTTTCTTGGGCTTCAACAAAAATATTTGCTCCGTAGTGTAACAATAAAATTGATAAATTGAAAATAACCCACCATGGCCTTGGAACAATTGTAGATTTTAGTGGAGTCCTTAAAGGTTTTATTTGAAATGATTGGACTTTACTGAAATATTAAGCATATTAGTTAATAATTTTATTATCCTTGTCCAAATCTTTGAAGTTAATACTCAGTTGAAACATATGGAACAAAATCACATTTCAATATGCTTCCTCCACTATTGACTTGTCTTATAGAAAAATATTTGATGAACTACTGTATTGATCCCAAGTTCTGCTGTATGCGTTTTGGGTTCTTTTATTAATTCTGCCTTAAGTTACTTATTTTGGGTCGGTTTTTTCTGCCATGATTGCCATCTGAGGAAAAAACAAACAGATTTTTTAGTTGTTTTTTGGCACCTCATGAGGGGCTCCACTAGGCACTGGAGAAGGTATCTTCAAGAGGCAAGGACCAGCACCTAGCCTCAGCAATACGTGAATAGCTTGTCACTTTTACTGCAGGAAGAAAACCAGTAAACAACCAGATCAAATGATATTTTGGTTGTTGATCTTTGCTATGTTTTTAAGTTTGTGTCGTAGTTTTCACTATTGTGATCCTGAATATTGTCCTATGGTTCTTGAACTGCTATAAATATACAAATATATTATTTAGCTTTGTTTATTAAGGCCCTATTTGGTATGGTTGTCAATTGAGTTTGGAAATTTTAAAAATTTAAAAACATCCAGTTTTATGTTTTTAGTCTCTATATTGTGTTGGTTTTTTTCAAATTTTAATAGAAAACCATTCTCTAATTCCTAATTCAAGCACTTTGGGTAATATAAATGATTGTGGGGTCAGTAGTGGGGTGGTCTTGTAGCTGCGGACTTTTGGTGATGAAATGGTGGTGGCTATACTATATTGGTGGTAGCAGTGCCGGTAGCAACAACAAAAATAATGGTGGTGGTGACAATGATCATGAAGGCCACAACAAGTGATGGTATTAGTGGCAATGATTATAATGATAGTGGTGGCAGTGGCTGTGATGGTCATTGTCTGGTGTTGTGGTGGGAGGTGGTAGTGATATTGGGTCTTTTGGGAGAAATGGAAGAGTTAAATTTATTTTCATGGCTAGAAGTCATTTCCTTTATTGTTTTAAAAATTGATGTCAAAGTGTTTCAAAATTGAATTAAAAACCAATTCAACTTCGTTTTAGCCAAGCACGTTGTTTTGTTTAAAACTAAAAAAGGAGAACTCACAAGCATCCTAAATAGGTCCTAATATTCTGGACTTGAGTTATGGCATGAGAATGACTACTGGTGTGATCATTCATCTTTTAACAGTAATTTTGGAGTATATAATAGCTTTCTGACTGGGAATATCTCCGTTATCTAACCAGGTTTATTTAGTGGGAAACACTGTTGTTAAAATTTTTGTTGAAGGAGGACTGGAAGCTTCACTTTATGGTTTAGGCACAGAGGTACTTTATTGGCATTCTGTTTCCATTGCTTATGATGTACGTATATCTAATTTTAATATTTTTCTGTATATTTTACAGCTAGAGTTTCAGAGTCGGTTGCATGAAGCCAACTCCCCGCTTAGTAAACATATACCTGATGTTTTGGCCAGTGGAATTATTTATCTTGAAAATGGATCTTGTACCAATTTAAGTTGGGATGGAAAAGGTGTACCTGATATCATTGTGAAAAACGATATCACCAGTAGGAAATGCAGTGTCGATGATTTCTCATTTGGGGTGTGGGGCAGGAAACAGTTAGAGTATAGGAATGCTGGGATGCCTGTGGATGAAGCAGGTAGCTTAGCTGGTAACTCAAACACATGGCCATATGTGATAACAAAACGATGTGCAGGGAATATGTTTGCAGAATTGTAAGTCATGTCATTTAGTGTTAATTAGTAGCAAATCTAGTTTCTTATTTCTAGAAGTAACATAATTCTCCGTATCTTATGTATTTAGTTTTATGCAGAAGAGATAAACTGACATGGGAAGATACAACAAACTTGGCCTCATTCTTGGGGGAGCAACTGCATCATCTTCATCTTTTGTCATATCCGCCTCCAAATATCTCATCTTTCTCTGATATTGATCATGAATTAAGCTTGGTTGAGGCTAATGGTTCTATGACAAGTGTTAACAGTAAATCAAATGTTACAGCAGAATGGTGGCTCTTCACCAGAACCTTAGCAAAGATGAGGAAAGATGTGGCAAGCCGTTTGACCAAGTGGTACAATTTGTCCCTTTTGGCCCATGACTTCCTGTTAAACAGTATGGTTCGAATGAGTTGATATATGTAAGAAATGACCATGGGGAAAAAATAATTTTTTATGCATAGGAATGAAAGTTTAATAGCCTACCAAACACTTTGAAGTTGAAAAGGAGTTCTTATAGAAAGGAAAACTGCCAATTTCAGTAGCAGTGTTTAACAACTATTTAAAGCTTTCTTTTGACTCAATCCTTTTTATTTTGAACTTTATTCATGTGTTGTTATGTTTTATTTTTTTGTTTTGCCTACCTATGTTCTTCTGTAACACACTAGTCTCTATTTTGTAGGGGTGATCCAATTCCTAGCAAACTCATTGAGAAGATTGATGAATATATTCCACCTGATTTTGCTGAGGTTTTTTCTAAATTCAAATTCACATTTTGATATCAACTTTTTTGTGTGGATATGCCAGAGTTGATTTGTTTCTATAATCTATGTAACTTTTATTGGACTTCAGAAGTTTGGAAACTATGCTTGTAAACCTTGCTCCTGGATACACACGGACATTATGGATGATAACATTTACATGAAACCATCATTGGTTTGCTCTACCCCTGCTGGGAATAATGAAGATAGCACCATGCTGGGCAATGGTTTGTTGAGTAATCATGAAGTAAAATCATGGTGTCCTAGTCACATTCTTGACTTTAGTGATCTTTCAATAGGTCAGTACTTCTGCTTTCCTACATCCAAGAAATTTGTATCGAACTTATATTGGAATGTTGTGATCGTATTGCATCATAATTTTTTAAGTACTTTCATACATAATCTACAAGATTTTTTTTTAATCTGTACAGTTGAACTGATGTGTTTTCTGTGATATACACGAACAAATACATGTTATTAACACCTAAGTAGTATTTATTTTTCGTTTGTAGTACTTTTACCGTTTTCAGGCTAATGCATGTTCTTCTGCAAAAAGTAATCATCATGATTTTAGCTTTATCCCTAAGAATTTGTTGTTCTAAAGTAGTTATCGTTGTAACAATTTCCTGAAATATTGTGTTTTCATATTTCATTCTTCATTACTTTCAGAGGAATGCCGCTTCCTTTTTGTCTGTTTTCACAATTTTCTGCCATTACCCAGTTAGGATGGTTTTTAGTTCTTATTCCACCTTCCTCTTATTAGTCTGTCTAATATATTATAATTAAGTTTACAACTATTTTTGATTGGCTCGTCATTTGTACATCAACTCTCTAACGCCAGGCAGAAGTGTTCGAAAGTAACACTGCAGTAAATATACTCTGATGTTATTTCTATTTGGTGGTTGTTTCAGTTTTTTTTCTCTTCATTTGCAGGTGATCCTCTTGTTGACTTGATACCAATTTATTTAGATGTGTTTAGAGGTGATTCACGTCTCCTTAAGCAGTTTTTAGAAAGTTACAAACTGCCTTTTGTTCTTGAGTCAACAGAGGGTGATCAAAAGTTTGGCCGACTTTCATATCTTGCCATGTAAGTAACTGTCTCCATAATTTTTACATAATTAATTTGTGATGACCGTGTATTTCAATTTACACGAACAAATTTATCTAGAAATGTGAAATTGTCTACCTATAGTCAATGAAATCAGTCACGCTCCCGTATATAGCCTTACCCAGTCAAGACGGATTTTTTTAGTACTAATTATACCGTTAATAACTATTGACATTGCGTAATGAATTTTACGATATTTCATTAGAATAGTTATGTATTTAACTCTTTTGAAAGGCATTTTATATTGTTAACTGAAATTAACAGCAATTTAAAACAAAAACCCTTGTTGATAAATTGGTAATTGTAAATTTGTTAGTCGCAAATAGAGTTGTGGAAGCCATAGATGACGACTTGGTCCTAAACGCTTTTCTTGTGGTCAATTATCAAAAGCATAACGTTATGTCTGGATCAGTGGAATGGAAATGAAATGACATTAGTTTTCGGTTTGGATTGTCTAATAGTGTAAACTGAAGCATATCATTGTAGAATCCATTCTGTCCCATTCAATCTCATGTCTCTAGTTTTCTTCCCCTAATTAACTTAAATGGGATGGAACTACAGTAGTAAAGCTATTACTCAGTTTCATTTTCTTTGAAACAATGGAGTAGAAACTTTACTTCGCTACATCTAATAATTCAAACAATGATACGATTGTTTTAAGGATTTTGTTAACAGTTAATCCAGGGGCATTGAATTTTTTTAATTTAATCCTTTAACTATTGTATTCTACCTATTAAATAAGGGTTATGTTTTTTACAGAAAAATGGTTTACTTTGTGCGTGGATTTAATACGTTTAGCAATTGTTTAAGTAGTTGGTTGGGTTTTATTCATTTTCTTGAAATTGTAGGTGTTATTGTATCTTGCATCATGACAATGTATTGGGAGCTCTTTTTAGCATATGGGAAGAACTGAGGTCAGCACAGTCATGGGAAGAAGTTGAGCTGGCAGTGTGGGGGGAACTGAACAATTACAAAGGCTTTCCGTGACCATTGCCAGCCTTTAAATATTTTTGGAACCGAATGTACGTAGGAGCTCAGTGACAGTGATGATAAATATTTAAATTGTCCTGTACTATATTCTGTACCCGTAAATGATAGAGGAGAGTTCAGCACATGTATTTGTTTGTCGTTAGCTTTTTTATTGATTACATTTTGTTTGATTACATTTTTCTTCCTCTGGCATAGATTGCAACCGTAAATGTACAATTTTTCCCTATAAATTCAAAACTATATTATATGAATATGCTTTATCGATGTTCTTTAATTTCTCTCAGATTATTATTAAACTGCATTAGAACTTCTGCCAATGTAATATATGCATGACCACCCATATACACACACTATTATTCTCGGAATTTCAGTTCAATACATAATCTACTCTCCATTCAAATAAACACACTATCGGACACTTTTTTTACACTTTCAGATCATACGTATATCAAGTCCACATCTCACACTATATTATGACACATGTCTTTACTCAACTTAGTTACACACCCATGCATTTTTATTTATTTCAAACCTCAAAATAATGATTTTTATACGTAAAATATTCCTCTCTAACTTAGCCAAGCACATAAGCTCACATAATTAGATTGAGAATTTTAAAATTTAAGGCTCCTTCAACATATATACTCATTTGATTAGCGAGATATATTTGGAAGTGTATTTATTCAAATAATACTTAACTTAATCTTCTTTGAGCTCTCTAGATTTTAAAATATTAAATTTTGGTGAACAAAAAATTTGATACGTTGAACGAACAAGTACAGAAAGTTTTCAACAAATAATTTGTCTAATGAAATTACACTCATCCAAACGATCAATAACTTTGAGTTCTCTGAATTTTTATAAAATGAATTTCACTCAATAAGTAATTTACTCACCCAACAATCCAAACCTTAGGAACATATTAAAATGATTCGTTTAACTAACAAAATGATCTGAGCTTTTTCAATTTAAAAATATTGAATTGGCTGAGGAGAAAATAACTTACCCATAAAATCTGCATAATTACCATCACATATATACTTTAGCTTATCATATGTGTTATAAAGAACCAATTTTACTAAATTGATATACCATGCCTAATTCCTTGACCAATCACAAAAGCCTTATAGTTAAAAACTTCTATTTTGATATTCAAAGCTAATAAATGTCATCATTCCCACACCTCAACTAATTTGCAACAACCACATTATATTTATAAAAGGCCATTTAACATAATATTCATAAGAAATAAGTAACCTCTCTTAGTTCTAAAAACCTTTTGTACCATACGGTCTCTTAGGTACCACCAAGCCCACCATCTAGGTTAACCGACCACCAGGCCGACTATCCAGGACGACATCCAGGCA
This sequence comes from Vigna umbellata, assembly GCF_029865625.1. Classification (NCBI taxonomy): domain Eukaryota; kingdom Viridiplantae; phylum Streptophyta; class Magnoliopsida; order Fabales; family Fabaceae; genus Vigna; species Vigna umbellata. The sequence goes on from NC_142166.1 coordinate 42,947,788, forward strand.
GACCAACCATCAGGCCGACAACATGGTTAGATTATAAATGATATTAAGTCATTAAAACCCTAATGTAGATTAAGGTGTGATTGGGCTGTCATTAGGCCAGTGAAAGGTAAAAATTCATTACAACTAGTATAAATAAATGTCTCATGTATGATTTCACAATCACGATGTGCATTACATGTTGTATAAAAGATGACAAAATCATGAGCAGTATTTCCTAAGGTGTGTAGATTCACTGTCCTTAAGGACTTATCCACGGTGTATTGCGCAAGTCTCCCAGGATACAATAGGAACTTCCAAAAATCTCTGAGGATCTCAGAACTAGCAAAGATATCTAAAAAGAGTATAAAATAAACCCAGAATAATTTTAGAAGAGGAAAAGAAGAAAGGAGAAGGAGAGAAGACTACTTTTGGTGTGTTTTTGGAATGGGAAAAAACTCTCTATTTATAGAGCTAGGAAAGAATAAAATCAATAAAAGACAATAAAAGCCATTAAATATTTTACCGTTGGAGTACTTAATAAAATGAATTTAAACGTTATTGGCAATTAAAGTTTTGAACGTTGCAATCCAACGTTTTTCTTTTGCAATAATCTAACATTATTACAACAATCCCCCACTTATTGCAAAAGAAAGTTGAAATAAAAGGTTTTTGACTCAAATAGTTCAAATACTAAAAGACAGATAAGAAACTTTTATTTTGGGTCTCATAGGATGTAATGCATCAGACCTGGTATAGCAAGCTATATGAACCAGTCTTAAATTGAAATACTTAACACACAGTGTAGTTGGTGTAACAAGCTATATGAACCAAAGACACTTGACGTGTGTTAGAGGTTTATCAATCACAATACACCCCCACAATCCTTGATGTTATCGTTGTGTTGCGCTTACTAGGCCATGCGCGTGCCCGATATTCATGAGTGCTCTAAAGATCACGCCAAGATCTCATGCAAGCGGCCCCACTCGACACTCATATAGGTGATTTCATCAAGTGTATGCTGCAAATCATACACTACCCATAAGGGATATGAAAATCATTAAAAACTTTGTTTAAACTAAAATTCTTTCACCACATAGAATTTTAATAACAAAGTTTAGTCTCTCAATAATGCAGTCTCTAGCACTTTCACACGCACCATAGTAGTGGACATAATTGATTAAAATCAATTTAGTGCTATTAGAACTAACAAGTGACTTGTTTTTAGACATATGAACCTTATTCATGGGATCTTCAATCACAAAGGTTGGGTTACCATCACTTGTTTGTTTGCAAGTGGCTTAAGTCTCATTCCCCTCGATGTTTCTAATATTATTTGTCTTCTCAAGGGTTTTTGTCAGAGGATCTGCTAGATTTCGTTCTGACTTCACATAATCAATGGAAATAGTTCCACTCTTTAGCAGCTGTTTCACTAAATTGTGTCTCAATTGGATGTGTTTATTTTTTTCATTGTAATTCTTGTTTTTAGCTATAATTATTGTCGTGTATTGACACCGATGGTGTTTGTTCCATTCCTATGCTAAGAAGTTTTTCAACCACTCAGTCTCACTATCAGTCATCTCAAGAGCGACAAACTCATATTTCATTGTTGATCTTGCAATAATTGTTTGTCTGGCTGATCTCTATGCAATCGCACCACCCTAAGAGTGAGTACATAACCACTAGTGGATTTTGTCTCATCTGAATCAGAGATCCAGTTAGCATCATTGTACCCTTCTAGTACAGTGGGAAATACACTGTATTCAATGGCATAATCCATTAAACCTCTTAAGTATCCCATAAGCCTGGAAAATGCATCCCAATGTTCTTGATTTGGACATTGAGTGTACATACTCAGTCTACCTACTGCATAAGCAATATCAGGTCTAGGAAAAACTCATCAAGTGTAGTAAGCTCCTAATTATCTGGGCATACTAAGGCTGAGATAATGATTCTCCTTTATTTTTTATTAATTTAGAATTAGCATCATAAGGGATATTCACTGGTTTGAGGTTATAAAACCTAAATTTCTTAAGAAGTTTCTCAATATATTGTTCTTAGGATAGTAATAAATTATCTCCCTTCCTTATGATTCTAATACCTAAAATCACATTGGTTTCACCCATGTCTTTCATTTCAAATTTTGATCCTAGAAACAATTTAGTTCTAGCAACAATCTCATTACATGTACCAAAATTTAACATGTCATTCACATACAAACATATAATGACACATTCACCATTTTCAAATTTAGAATACTATCAATATCATTAGGTGAAAAACCAAAATTTATTTTTCGAGTAATTAAGTAAAATTACCTACACTCCCACAATTTTAAAATATTTAAGATTGGTAAACGATAAAATACCTGGTTGTGCTTTTCTCTTTGTAGGTAAAATATACGAAAATTTACTCAAGTACCTCATCTTCTTTGTCCTCATCCGCGGTCCTTACAAATGCGATCAGAAGCAATCGTTGCTGCAAGCACCTTGGCAGCCTCTAGAAGTTATGGGTTTCGCAAATACCGTTTGAGTTCTGAAAACAAAGTTTTGATCCTCCGGGATTGAGTTGTTGATGTCAGTCATAAGTCCTTAAGATTGTTGTATAAAAGTTGACAAAATCACGAGCAATATTTCCTGAGGCGTGTAGATTCACTGTCCGTAAGGACTTATCCGCTGTGTATTGCGCAAATCCTCCAGGATACAACAGTAACTTCCCAAAATATCTCTGAAAATCTCAGAACTAGCAAGAATCTCTAAAAAGAGTATAAAATAAACCCAAAATAATTTTAAAAGAGGAAAAGAAGAAAGGAGAAGGAGAGAAGACTGCTTTTGGTGTGTTTTTCGAATGGGGGAAAAGCTCTCCATTTATATAGCTAGGAAAGAATAAAATCAATAAAAGACAATAAAATCTATTAAATATTCTACCGTTGGAGCACTTAATAAAATGAATTTAAACGTTATTGGCAATTAAAGTTTTGAACGTTGCAATCCAACGTTTTTCTTTTGCAATAATCTAACATTATTACAATATTACATACATCACTTGTTGTGATAATCGGTCGATTATATTACTAACTTAAGCATTTGAGTACCTTTGACAGGTACCCACTCGCACGGCTTTGACAAGAAGGAGGGAGAGCGAACAACATAATTTGGAGGATGGAAAAGCACTAAGGAGTTCGTTCGGTCTTCAAGACAACTTAAGTGCTTTGAGTAAAGAATTTCAACCCTATACCCGAAATACCTTTACTTGTACGAGATAAATATTCATAATGTGTGTAAGGATCGCTCACTCAATTTATACTAAACTTTTAAAATAGTTCAAGGAGAAAATAATACTCTGATAGAAATTTTGATGAAACATAGTTAATGTACTATAAATATTCATCTTAAACAAAAAAAGAAAAAGAAAAAATGCATTCGAAAATAGAACTTGAAGGATTACAAAATAACTTAGACCACAGAATATTTACAGCTGAGCAGGAAGAGGGAAGAGATCAACATATCCATCATTGAGAGACCAACAATCCCCCTCTCATTTTCGTCTTCCATGCAATGTACATTTGGAGAAAGAAGAAGAAGAAGGGAAACTAAGAAGATGTCTTCGCGGCAACATTAGAGGGAATTTCAATTTCAAAACTAATGACACGCAAAAAAATGGACAGATGTTAAAAAATTAAATAGGCGTAATTTGGTAACTTTCTTACCAGTTTGTCAATTAAAAAGGAATAGTTGAATAAGTTTCCTATTTATCTCGGTTTTATTTTAGGTTGGCCAGATTTAAGAAGGTTTACTAATTGGCCTTTGAGAAGGTCCAAACACCATAACTCTCCAAACATTAAGCTTAAAATATAAGGATCCTTGGGTCGAAAGTAGTAAATAATTTTAGTAGTTGACTTCATACGGTACTTATTAATTAACTTCTCATCGGGTCCAACAGTTCGCAATCTCCTTCTCATATAATATGATTTTATCATTGATACGAAAGAGGTTACTAGGGTGACATAATGTTTTATATGGAAATTGTGTAGCTAGCTTTATCAAGTAAAGACCGAGGAGCAGACTAGTGCGTAATGCCTATCGTGACCTACCATTTTGTTGGTTCTTAATTAACGAGGACCGGAGAAATAAAAAGAAGAAGAAAAGTCACAGTGAAAAGCACTTTTAAGGGCCTAGTCGAATCCAATATTGAAATGGGCCCATTACCAACCAACCAACCAACCCAGCCCATTCCTTTTCCTTTCCCTATTAGCCATAATTGAAATTTTGAATGGCCAACCCTTTTGGTTCAATTCATTCAAAGTTGAAACTTTTGAAACCAACGAAAAAGAATATTATTCCTGGTCGTAGATTGAATTAAAAAGAGGGAGATTCGTAAATGCCAGAGTGTGGGTGAGAGAGAGAGAGAGAGAGAGGGACTCACCAACCTTTTCGCCACACAACAACAACACAGAGTATCAAAACCCCCTGTCAATGACAGCTGTCTCTTTTTCCTTATTTTGAATTTAAATTTTAAATTACAACAACGATAATTTCCAATTTTCAGATATTAAAATTATTTCTAAATAAAAAACCCCCATCCAACGGTCCATATTCTATCGCCAAAACGACCCCACCCACGCTTCTCAAAACGCAATTATCGGACGCATTACCCTCAAAACCACCCTTTCCCTTTCGTCGATCTCCGTCTCCCTCATCGTTTTCTCCCTCTCTCTGTCTCTCTCTTTGTCCCTCTTTAATCCCTAACCAGATCTCGCTCTCTCTCCAAGATTCGACAATGGCGGCCGCTCCTACGCCTCGCGAAGAGAACGTGTACATGGCGAAGCTCGCTGAGCAGGCCGAGCGCTACGAAGAGATGGTGGAGTTCATGGAGAAGGTGTCCGCTGCCGCAGACAACGAGGAACTCAACGTCGAAGAGAGGAATCTCCTCTCTGTAGCCTACAAGAACGTGATCGGAGCGCGCCGCGCCTCGTGGCGCATCATCTCCTCGATCGAGCAGAAGGAAGAGAGCCGCGGCAACGAGGATCACGTCACCGTCATCCGCGACTACCGATCCAAGATCGAGTCCGAGCTCTCCAACATCTGCGACGGTATTCTCAAGCTCCTCGACTCTCGCCTTATTCCCTCGGCTTCCTCCGGCGATTCTAAGGTCTTCTACCTCAAGATGAAGGGCGATTACCACAGGTACCTCGCCGAGTTCAAGACAGGCGCTGAGCGCAAGGAGGCTGCCGAGAGCACTCTCGCTGCATACAAATCGGCTCAGGTTCGCCCTTTTTTCCCTTTCCATTTCTTTTTTTTTTTACTGATTTCTTGATTCAGATCTATTCGATTTATTATCCAAACTTGCATTTATGGCTTGTAATTTTACGATTTTTGTTAACCTGTTTGTGAAATCTGCACGATTTAGTCGGTGCGATTTTTTGGAGCGGTTAAGCATGATTCGTTTTAAATGTTTTCGCTAATATTAGTGTTAACTGCTAATCTTTTGCAACTGCGTATGAAATATTTGTGCGTTTAAATTCTGAACAATTTGAATTGAACGATATTCGTTCTAGTTTTTTTTTCTTCTATCTTTTTATTTATTGTTTTGAAGTATAAACGTGTTTCGTTGTTTTGTAGGACATTGCAAATGCCGAACTGCCTCCAACTCATCCAATTAGGCTCGGCCTTGCTCTGAACTTCTCCGTATTTTACTATGAAATCCTTAACTCTCCTGATCGCGCCTGCAACCTTGCAAAACAGGTTAGATTTAGAGAATATTTTGGCCTTTGTATATATGTTTGTGGTTACTATATTTGAGCAGAGTTTTCTATGTTTTCCGGAGAAAAGGATGGAATTGGGCCCCCTGCAATGAAGTCTGCAGCTATTATTGTCCATTAATAATTATGTCAAGTCCAAATTGTAACTCTTTAATGTTGAAGCAACAATGATGTTACTTGTTGGATTCTAGCGTCTAAATATGGAACATGGAGTTTTCTTTGTATACTTGTTGATACTTTACCTGTAGCTATAATGAGTTGTCAAATGTTTATTGGATTTCACAATGAAGTCTGGGTGTCTAAAAATTATAGCTAGCTTACAATCGATCAACACTTGATTACTTTATCTGGATACTATAAAGATGGGGTACCTGACCTGAGTACCATGGACTATATTATTTTTAGTCTCTGTTATGAAAGTTTTCTGAAACCAGTTGCAAGAGCACAACTTTACTGTGAGATGTTCTGTTTTGATGGCATATTTCGAACTAATGCTTTTGATATGCACTAGGCTTTTGATGAAGCGATTGCTGAATTGGATACACTGGGAGAGGAATCATACAAGGATAGCACTTTGATCATGCAACTGCTTCGTGATAACCTCACCCTTTGGACCTCGGACATGCAGGTATTGATTTTAGTTTGCCTAAATTCGTCCTTCGCGTTTTTTTCGTATTCTTATCAACAACTTATTGATGAAATTTACTGTGCTTTCAGGATGATGGAGCAGATGAAATTAAAGAAGCAGCACCGAAACAGGATGATCAGTAGAGATGTTTTACTGCTAATTAGAATTGAACTTCTCCTCTATATCTTTTTGAAGGGAGGTGTTTGTTGCTTATATCTTTGATGCTGGAATTTTAGGCATTCATGTCTGTTATGAATTGTGGATGTACTGGGCCGTTTTAGTTTGTCCTTCCATTTTCAAGTGTTTTCCAAATTGCCTATTTTATTAAGGACGCTGAAGTTTTTATTTTACGGAATTGGAATTTTAAGATTCTCTTCTATCTAGTAAACTTGTTGTTTTGTTGGAATTGGTTTATGGTTTTGTACGTTTAATTATTCTGAGGATTGTACATTTCATTCTCTGAAATAGAAGGTCTGTTCGAGATCACTAAAGAACTTCTGCCAGTATTTTTGAGCATTTATATTTGTGAGTTGAATTTTTAATTTCTAATTATGGTATTTGTATTTCTTTTAACAAGTCTAGCAATGTTTTCTAAACTTTGATCTTTTTTTAGTGTTTATGAAATATTACAAAACAGTAAGATTCATAACATAGAAGTTGTGTAATTGTTATTTTTATCAAAATTGAATCATTTAATGTTTAGTTGGTGCCTCAAACTTAACAAATAAAAATAAGTAGTAATGGTTCCTATTAACTTTTTTATTAGAATTGGTTGAAATCATGGATTTTCAGATGTCATATTAAACCTTTTTTTTTAACTTAAATAAATTTTAGTTAATAAATGTCTTAGAAAAAGTGAGATTTTGATTGATGAAAAGGAGAAAAGTATGATGAATAAATATAAAATGACCTAGAGAAATAAAATTAATAATAAAATGCTTTGTTGAGAAATGAAAAATAATGAAAGCTAAATGCATGTGTGGAAATCATTTTATTTCATTCATAGAAGTTACAATATACAGCCTTCTCCTTTCTTTTGATGTGAAAGTAGTACTGGTTTACATATACATATGAATGTGTTATCAGGACTCATAAAATTAAAGATGGAGAACAGCTTTTTATGAAGGAAGAGATCATGCTAACTGATTCCACGAAAAAGGTTTCGTCTCAATTGATTTTCTTTCTGAACAGCCCATCATGATGATGTATGATTGACAAGTAAGAAAAGGATTTGGAAATGCCACCTGGCTTTTAATGGATTGCTGTGGAAGATCTTAGACCAGCTCTAACTGGGCTGAACCAATTTCCAGCCTGTTATCTTAGTATTCCTCACCATCCCTCTTATTTCCTTTCTGATTCTTCAGTTACAGAGTAACACATCAATCAAAATATAATTAAACATTTTAAATTATCAGTAGGAAAAACAAATTGCATAACACTTCTACAGTTAGATTTAAAGATACTTAACATTCTATTATATAACATTTATACAGTAATAATATTTTTACTCTAAGTTATTATTTACATAATTGGTTTTTCAACCATTTCCTTATAATTTTATAAATATTGTTAATTGATGTTTTCATTATTTTATGGTCAAAAAAGTGTATAAAAGATTTCTGTTGACTTTTTAGAAGTTAACAAATCTTGAAATATGAATTTTTAAAACGGTTTGAAAACTTCAGAACAACATGATTCAACATCAATTGTTTCAGGTGTAAAATATGAAATTTGAATTTTCATGTTTTTTATAATACAAATGTTATTAATAGATCTTTTAAGATTGGACAATTTTTAATTACTGTTATGATTCTAATGAATAAAGATTAACAAGAAGTTGTGCAGTGGTTTCAATTAAGGTAACCATTTCAGTCATCAATAGATTTTTCCCAACCTTTTGAAATTAAATTTGGACCCTCTATAATACCCATGTAATAATTTGTTTAATTTGGCACAAATTGACATAGTCCATGATTATTATGTGAAGTTTGTTGCATTAGTTAATTCAGTGCAAGATGCAATTGTCTATCATCTATTGACTGTTTTATTCGTAATCTAAAACCAAGTACTTGTCATTATACAAGTTCTTACTTCATAATTATATTAGTATCCATAGCAAACTTATATGAAAAATATAAACCATAAACACAAATATATCCATATCTCAAACACTAGAGTAGACTAACTTATCACCATTTTTTCCTAGCTCCAACACGAATCTCCTAAATTAAACCTAGAAAACTTTAATGTCAAGATCACGTCACCACCTACTCATAAATGTCCCAATAAACAATACTTTCTATTACAAATTTAAACTTTCTATTCATGTATGTACAAATATTAAAAAAATATTTTTATTTCTATTATACTTAAATATACAATCATAAATATTTTAATTAATAAATACAAAATACAAGAATATATATAAATGTGTAATGTACAAAGATAGTGTAAAATTACAAATTATATTAAAAATTTAAAGTAATAGTACCTGAAAAATACATTTAAATACCTTATACCTTAATGCAAAAACTTTACTAATGAAAGTAAAGACAATATATATTAAAGTAAACAAGTTCTATTAAAACAAGAGTTATGATATTTTGAAACTTTTATTATTATATACAATTGTTATACCACTTAATATATTATTACTTTATTCTAAAATTTATTTATATTTATTATCACTTCAATATAATATTTCATCCTTAAAAGAAATTGTTTTCTTGTTACTTAAAAATAAAAATAATTATGTAAACAAATTATTTTTCTGAAGATATTAAGTCACTTACATGCAAATAGCATTAATTAATGTTTTGGCAATAAAGGGAAAAAAAAGAAAAAGGAATGTACTAAAAGTTTTCAGCGAAATTCATGGTTCATGGTTCTTATTGGGTCAGTCTTATCTGTTACATCAGTGAAGAAATATGAATGTATGTTGAAATTTACTATGCAAAAGTGATATGAAAAATACAACCATAATATTGATAGAAAATGTTCTCTTAAAAATAAGATCAAAGTTTATTTTTAGGTCTACTCAAACTTTAATACAGTGTTATATAGTAGTATGGGTGTGAAGGGACAAAAAAAGAGTTTTGATTTAGGAGAAAAATGAGAAAATATTATCAAAGAATAAAAAAATATAACGTAAAAAATTCATAAACATTAAAAAACAAATATATATATATATATAATATATATATATATATATATATATATATATATATATATATATATATATATTAGAGTTAATCTATGGTACTTTATAAATACATTTATATAACCATATTTTAATCCATAATAGAAAATACTTTCTCATCAATAGAATATTTTGAGACTCACTTGATGTACAAAATGGTTGAGGTACAAATATTCGGGTTGGCAGCTCAAATATGTCGAAGTAATTTGAATATCTCAAAAAACTGTACATTAATGTAGGTGTCTTTCTTTCAAGGCTTATAATATTCTTTTCTAATTGAATATTTTAAATAAAAGTCAGAAAATTATAAGGTGACGGATTCTGAAGTTTGCGTGACAGATTTATCACGGTATAAGGTGGCAGCTTCATCCATAGAGAACAACATAACAAAAATGACTTTATTTAAGTATTATTTTGAAGAAAAATATCTGAGTTCAAGCATATCATGACCCCTGCCATAATGGCGTTTAACACTTATCTTTACAAATATAAATCCATTCACATGAAAAAGATAAGCAAATTCTTGCTTACAACTGAGCTATTTATTGCTACACAAGGCTGAAATACCAGAAAGAATACTACTACGCTTTGTTGTTGTGATAGTAATATTTGCAAAAACTCATTCCTTACAAAAGGATTCGTTCATCTCCAGCACAGAAGACCCACCATGTGTTTTTATCAGTAAAAGAATCAATCTCTGCACAGAAAAAGCAGTGTAAACAAATGTGATGTGTCATTTGACAAATTGCAAACCAAACAACAACCTTCAGGTACTTGCCGGACTGGAGAAAGAAAATTAAAATTGACTTATTGAGTCCACACTGATTGCATGGCATTATTTTCTCTAGTTATTGTGTGGCGAAAATTCAGTCATTAATCCACCATGAATGCAAGAAACACTCTAAGGAATCTGAGACTAGTTGTGCCAAAAGCAGTATAGTTCAACTTTGGGAATCTGAACACAAATGAGAGGAACACTTTCAAAACTAAGGGAATCAATACTTAGCATCAATCGCTTCAGAAAACTACCAGATATTTAGTGAGCTTTACCACAATCATGTATCTACTCAGTGTCAGGAAAGCCATGCACTTGTCACAGCTGGATAAACAAAATTTTAGGAACAAGTTATATAGCAAACACATCAATTTACTCTCCTTCTTCCTAAGACTTTAGCTATAACTCCTTCCCCAACTCTTCTTCTATTTTCCCCCTTGTATGGGAAAGATTTGAGAAAGTTAGTGAGGAAGGATATCAAACATGACTTCCTCTACAGGAGGGATTAATGAAACAGACTACAAAGTTAATTCCTGATCCTTCAACTTGTGAGTGCTATAACATAATAATATTCTATGTATGGTGCTACCCAAATTTAAAACTACTTATCTTCAATTCCACAAAAATCACACCAGAACGACATTAGTGCTGAACAATCTAATTCCTTATGCCTTTTTCTATGAGCATCTGGTTAAGAATGCTTCAACATAAAATTTTAACCAACCAAAAGGACTAACTTGAAAGTTTAAAGAACCACCACAAACTTCAATCCGGAATATAAATGATAAAAGAATCACAATCAATCTCTCGTAAGCCTATGAGGTCTCAAAATGCTAACCAAGAGAACAAAATTGTGAAGCATTAGCCAATGATAAAAATACACAGCAGAATGCACTAAAAACATATTCAAAAGCCTGAGCTACATTAAAAACGAATGTGATCATTCCAAAGCAGATGAACTGATATAAAGTTGCAGGCTAAAAGAGAACGTTGATCAGGCATGCGTGCAGGCAAAACTACTTGCCCATTCTATAAAAAGGTTGAGAAGAATAATTTCAGCCTTTGTCTAACTGAATGGAATGTTGCCATTAGCAGAAACATGAACCCAAATGACAAGCTGTGTTACAGATCAAGATTCTTCCACTTAAACGTTTTCAAGGAAATGGAAATGGTCAACCACCATCCCTCAGAAAAGAATAGTAGCCATAAAACGATTTTTGCCACAATGAGAAAGGAAATAAATGACAAAATCTACATGGTAAGTACATATACAATAATTAACAGAAGATAAAAACAATAGTGAAAGCAATAAAGATTTTAGTGATATTAAAAAAGCAGCATAATAATAATAATAATAATAATACTAATAATCCAACTATAATTGTATAACATCTAATTTGCTTTTGCATCCCCAAAACACCAATGCAAAATTGTCCCTTTTTGATGTCTTTGATATCCCATTTACAGAATAAACTAAGCAGCAGCGGACCAGTTAAAGTCCAACAACCACGAATTGAATAAATCCCCATTCCCACCCTCTAGCACCAGCACCATGTACAGGTAACACGACATCCACCCACAAAAAATCCTAAAAGCTGAGCTAACTCAACATGGCTGTAACCAAATATACCTCACCCTCTCAAAGCCCTCTCCATCGAGGGCTCGGAACCGGCACGGTGGGTGAAAGCGGAAGCGGCGGAAACGCCAACTGTCCCGAAGTTGGAGAAAACAGAAGCCCCGGCGAAAGCAGAGGGTAAGACGCCAGCTGGGAATTCAAGCACCCAAACGGCACAGGAGAAGACGGCATCGGAAACGAAGCTTGCAAAGGAACCATGGCTTGGTGCTGCGATTGCTGCTGCTGCTGCTGCTGTTGCTGTTGTTCTTGCTGAGGGTGAAGCTGGGGCGGCACGGGGGAGAAGCCAGAGAAGTGTTTGGGGTTTGAACCGACGAGATTCTGCAGATCGCGCATGTAGGCGGAGATGGGGGACTCAGCGGGCGCGTGGACTGTGGGGAAGGGCGGGAGAGGAGATAACGGCGCGGGGGGTCTGGCGAAGACGGAAAAGTTGTTGAAGGAGACGGAGTTAGAGTTGACGTTGGGGAGTTGAGGGCGGGGGAGGGTGTTGGGATTGAGGAGCGGAGGCGGGCGGTTGGTAATCTGCGGCAAGGGAGGAGGGCGAATCCGCTGGAGGCGCGAGCTGGGAGGCTTGGGCTGTTGAATGGGAGGAGGCGTTGAGATGCGGTCGTGCGCAGGCGAGCCGGTGAGTCTCTGAACCACATCCCTGAATTCGTTCTTGTTGATGTTGTACACAGGTGGCTGATGCTGCAAGTTCTGCTGGGCCTGCGGGTTTGGGTTTGGGTTTTGAGGTTGGGCCTGAGGCTGAGGCTGGGGCTGTGGCGGTGGCTGAGGGTGAGGATGATCAAAGGTGGGTTTTTTAATGATGGGTTTGGAGATCTTTTGGGAAAGCTTGTTGAGGTGCCTGAGATATTGATCCCTGGTGTTGGTGTTGGTGGCGGTGTTGGTAGCAGAGGTTGTGGTTATACTAGTATTAGTAGACTCTGCAGAGGGATGACAGCTTTTATCCATTACAAAAACACTCTCTCTCACACTCTCTCACTCTCTCACTCTCTCTCTCTCTCTCTCTCTCTCTCACTGTGTTTTGTTTTTGTGTTTTGAGCAGAACTGTGTTGGTGGGTTTCTTTGTGTGGTGCTGCTACACTTCCTCTTATCGCAGAAGCCAAGTAGGGACACACCACACTATATACTATACACCACTACCCTCTTTTTTTTTTTTTTTTTTCTTTGGGGCTTCAAACCTGTGGTGACTGGTCACATTTCTCCCAACCTCCGCCAAAATAAATACTCTCTATTTATTTTTTTTTTCCTCTCCCAATCAGTAACTAAAGCACTTTCAAGAAGAAAAATAAATAAATAAATAAAACTCTGTCTCTTTTTTATGTTTCTTTCTTTTCTGTTCCTCTTTCTCTTTTCGCTGCTTTTTATATGTTTTTAGGGCTTAAAAGAAGAGAACAGACAACAATAGCAAAAGAAGGGAAGTCGTTTTATTAGCTCATATGTTTTTTTTTCTTCTCTTCTTTATTCATTAATAATAAATAAAATATGATCTTATCTATTAAATTAGCTTTCCTCACGTCAGGTTACATTGCTCACGCAGGACGCAAGGGAAAACTGAAAAACTCTCTTTACGAAAAAAAAAATTAAACTGGTTTTGGACTGACATGTTACTAGAAAGAAACGAAATTCTGTGTTGATAACGGCTAAAATAAGGGTTAGTTAATGAAATTTAATGGCATATGATTTGGGTGGAAAAGTTTTATTAGAGAATCTAACTGGATATTTATTCAAAATGATTCATTAATTTAAGCATGTAAATGAAATTTAAGAAAATATTTAAAATAATTTATTTGATTATGGCACATTATTCATGATAAAAAAATTTAATTAGAGTGGTCAAAGGTGTTGTTAAGGTTGAGTGTTACGAAATTGGGCATGACAGAGAATCTTAGATCATATAAGGCCAAGGTGAATGACGGTTAAGCCAAAACTAGAAAATCCAGCAAAATAAGAGTATATGGATTTCAAATGTTTGATAAGTTTTGTACTGTACAGCAAATTTTGTGTTGCCTGAAAGATAATCATTAAAGTTTTATTAAAAATCATTATTAAAACATTAACTGGCTCTTTGAAAAGATTAATTTACTGTCTCAAATTAATATTATTGTTATTATTTTGGAAGAAAATTAGTAATATTATCATTATATTTATTTTAAAATTTTAATAATTATTATCCTTATGAAAGATGATAAAGATTATAAAATTAATAATATTAATACATTTATCATTTCAAATGCTAAAACAATTGTATTAATCTGATTCATAAATATGATTTGTAGTTGAATTTGAATTTTTCTTTTTGGTAATATTGTAACTAAGCCAATCAATAATATTAATTTCAAATAACATATTTATTTTTAATATAGCCAAAAATTAAATAATAAGTATCATTATTTTACTCTATAATAAATAATATTGAATTTAGTACCAAATTTATTCTTTTCTTATTTAGAATATAACTTTTTTGTTTCCTATTAAAATATTGTTAAAATTTTTTATTTAATTAATTTTTAACTAATTATCATACTTTCCTTATATTGATCTATGTAACGATTAAAAAAAGGGTAATATAAAAAGTCTTTCTTTATTAATATTTATATTTTAAATTATAGTTTTAAAAAGGTGAAAAAAATATTATAACCGGATAATAGTTTAAATAAATGTTTTAAAAATAAATAAATATAAATATATAAAAGAAATTAAAAACGAACTCTTTAGGAAAAAATACGTAATAGCTTAAAAACATGACGGGGTAAAAGTTATCTGATAAGATTAAGACAATTTGGAAATGAAAATCTATAAATAATTTAATATGACATTAATTACAGATAAAAATAATTGAAAATTAATCAAAATAAAAAATTATTCTAGAGATAATTTTATTTTTTATGTTATTTTCTAATTATGTTTTATTTAATAGTCAGATAATAATAATGAAATATTTTGTCTTTAAAAATAATTAATATTTATATTCTTTATTTTATTTAAGAAAACAATATTAATATTAAAAAATAGTAAAGAAGGGACATTTATATATATACATAAAGAAACGTTAGTAATGAATATTTTTATTTAATTGTTTGAATAAGATGTACAGGATAGAAAAAGACAGAAGAATAGTTAATTGAAAGTAGGGTAGGGGAGAAGCGACGTCGACCATAGGATTTTGATTAAATTTTTAATGATTTTTGATGTGGTGGTTGCAAGCATTAGCATTTTAAGTATGTAATTAATGGGATTACTATTTCCAAAAGCTTATTCAATATTTCCTATTCTGGTCAAAAGTCCGTTATTATGTACTGTGACGGTCAGTGATTCTATGGAACCATTTTCCGAACTTCCAAAGCTCTTTTGACCATATCCCATCATAATTACCTCTAATTCTCTTTTCTTGCATTCCACAGTTTTTAAAAAATCAAAATATAATAATAAAAAAAGCTGCAAAAAGCTGATATTTTATGTAACATCTTCTAAGTCATTCAATGTAACTTCTAAGGGAATCTGTGTCTATCATCAGCCTGCTCTTTCCCTCACAAAATATATAAAACAAAAACTATTCATCATAAATTTTTATATATTAAAACTATTCATTATATTTTTATATATTGTTGGCTTGATTAAATTTTATGTAATTTTTAATTAATTTTTTGTTAATTAGTTTTTTAAATAGGTGATATAATTATTATTTTATCTCTTCTTTTGTTTAAAAGTATAATTAAGAAGTGAGATTTAACATCTCAACATGATATTAGATATCTCTAATTATTTTGACACTGCTGTGGTAATGGATAAAATAATAAAATCAATACTAAATAATTTGTATTCGTATTAAAAATTACATTTTAAGTTTAATTCAAATTTGTCTGGTATTTAATAGTGAATATAAGAAATCTAACAATCACATAATATTACATTTGTTAATGCATAAAAATAAACAATTAAGATGACTGCACAAGATAATAACTAAATTATATAGTAAAAAAATATTTAATATAAAAATTGAATTAAAAATATAAAATTAAATAATAATTTTATTAAATATATAATTAAAATATTAAAAACTTGAAACTTACTTAACCTAAGAATAATATAACCATATATAACATTTTAGTGCAAACATTATTACCATTACTAATAAAATGAGAGAGTAAGCGGAAATAATATTTTTTTTTTTATAGTTGAAAAATAATTATTTTATAAAAAAATGTTTGAACGATTTATATAAATAAAGGTAATGGTTACTTTTACGAAAAATGAAAAATATTATGCATATATTAATTTCTTAAAAAATTGTGCTGTATAATGATATTATTGTTTTGTAAAAGATGACAATTTAATGAAAACATAACATACTTTACAAAATAATTAATTTAAATACCTTATTGCATTTTATTCTTTTAATTACGTATACACAGTTTAAAAATAGTCAAATCCTTGTAATTAAATAAAATTTACTTTATTATCAGATTTAAATTTCACATCTTATAAAACTTTAGTTAATTTTTCATATATCTCTCTTCCTCTTTTTACACTTCTTTTAATCCAAAAACATATATATAAATTTCTTACTTTTAACTCAAGTATTTTATGTCTTAAATTCATCAAAATCTTCAGATATTTGGATAAAAAATGATAATTTAAAAATTAAAGTGAAATAACTAGAACGAAGATCAAATTTGTATAGTTAAAATAATTTTTTAATAACTAAAATATTTAACAAACACACTTAAAATAAAGAATCAACACTAATCAAAATTATTCATGTTTTTATTTTTATTTAAATATCAAAAACATGAAATAATTTTATTCTTTTATAATATTCAATGTTACGTCCTTTTTACTTATATAATAATTATAATTTAAAGTGCGTTTATAAGTTCTAAGAAGAATAATAAATGTAAGTCACTTTCAAATCAATTTTATATAAATAATTAAACTTTCTAAAAGGATATATAACTGTTATATCAATAAGATAAATAACTAATTTGAAATTTTAAAAAAAGTTGGTTTATTACAAACATCAATTTATTTTTATTTAAAATTTATGACATTAAATATATAAAAGGTATTATTTTTTATTTCAATATTATAAAATTGTACATGAATAATTATAATATAAGTAAATATAAATTATTTTTAAAACACATTTGTTAAAATTGTAGAAGTAAAAGTGATTTAAATAAGTTAAAGTCTAAATATTTTACTATATTTGAATAGATAAAGTTTAAAAAAATACTAATAGAAAATTTTAACTATTCAAACTATATTTTAAACACATTTGTGTAAGAGTTAAGTTTTTCAAACAATCCTATAAAAGAGGAAAACATAACATATTAGTCAATTTTGTGTTTAAAGTAAGTTTTTTCGTGTTTTTTTGGATAGTTAGATGTTATCTTTCCTTTTACATGTCAAAAAAATGTGTTAACATATATTATGTTATTACTAAAAACGAAATTAGGTTAGTAAGTGTTCTATCAAAACTTTTAATTAGAAGGGTTTTATTTGTATATAATTTAATTTCGTATGTTAAGCAAAAACTTATTTGATTTAGTGACGAATCTTTGAAAGATAAATATGCGGTATTAAAGATTTTGATTAACATTATTAACTTAAAGTGA
The DNA here is from genome assembly GCF_029865625.1 of Vigna umbellata. NCBI lineage: Eukaryota > Viridiplantae > Streptophyta > Magnoliopsida > Fabales > Fabaceae > Vigna > Vigna umbellata. The sequence goes on from NC_142166.1 coordinate 42,965,378, forward strand.
TTAAATAATATTATAAAAAATAATTGTTGGTATAATTATCATATATTAATAAAAAAATATGTAACTAAATTTCAGTAGTTTGATTAATAATATTTAATAATATCATATATCAACAAAACATATTATTAACTAGGTAAAATATTACATTATTATTATATTAATTTAGCATATAAATAATAAGTTGTTATATTTATTAATATTATTTCATATATTTTTTCATAGTTTTTACAATAAATTTTAGAGTCTAGAAAAGTGACACTTAAGTTACCTAGACGGTAAAAAAAACTCACAAACGTGACACCATAAGTTACCTAAATGACATCATAAACCCACAAACATGACATCGGAGTTACCTACACGGTAACACAAGTTAAGACTACAAACACCACAATCGAATTACCTAGAAGGTAACACAAGTCAAGTCCACAAACATGACATCTAAGCCCACCTAAATTGTAACACAAGTTAAGTCCACAAATGTAACACTTAAGCCTCCTTAGACGATAGCATCAAGTTAAACCCAGGCAACACATGAACTTGATTAAGTTAATAATTCAGAGCGCTCAAGATAACATCCATGGTCAAAGACAACCACTCGCAACTCGAAAAAATGACCAATACACATGTAAGGTCAAAGATGACCATATACATTCTGACCAAAATATTAATCCACCCACAAAGTCAAAGACAACACAAACAGTTTGGTCAAACGGCCTATGCAGTTGCAAACATAAAACCAATTACATCCCAGCTAAAAGGCTAGTTATAGTTGCAACAAGCATTCCCTTTAAGCTAATCAAGTTTTTAAGCTTGAGGGTTTGAACATCCTGATCTATGTTGGCTTGGTATATCTCGACCTATGACAATCTAGAACACATCAACTTATGATAACCTAAATATTCTGAACCTAAGATGACCTAAATCATATTAACTAGAAATATGACTTTACGGTTAAAGAGAATTACATAAGTCATTAATAAAGGTTAATTAATATAATTGTCTAAAAATCCAAATTAACCAAGTAAATGTTCATAAATTTAGTATAAATAGTAATATTCACCCGATGAACTTATTATTACAACATTCACATTATAATTTTGGTCTTGCAGTAACACGATGTAAAATGTAGTCAATGTAAACTAAATTGATCTTTATAAGGTTGAAAAAACTACTACGCTTTACTTATTTTTAAACATTAGAACATTTGAGTTTTAATTGAATTATTTTTACACAATTATTACATATTGTGTAGGTCATAGTTTATAGATTTTTTTTATTGAAGCAACATTTCGGTCGCTGAAACAAAAATATGTTAAAAGAGAGATGTTGAATATAACTTAGTTTTACTCAAGTAAGATTTGTTTCGCACAGGTGGAGGCAATGTATGTAATTTCCGAAAAGAGAAAACGAAAATATTTAGAATTGGTTGTAAAGTTTTTGGGCGAATGACATTTGATTGGCAGAGGCAGAATAGGTAAGGAGTGTGGATTGATTTCATTTCAATAGGCAAATGATTAAGAAACGAGGTTCGGAAATTTCAGTGGGTAACTTTTTCCAGCCTTATGTCATGGTAGTGTTTTTTCATCTTTTATAAACTTGCCTTCTCCAGACTTTTGACTTAGAACACTAAAGCAAAACCTTTGTATATATTTTTATACATTTTTTTGTTTGTTTCTTCTTGCTTCTTAGAGGGATATGTCACTGATTACTTAGCTTCTCCTCTCTCCTCCTTTTTAAATTCATTCTTACATCTGACTATTTCTTTCAATGTTTTGACAACGACATTAGCTTTGCTTGTCGCTTTCTAATAAATCTATCATCTTTCTTCTTCTTTTACTATGTCAATCAATCTATTTTTTAAAATAACGTCAATTAAAAACACATTCCTAGTTAATTAAGACATATTTAGATTTAATCCATCGTGTTCTATTGATATATTTTCAAGATTAAGTGACAATGATATTGGGACATTTGTTTAATAAAATATAAGCTTAATACGTGACCACTTTGTAAGAAAAGTTGTACATTAGGGTCAATTGTTTTTTTCTTTAATTTTTTTTCTTGAATACTGAATATTCAGAAAGTTTTCTTATTCACTCTATTGAGGAGATAATAACATAAAAGATAAAATTACATATAGTACAAAAATATAAAGAAGTGAAATTATAAAAGAAAGAAAGACATAATTATGTTTTATATTAATTTGATTTTCTCTAGATTTAAAATAGTTTCAATATATTAAAAACGTCATTCACACTGATAGTGTGATCATTGTAACGCCCCGGCAACTCACAGGGACCATCGACTGCCCCCACAGATCACCACCAGGCTTTCCAATGTGCTTTGTCCTCACTCGCACACTTTCTGGGAAAACTTCCCGGAAGGTCACCCATCCCAGAATTGCTCCAGGCTAAGCACGCTTAACCATGGAGTTCTTATGGGCTAGGCTACCGAAAAGCAAATGCATTTTGGTGATATGAGTAGTCAAATAAATTCCTTTAAGCTATCCTTCAACTGTATAGTCCCATACCTATACAGTCTCCAGATCCCTCTCATTCCGGTGTATGTTCGATTCATCCATGTACCCCTTCCACCTGAAGCTGCCAGGAGCCGCTCCTTGTCTGTGCCCCCTGCACCATGCCTCTTGCACCGGCGTCACTCCCCGCCCTCGTTAGTGCCCGGATGTCACATGCCCACCAGCTTCCGTCTGGTTCGTCCTCGAACCACACCGTACTGGGAGAGGCTAGGCTCTGATACCATCTGTAACGCCCCGGCAACTCACAGGGACCATCGACTGCCCCCACAGATCACCACCAGGCTTTCCAGTGTGCTTTGTCCTCACTCGCACACTTTCTGGGAAAACTTCCCGGAAGGTCACCCATCCCAGAATTGCTCCAGGCTAAGCACGCTTAACCATGGAGTTCTTATGGGCTAGGCTACCGAAAAGCAAATGCATTTTGGTGATATGAGTAGTCAAATAAATTCCTTTAAGCTATCCTTCAACTGTATAGTCCCATACCTATACAGTCTCCAGATCCCTCTCATTCCGGTGTATGTTCGATTCATCCATGTACCCCTTCCACCTGAAGCTGCCAGGAGCCGCTCCTTGTCTGTGCCCCCTGCACCATGCCTCTTGCACCGGCGTCACTCCCCGCCCTCGTTAGTGCCCGGATGTCACAATCATTCGAGATAGAATAATTTTATGAAAACCTATTACAAAAAATTACACAATTATTTATAAATTTAATGTGAAAAAAATTCCTTGGGGTTACTAAAAATCAATTACATATAGCAAAAAGTTATAAAAACATAAGAACTTCTTTAACTTTTAAATTGTAATAAAAGTTTTTATTTAAAAGAAATTAACACAAATATAATACCTTAATAATAATAATAATTAGTTATATTATTTAGGATTGGTTTTGAAAACAATAAAAGAATAATGTATTATATTTTTATTTCCATTATTAATGTTTAACTTATGATATAAATCTTTGTAAATTTTATGTTTAATAAAATTAATTGGAATCTTAGTAGAAAGTTGAAAGATTAGTAGTAGTTGAAAATTGTAAATAAAAAATAAAGTAAGTTCATTCGCCACAATTTGTTAAAGTGGATTGGTAATTTCAACTCGTCAAATTTGATTTCCTAATTTAGTGAGTAAGAGGGAGTGATTTAAGATTTTTAATTCACTTTATCCTATTTTTGGTGAGTTTTCAGGTTAAATGAACTCATATTGCTATTCTAATCTTTACAATACCATCTTGATTAAAAGTGTTTTGTAAAATTATTTATTAAAATAATTAATAAATATGAAAAGGTACAAATTTACCTTATTTGCAGCAGTTATATATTGCAGGTATTAATTTCTGCCATTTAGTTCTAGTAATGATTGGGTTATTTTCATGAAAAAAAAAAACAAATTGATATATTTATAGCTTTTGGATTTAGTTAAAGAGTTATAATATATAATTTAGGATGATGACATAAACGATAATGTGAAAAGGAAGAAAACTAGGGAGAGAGTGGAAAACAAGGTTAGGAGAGTACTGCTGATAGAACAGTTCTTAGACGGAAAGAAACCTAAAAGTAAAATCCAAGAATACGGCTTAAATCAAAGGAGCTTTTCTATTTGCCCACATGGCACGTGTTAGAGGTTAATTAGTCTCCATAATGCAATAATTATGTATTGACAAGAATCTTTGATGCTAAATGCAATCTTTTTCTCTCCATCCTAATTTAACGTAATAATAAAAATACACAAATCTAATATACCCTACTATATACATATACATTTTTAATATTACACTACCAAATCAACAACAAACTAATGTAGTTTATTAGTTTGTTTTTTATATGTTTAATTGATTCGGAGTCCTTATTTCTATATATTTGCGTCAATTAGATATCCGTGTTTTGAAAATTTTGAATTGAGTCCTTTTTCACGTAAAAAAATTAATAAAGTCTCTGTCATTAAATTTTGTGGACGACGTTAAATATATTGTCTGGTAGCATGGTAAGGTGACATTTTAAAAACCACGTGGCACATTAAACATAAAGACGTCACGGATTTAAATAATTTTTAATTTAAAAAACTTTCTTTGAATTTCAATAACTTTAAATAAATAATTTGATTTCTAATTAATTTAAAAATCAATTACTTTCCTTTTACACCAAATTAATTTCTTTCTCCAGTAAATTAATTTGATTTCTAGTTAATTTTATTTCCAGAAACAAAACGCAAATCCCCATTTCAATTCGAATGAACCCTACATCTTAAATTAGAAGAAATCATAGAAACCTCCAAAATTTGATGAACAACTGAAATCCTAAAATCGCAAAATCACAAGGGGAAGGGGGATTTTGCCGTGAATCAAAATCTCCAGAAATGGGAACCAAAATCATCCACCCAAAATTGTTAGCCTGAAGCGAGAACAAAGAACCCAAAAGAAATCCCGAAACGACACCCTCGTCGCAACATGCAGAGGCCCTCTCCGCAAAACACAGAAGCTCTCGTCGTGCCTCCGTCGCGCCATAGTCGCGCCTTCGTATTCACCCCCCACAAAGCCTCTCCGTATGCGCAAGCCATAGATGGGTTTCTCAAGGTTGGGTGGTCCGCGAGATCAGAGAGGAGAAGAAGCTTGAAGCTTCTGATTACGGAATCAAAACAAAAAGGAGGAAGGGGACCTATTGTCCAGGCACCAAAAAGAAACTTTGGGGAAAAAAGTTTGAGTTGCGTGAATCAAATTTAGGGTTCACTTGTATTGGATTTAGGATTTTAGAATTAATAATTAATAGTAATTTACAGAAATCCTAATCAATTATAATTAAAGAATTTAATTAGGATTAATAGGAAACCCTCATCCTTAATTAATTACACTTAAGGAAACCTTCCTTCTTCCTATGTTCTTCTAACATTTTTTTCTTTTTATTTAAAGTTATTGAAATTCAAAGAATGTTTTTTAAATTAAAAATCATTTGAGTCTGTCCACAAAATTTAAGGGCAGAAACTTTATTGATTCAATTTTACCTAAAAAGGGACCGAATTCAGCTCTTTCAAAATAAGAGGACCTAATTGACGCAAATATACAGGAATAGGGACATCTGAATCAATTAAACCTTTTCCATAGTTATACCACATGTAATTTAGTACTAGAAGAAATCCTGTAAAAAAAATTAGTACTAGAAGAAATCCTGTAAAAAAATTAGTACTAAAAGAAACCCAATTAGAAGACACAAACTTTATCGTCTCCTAGATGTTGATTTTTGAAAGAAGAACAAAATATCACTTATCAAACTTGTAGAGAAATTTGTTTTAAGGAAATAAAAAATAATACATTTAACCTTATAACATAAAATAATAGGTTAAATATGATTTTAGTCCCTGAACTATTATGTTATTTTGGGTTTCGTTCCTATTCGAAATGTTTGTTCATTTTCGTCCTTTTAGTTACGAAACTCGTATTTTTAGTCTTTACAAAGCAACAACGTTAGATTTTCTGTGACGTGGCTAATGGTGAGCCACGTGGGATGTCAGCTTCCATGATAAATGTGTGCCACATTTTTTTTTCTCTTTTTATCTATTTCACTACTCTTCAATGGAGCAACGTCCATTGCCTCCGAGACCGTCTTAAAGTTTCCACTACCGTCCGCAGCCATCACCACATTGGGCTTTTTACTAAATACATTCTTTTTCTCATTGCACTATAGGTTATAGGAACCTCCATTCTTACAACATAAGATCTTCTTTTACGTGAATCCAATATCAATAGAGTTAAGATTAATATTTTCAAATCACCATTTGGTACACAACCTTTCAACATAGTATTTGTTTCTTATATACAACTACATTCACATCACATAAACAATACGGATACCATCTCTTAACTTCACTTAACCTTATACATATATTCAAATAGTAGATAATAGACTATTTTTTACTCTACTCAACTCATTATCATAAATCTTACACTTGATCTCAATTACTGAATTAATCCATATCGTATCTCAAACAAGACAGTTAATTCTATCATTTATTTATTAATATATATTTTTAAAGAATATAAATATATTAGTTCTTCAAATATATATACAACTCAAATAACATAAAACGAAAGACATGATTTGTTGAGATTATAATTCTTTTACTCCTATTCTACAACTCATTTTATTATTTTTATATTCAATCATTTGATTTATATTTTAATTAAATGAGTTAATTCAATGTATTATCATTATTAAGGGTTACTATAAAAATGTCAAAAGAGTATCGTCAAAACATCTTTTCCGAAACAAGAACGAAGTGCATGTTTGTTTTCTTAACTTTAGTTTATATTAATTTATCAAGAGGAATGTATTTTCCTTTGGGTGAAATATCTGAATCAAACATAATTTTAGTGTGTATTTAAATTTCAGTTAAGAAATCAATTTGGATTAATTAAGTTGAGTTGAGTTTTTTCAGAACTGCGCATCTTATTGTAACTTTTAAATGAACTAAATTTTGAAGTGAACTTTACTTTTAATTAGATTTGAAAAAGAAATGGTAAGCATAATAGCACAATATTAAATAAAATTAGAAGTTGGTTTGAGTATTGTGAGTGAAATCGAAACTTAGCTTTCATTTGTAAAGTTGATTATCCAAATAGGTGAGTTTGTATCTTTGAATTGAGGTATGAAGATGATGGATCGTCTGATTTCAGGTTTTGCCAACTTTTGAAGTTGTGATATCACCATCCCTCCTATCCTATCTAAAACATTTCCACCATCATTTTTTACTTTGCCATTCAACTAAATTCATCATTATAGATCACCATGGTGGGCCAACTCCATGAAAAAAAACAAAAGATCAACCAATAAATAAATAAAGGGAGTCTCTTGTACTTTTATTTCGCATCAAAAAAATAGAATAAAAAGATAAGCTTTGACCATGGGAACACACTGATAATAGCAAACATGGATTTTTTTTTCACCCCATGATTTTCTTTTTCTCATAAATACGTACGAAAATATGATTTCTAAATTTTCTAATTTAGAAATTTTTATATGCAATCAGAAAATCATGTTTTTCATAGGAAAAACTTAGAATACGTAATATTAAGGGTATTTTATTTTTAGGCATACTACGGAGGTGCAGAAAGAAATATGCTAGAAAGGCCAACCCAATTGGTAGAAGAAAACAAACTAGCCCTGTACTTGGGTTTGTGCATCTATTTGTTGAAGAATGTTTTTTTTTTCTACATCTCCACATTTCTTTCTATATCTCCATATTTCTTTTAAATTTCAAAATTATTTTCTATATTTTAAAAAATTCTATATCCACTTTTTTTTTACAACGAATTTTAAAATTTATTGAAAAAAAATAATTTTTAAATATGGAGTTACATGAAAAAAATGTAAGGAGATACAAGGAGAAATACTCTTGATTGAACTTTCCTAATGAACAATGCATAGATTAAAATTTCGTATGTGAATACAAGTTTATGTTGTGAAATGCTAATAAATAACGAAAACTGTGTTTGTTGTATGTTTTGTGACATCCCAAAATATATAGCAATGTATATATGTAGAATGCATCGATTAGAATAATAGAAAGCAGTTAAGAGTACACAATAGATAGAATTAAGGAGTACAGTTATCCAAGTCTGGCTGAGAAGTGTTAAAACTTAAGTACAAGTTCACAACTCTCCAAAATACAAGACTATTGAAATTTTAAAGAGACATAAAAAGTTTTCCAAAAGACGGATCATGATAAAATGAAGTCTAGAAGTCTTTCAAAATGAAGAGCTATTTAACATAAGAGCTAGTAGAAATCCTAAGCACTAGGTGCTGGGTCTTCCTCAACTTCCAAAGCTTGCTCCAAAGGTACATCATCACCTACTGCTCACATCCAAAGGATTGGATGATCATCGCAAGGGGGAAAGCAAACACACGCAACACATACAAATGCAAGGGTGAGCTAGGTCTCAAACAATCATACAATTCATTTTCAATCAATCTAGCATTTACCAGAATATCCATACACATATAAACACCTTAGTCAACATAAGCATTTATTTCATAAAACTCATCAAGACAAACATCCTATCATGTTAAGATTCTAGACACGTCCGGACATAGAATGTATGTAGAGCTGGGGCGGGTTGTGCACTTGTGATGGCCTCTACTGCTTTGCAAAGCCATTGCCGAGGGGTTCCACCCGACCATACACAAGGCTAGTCCGTTAACGCGGAATAGACCTCCAGTGATAGCGTCTACCCTAGGACCTCCCACTACTCCCACCACACACGTCAATCCTCTCTAAGTGAGAATGAAAGACCGTTGGAGTGTTAGGGATAACCCCCCATATGGAAGCCTCTTACATTCGTTCGATACACTAACTGATCCCACCGAGAGATCAAAATTTCCGATTCAATCCGACCATTTTAAATCTCATGATATTCCTTTTGGATCAACAATGTACATCATAAACCACTTATAACCATACACTTTCAACCAATTTGGATCACATGAAAATGCATTCATAAATTGTAACCGAAATATTTAAATAACATAGCTTACTGGAATGAGAGAAAACATAACAGAAAACATCACCACTTAAATGGACGAACCCTATTTGGACGAACGCCAAAAGCCCTTAGGCGGACACTGTTTGGACAAACGTCATAAACCATTGGACGGACACTGTTTGGACGAACGTCAAAAACCATTGGACGGACACTGTTTGGACGAGCGCTCAATGATCAAACCTCCTGAAGACCGAACGCTAACGATCACTAACAAATATCAAGACCGGACGCTTAAGATTCAAACCTAAGAATACAAACTTAAGGCCGAACGCTCACAATCGCAACTAAACCAAGGCCGAACGCCACCAATATGAACGCTTGCTACTACCTATGGACGCTCGCTACTAATTCAACCTCTGACCGAACGCTAATTAAACCTTCAACTGACCGAACACTACTAAACCAGCGAATGAACGAACGCTACTAACCAACACCTGAGCGATCGTTATTTAAACCAATGACCGAACGCTATTAATATCATCCCCTAAAACCGAACGCTCTCCAGACAAGGACGAACGCTAAATGCCTAAACCAAAGCATGATTATGACCGAACGCTATTACCACGAACGAACGTTAACCAAACCAACATTTGACCGAACGTCACTCAGCACATGGCATGACCGATCGTCCAAATCCGACATGGACGAACGGTCAGTTTTTCGCATTCTGCAGAATTCTGCAGAATGATAACCGAACCTCCCTTGACCATTTCTAACCACTTTTCTCAACTTCTTAGACTCTTAATTCTCGTTTTAGACTTAATTAAACTTATCCAAATGATTCTAAGCATTTCTACTACCATTTTTAAGTGATTAAAGTTCACTTTCAGCTCCAAAGCACTAAATTCAACAACTTAGGGACCCAAATTTGATTCTACTACTTGGAACATGTTTTTGACTACTGTTATGTTTCTAATAAGTCACAATGGACTTGTCTAGGCTGCTCGAACAGTCCAGGAACACTGCAGCCCTCATTTACTCAAAATCCCTACCTCCCTTAAAATAGCCCAAATTGACCATAAAGACACTTGATTTCCTTTCTAACAGCACTACCACCGAATTTTCATGCCAAAACAGTTTCAACATACATCATTCCCTCATTCTAAGTCATTCCAAAACAGTTTATAGCCATCAATCACCAATTCACATAACACACACTTCCATACATGCATTTCAAGTTTACTAGAACCAAGTTCATGCTTCCACAACATACCACTACAAAATTTTATCATGCATTCACTCCACACAGTAAAATCAAGAATAGAACTAGCTCCCCTTACCTTAAAGTTGAGCCGTCTAGCACACCACAACTTTCAACCGTATCCTACCCCGGGAAGAACTTAAGCAGTGCCCTACAACCATCACATTGGTGATGAGAACAACCCTTAGAGCTCAAACTTGACAGAAATTGAAAAGAGGACAGTTCTAATTGCACAAAAGCAGTAGAACCATAAGCCCTAAATTTCGAAAATAGCAGAGAAAAGAGGAAGCCACTTACCGGTTGAAGAACGTAAAATCAATCGGATGGTTTTGAAGCTCTCTACGAGACGGTCGTTAGGGTACCACCTAACAGAACATGCAATGGCTAAATCAGTGTGGAGGCTAGAGAGAAGGCAGAAAAGAATTTGGGGAAAAGGGTTTTAGAGAGAGAAAGGAGAATTGGCAAATGAACTTCAGCCTTTTCTTTTTAGGAGAGCCCCCTTACCAAGGTCATGAGCCCAAATTGCTAAAGGTCTGGCTGTCACAATTAAGGCCCAATAACCCTGGGTTCAAATTTTTAGGTCCTTACATGTTTCATTCAGATACACTTTTTTTTTATTTGATATTATTTAATATTTAATGAACTTTTTATCATTTCTGATTTTTTTTTCAGTTTTGACATTGGATAATTACAATTTAAGTTTTAAATTTTGCAACTAAAAAAATGAAAAATTAGATCCAATTTTACAGTTAAACACATAAAAATAATAAACAAATGGAAAATTTAACCACGTCGAAATTATATTTTTAAATTGCAGTAGAAGATAATAATATAGGTTGCTACCCGCTTTGGGTAATAGAAATTAGTGTTTTAAATAATCCCATACAAAATGACGTAATTCAATGTTTTTTCATGGTCCATTTTTAAAAAACTAGTAAAGAAAATAAAGTTAGGGAATTGCTTCCTGCACTCGTTGTTTATCTTTCTGCACCTTAACACTTCTGTAATTTATTTTCTAGCACAATAAAACAATTCCGGACAGCAATCACCCCTCCCTATTATGGAAAAAAAATTTCTGATAGTTTTTCTGATGCGGTGGATGAAGTAAAGTGATAGGGTGCAAGAAGCAACACCCATAAAAATATTACTTGGAGTGGTGCTAGATAAAACGAAAATGAGGGTTACATCCTGCACCTCCAAAATTCTCTAAATTACCTACACTATCCACAATTAAGAAGGTTTGAATATCTTTTAAAAAAAATTGAAAGTGGTAAAAAATTCTCACATGGGTGACTGCACAGATATTATTCCCACACTTATACATTTAAAAACTTATTAAATCAACTTTAAAAAAAATATACCAAAATTAAAAAACATAAAATTATATAAAAAATTATTACAAATTTTCATATCAATTTCTCTATTTACAAATTTATAAAAATTAAATATTTAAAATACATTGTTTATATTAACAAAAATAAATAATTATAAAAATTAAGTTAACTCATTTTATTAAATTTTTTATAAAACAAACCTATTTAAATAATATTACTAAAGCAACATGAAAAAATCAGAAAAAATCATAACAATTATTTTTTAACAATTATATATTATTTAATTAAATTATAAATTGCTAACTTTAATTTTATTAAAAACAGTTTTATTCGTATCGAAAAACTATTTTATTCTTATGGAAAAACTCATTGAAGAAATGGAATTAACAAGGAATTCTTTGTTTCAAAATTATAAAGAATATATTAGTTAAGATTTTTTTTACAGTAAATATAATTCTATTACGTAGATTAAGACAAAACGTCGGATATGGATATTCGATATATATATATATATATATATATATATAATATATATATATATATATATATATATATATATAATCGGATTATCATAGTTTTATTTCTTTTAATCAAAATCAGTTTTATTAATTTTAATAAACTTATAAAAATTAATTTATATTAATTAAAAATTATATAATTACATTATATACTTACACAAAATCATATATAATTTTAGAAACAGTTTTAAACTAATAAAATAATTAAATAAATAATATTATGATATTTTATATAACATTAAATTAAACTGTAATCGGAAATGGTACAAATCGGATATCCAATCGATTTTTGTACATTCGGATTTGCAGATCAGATAGAGTGATCTTACTGTTGAAAACCATTTTTATTAATTTTAATAAATTAATATAAATTACGTTATATTAATTAAAAATTATATAATAACATTATACACTTATACAAAATCATATATAATTTTAAAAATAAATTAAAACTAATAAAATAGATAAATAAGTAATATAATAAAATTTTACACAATAAATTAAAAGGTTAAATATGTTTTTCGTCCCTTAAGTATCATACGATTTTGAATTTAGTTCTACTCAAAACTTTGATAGTTTTTAGTCTCATAGTTTTGAAACTCTTACTATTAGTCCTTAAAATTGGACGGCGTTAACTTTTAGTAGATGTGGCAAACGGCAATGCCACGTCTTATGCCAGCTTGCCTCTTCACTCTCTACCACGTTGCTTGTGCTTGAGAACATAGTTCGTCTTCTCCGGCAGAGTAGAGCCTAGGCTCCATCAGACTAGCCACCGTGCCGAACCTTCCGCCAAGTCCAAGGCGTTGCTGGCGACACCAATCGTCACCGAGGCCATTGCCGGCTGCGGCGTCGATTTCTCCCTCCTTGCCTTTTCTCCGTGCGAGAGAGAGAAGTTCTCTCGTTTAGGGAAGACAACGGGTCAGGTCGGGCACGGGTAGTGCCTATCCGCAACCCGACCCGCTGGATAAAATCGTACCCACTACCCGACCCGATACTCGCCGGGTACCCGTTTAAAAAATACGCGCGGATATTTTAAAACCCGCGGGTACCTGCAGATACCCGTAAAAAATATAAAAAAAACATTTAATACATTTTAAAAATAAAATTTAAATAAAAATACAAATATATATATATATATAAAATATAAATCAAATTAAATGTAAATTAAAATTTAATTTTAATTAAATTTAATTAAAAAATATATAAATTATTTCTTTTTAAGTTTTTGCGTGTAACGGGTACCTGACCCGTTTAGAAGCGGGTATTAAAATACCTGCTACCCGTTACCCGCAGGTAGTAAATATCCGCGGATAGTTACTACCCGCTGCGGATTTTACCCGCAGATACCCATGCCTGCGGGTAAAATTGTCATTCCTACCCTCGTTCCTCCGCCAATCGCCGCTTGAGAGAACCTAGACAAAACCAAAATTACCCGACACCATTACCCGACTTGCAGACTCTTTCATAGTATTCAAAATTACATCTGCATATGCCCTCTTCAAAGCCACCATTTCCTGCACAACTAAATATACTGTTATTGGAAGAACCACAATTATCAAAACTCAATCACATAAACATAAACACACAAAACACCAAACTTTCCCTGTTCTTCTCTAATCAGAATTTGAATTTTAAATATGTTATACTGAAATTCAATGCAAACTTTTAGCACCCTAATTTTCAGCATTATCACAGTACGCAACAAACAAGGTCGCCCAAGAGTTGAAGTCCCTAACACGCATTTTGTCAAACATGTGGCGTGCATTTTCCAACAGGTCACAGGACACAAACATAATGAGAATCCGATTGAGGAAAGGCAAGGGGGTTTCATGCCGCTCTTGGAGATGTGGGTGTACAACTCAATGACAGTTTCTGGGTCACTGGAAACGGTGCACTCTTTTATCAATGAGGTATAGATGTCAACGGGTATAGGAAAAGGTAGAGCATCCATCAAGTGCAATATGTATGAGGTTATAGCCTCTTTTCTTTTTCTTTGGCTCCTTCATGGTGAATGTACTTGTTTGAGGAATGAGGAGACACAGAAAAGTGTGAATGGGGTAGCGCAACAGTGGTAGAAGCTCGAGTTGATGGCTGGGAGAAGGCAAACTACTTAGGTTGTTCTTCAAATCAAGGTTTTGGTCGAAGAATAGGTGGTGGGTTGCTACTGTTGGTACAGGTGTAGTGATGCGTACCATTCTTCAAGTGATGAATGTTTCATTCCCCTTCCAAATTAGCGTTTGTCAGATTGAAGAAAAACAACGTGGCAGAAAGTGAAGAGGCAAGCTGTCATAAGACGTGGCCTCGCTGTTTGCCACATCTACTATAAATTAACGTCCTCCAATTTTAAGGACTAATAGTAAGAGTTTCAAAACTATGAGAACTAAAAACCATCAAAGTTTCGAGTAGGGACTAAACCCAAAATCGTGTGATACTTAAGGGACGAAAAACCTATTTAACCCTAAATTAAACTCAACCGAACGTGATTGTATGCCTGCATCAGATATCCACATCCGATTTTGATAGATTCGGATTTCCATATTCGATCAGCTCATCTCAAGTTGATTTTAATTTAAAAACAATTTTATTAATTTTAATAAATTTATAAAAATAAATTTATATTAATTAAAAATTATATAATACATTATAAAGTAATACGAAAATTAAAAAAATTATAAACTAATATAAACAAACAAATAATTCATAAATAATATAATTTAAATATTTGACAGAAAAAAAGGTTAATCGGATATAAAAATCTGAAACTCTCATTTTCGGTTCTCAATAATCGATATGTGCATTTTCGGAAAATGAATCAGTTTTCTAGTGCGACCGTGCAGATGAACCAAAAATAAAATACTAACATGCAATAATGCAACAGATTAACAAAAAAAAATACTAACAGGCAACAGATTAACCAAAAATTAAATCTAACCTCTCTCCAGTAATATCAATGCAAGTACAAAGAACACCAAGAAGAACACTCTAAAAGCACCGCCACAAAGTACTCTAAGTACACCACCATAAAGCAAGTCAAGCTTGGATGCACTACTCTAAACTACACTTAAACACTACCGACCCCTCTCAAATATCTATAATTCTCCAGTAATATCACACTCACTCACAAATACTCAAAAGAAAAATAATTATCACAGAGTTCCAATTCAAATGGATGCTACGTCTCTTAATAAAATTCTGAGAGAGAGAACAACATGTAGTGGTGGTGGAGGGAGTAACCTCAAAAGTGATCGCTTGTCTCAGAGAGTTACTCCCTACACCATCACACATTGCTTCCTGCACCACCACACTTTTTTTAAATTCCAAAATTATCCTTCATATTCTAAAATATCCTACACCTCCTCCTTTTCTCTTGAACAGATGTCGACATCCGTTGAAGAAAAAATTCTTCAACGGATGTGCCACATCCGTTACGTTTAGTTTTCTTTTTTAAGTTTTTAGTTTTTTTAAGTTTTTAGTTTCTTTAAGTTTTTTAATTATTTACTTTTTTTAAAAATTATTACTTAGTTATTTATAAATTAATTTTATATTTTATAATAAAATAATTATTATTAATTTAATTTATGTATTATTATTTTAAATAATAATTAAAATACTTTTTAAAAATTTATTAAAACGCATTGAAGTTTTTTTCTTTTTAAAGTTTTTAGTTTTTTATTTTATTATATTTTAAATTAATATATAAATAATATTTAATTTTTTTTAAAATTATTATTTAATTAATTATAAATTAATTTTATTTTATTTAATAAAATAATTATTATTAATTTAATTTATGTATTATTATTTAAATAATAATCATAGTATTAAAACGGATTAAATAATAATCATAGTTTTAAAAGTTTTATTAAAACGGATGTGGCAATCCGTTAACGGATGTCGCCACATCCATTGAAGATTTTAAAAATTTATTAAATCGAGAAGTTTTTTCTTTTTAAATTTTCAGATTTTAATATATTATATTTTAAATTAATATATAAATATTAATTAATTAATTTAAAATTATTAATTAATTATTTATGAATTAATTTTAATTTATTTAATAAAATAATTATTATTAATTTAAGTTATATATTATTATTTAAATAATAATCAAAGTAGTTTTAAAAGTTTTATTAAAACGGATGTGGCAATCCGTTAACGGATGTCGCCACATCCGTTGAAGATTTTTTTTTTTTTAAATAAAAACAATAAATTAAAATATAGGATTTGTGAATGGACGGATGTCAACATCCGTTGAAGGTAAAACGAATGTTGATATCCGTTTTAATATATTTATAACAAATTTTTTAATTATTATTTAAATAATAATACATAAATTAAATTTAATAATAATTATTTTATTAAATAAAATAAAATTAATTTATAAATAATTAAGTAATAATTTTAAAATAATTAAACAATATTTATACATTAATTTAAAATAAAAAAAATAAAAAAAAAAACTAAAAACCAAAAAGAAAAATGCAACGGATGTGGCACATCCGTTTTAATATATTTATAACAAATTTTTTAATTATTATTTAAATAATAATACATAAATTAAAATTAATAATAATTATTTTATTAAATAAAATAAAATTAATTTATAAATATTTAAATAATAATTTTAAAAAAATTAAATAATATTTATATATTAATTTAAAATACAATAAATTAAAAAAAAATTAAAAAAAAAAAACTCAACGGATATGGCACATCCGTTGAAGAATTTTTTCTTCAATGGATGTTGACATCCGTTGAAGAAAAGAGGTGGGGTGTAGAATATTTTAAAATATAAAGGATAGTTTTGGAATTTTAAAAGAATGTGGTGGTACAGAGAGCAAAGTGGGGTGGTGTAAGGAGCAACACCCTTGAAATTTTGGGTGAGATATGTGTTTTTTGTCGTCATTTTTTCTCCTCTTTTTGTTTTATTTTATATTTATTAAAATGGGTGTTGCTCCCTCCACCACCACACCTTTCTTCCTCCACCTCTTCTTTATTATTTTGCCCCTTAGTAAAATTTTATTTTTAGGGTTATTATTTTTTAATTTTATCCATTCACAACTTATTTCACTAATAATCTATTCTAGTCCCGTACATGAGTAAAATACTTTTATTTTATTTTAACATTATATTTTTTCCTCTCTTTCTTTCGTCGTTGTGAGATACTAAGAGTTGGAAAGGTTGGTGGCGGTGGAAAGAATTATCAAGCAGTCTCCCTTTCGTGGTGCAGTGTCGCTCTCGTGGTGCAATGAGTGGAGTGGTGCAGTGCGTGTCGTGCTTCCTCGAATAAACCTTGAAATAAAACCTTAAAATAAAAAAAGTAAACGGAGGTGACATCTTTTAACGGATGTCAACATCCTTCAACGGATGTCAACATCCGTTTAAGGAGAAACGGATGTTGACATCCGTTTTACCTTAAACGGATGTTGACATCCGTTTTACCTTAAACGGATGTTGACATCCGTTGAAGATGTCACCTCCGTTTAAAGGTTACGTTTTTTATTTTAGAGTTTGTTTTATTAGGGGACATTCGTTGAAGGATGTCACTTCTGTTGATGTATACTTCCTCACGCTGGTTGATGCTCTGGATGCTACTTGATGTTCCTCCACACCACAGCGGCGGAGCTCCTTCACACCCCGGCGACAATGGAAGCTTTCAAACCAAAACAAAAACTGGGAAAAAAAATAATGGAAGTGCGGGAGATGGAGAGATGAAACGAAAATGGGGAAAGGGGAAGAGAGTTTCGTGAGTGGGTGCTGAGAAAGTAAAATTGAGGTTTCAAATTATTTAAAATAGGATAAAAGTAAAAATCTTTTTAACTTAAAGATATAATTGTATTTAAAATAACGTGGAGAGGTGAAAGAAGTATAGGGTGGTGGTGGAGGGAGCAACACCCTATTAAAATTTACTCGACTTTTATTGTACTTTCTATCTTATTACAACATTAATTATATTTTTTTTCAATTACGTTAAAAATGTATATTATCAATTTCAATAAATTAAATATTATATTGATTATTTTTATTTTTTAATATTAATCATTGATTATCTTTATTTACATGAAAATATTTCACTTTTATATATTTTTATTTAAAATTTATATAGTTATACTTTTTTAATATTTGACATAAAAAAATAAGAATAAATATCTTTAATATTGAATATATGATAATTATGTTTCTCTTATTGTAATTTTTATAAATTAATTAATTAATATTAAAACATAAAACAAAAGTAAATATGTTTGTAAATACTTAATTTTATACTCACCAGATATGATATAAACATAAGTAAGGATGGTATCCTGAGATATAATTTGAATTGAAACAGGACTACGATGTTTTAAGAATTTTTTTCTTTTATAATAAATTATGTCTCATTATTTTATTTTATTAATTCGTATATTTGAAATATTTGTCCAAAAGAAATTATCATTCTTATTTGTAAAAAAAATTGTTAAAAAAATATTTTGCTTGAAACAGAGTCCTGAAAGAATTTTACATTTTCCTTCTTTTGTTTACACGAATATATGAATTGAGGATAAATGGAAGGTTAGGCTCTGCCACAGACTCTGGAAAGCAGAGAGAAAAGGATGATGATGATGATGATGACGGGTTTACTGGGTTGTTCTTGCCAGAACCAAACAACTCTGAAACTGCCTTCAATTCCCACTTTCTCTTCCTTACCTTTCCTTTTCAAAAATTCAACCTTTTCTTTCCACAAATCGTCATTGCCACGTCCCATCAAAGCTCTCTCTTCTGCCATCCTCCAAACAGCTACTCCTAAGGCCCCTCAAGACCAGGGTCAGTCTCAGGGTTTCTTCTCTTTCACTTTACCAGCGGAACTCAATAATAAAATATCAATTTGGTCTTGCAGGTGTCAAGCTTCAATGGAAGGCCACGGTGGACTTCAAGTGGATAAAGGATAACAAGGAAGCTGTTGCTGCCAACTTAAGGAACCGTAACTCTGACGCTGATTTGGATCTTGTTCTCCACCTTTATGACGAAATGCTTACTCTTCAGAAGGTTATGTCATGTTATGTTTCTCTTCGATCCTTTTCCTCTTATTTAAACTACCTATTCTGAATAGATTGAAATATAGCAGTCCATTAAATGTCTTGTTTTTCATTGATGAATACCTGCTGTATCTCAGTTACGTAGAGCAAAGATAATGGGTGAATTTCTGGAGCTTATTTCCTGGCTTGTATTTGGATGAAGTTATCTTGTTATGCTTACACGAGAAATAAACCATCAATCTTGAGTGGTTCCTAAAGGAATAATTTTTGTTTAAGTAATCCCTTGAAATATTGAGTATTCATCTCCTTAGTTCATCTGACGTTAAGGGACTAACTTGAAAGAGTTTTCAGTTGTTAAGAGACTACATAAAGCCTCCTTGGACAAATTTGTCCATACGTACTTTTAGGAGAAAATAACTGAATGAGTTTTTCATTAGTTAAAATTATCTTATGCGTGAACTAAAATATAGAAGCTCTATCGTATAACTTCTCCAATTTTTATTTCTTTTTAAACTTGTGTATGAGGTAAATTTAGGTCATGGAGAAGTTTGTTTCATTTTTTCCCCTCTACTATGAGTGTTTTATAGGAATGTTTGTCCACAGAGGCCCTTCATACGATTTCAAACACTTCCCATATTAGTTAGATAGTTTGTTTTACTTACACTATATATACGAGAGTAATAGTGCAGGGGTGGAACTGATGGTTCACTCTTAAACAAATAAGAAGGAAAAATATATTGAGTTTCTTTATACACTAATATATTAATTTATGCACTTAATTTTTATAGCTCTTTCAACCAACTTCTCCAAAGAAGGTACATAAGATGATTTTTGCTCATGAGAGAAATTCAACTCATTTTACCTTCGAGTTTTTTCTCTTGCAAGTGTTTATGGAGAAGTTTATTAATATGAAACAAAAACTTTTACGATTATGTTAAATATAAGCTACCAACCGTGGATTAAATGCTTGAAAGATGGGTATTGGTGTAATGTCTTCAGCTCTTTGTTCTCAATGGCTTGGCTAATTTGTTTCTTACAGATAGCAGGAAGTTGAGAGGGTTCGTGGAGAAAGAAATGCAGTTGCTAACAAGATGAAAGGAAAATTAGATCCCTCTGAGCGTCAAAGATTGATTGAGGAAGGTACTTTTGGTGCTATTTTTCACCCAACTGTGCATTTTGGGTTAATTTCTTAAGACGCTTTTTGTATGCAGGGAAGACTTTGAAGGAGGGACTTGCTGCTTTCGAAGATGACCTAGTGGAGCTTAATAATAGGCTTCAGCTGGAAGCACAGTGTATACCAAACATGACACATCCTGATGTTCCAATAGGAGGCGAGGATTGTTCCACCATAAGGAAAATGGTATTTCAGTTATACAAATTTCTTCCTTTCTTCTTCTGGAAGAGAAAAGTTGGTTGTTGATGATGTTCATGCATTGATTTCTTTTCCTCAAATATTAGTTATTGTGAACGTGTAACATTTTAGGTTGGCAGTTCTCCAAATTTCAGCTTTCCTGTCAAGGATCATCTCCAACTAGGGAAGGAGCTTGATCTATTTGATTTTGATGCAGCTGCAGAGGTATACTTAGATTAGTTAAAGCATCATTTATTTGCCGCTTGGCAAAGTCTGGTATCAGTTTGAGTTGTAGGGTCATATGTGAAATGTTGCACTGTGACCCTGAAATGGTATTACAATCTATTAAGTTAGTATCACTTTTATTTTCCAGGGAATGAATCCGTGCCTTGAGGTAGCATATTCTCTTATCTGAATGTAGCCAATAATGTTTTGTATATGACATGAAATTGACTAGGTCTTGAACTTTTCTAAAATTAAATGCTTCTTCTCTATCACTGTTATTGTATACAATATTAAGACCTGATTCTCAGTTCTAACTTTGACAATAACTTTTCATAATTAACTTTGATGGTGACTTATTCCTTACTTTTTATTTTAATCTTCAAGATGAAATTTAGATCCTCAAAAGAAGAACTAGGATATGATTGGCAGTTGACTTCAGTTTGTCTTTTGGATGTATATCTAACATGCTGCTTCACAGGTCAGTGGGTCAAAGTTCTACTACCTGAAAAATGAAGCAGTTTTGTTAGAGATGGCTCTTGTAAATTGGACACTCTCTGAAGTGATGAAGAGAGGCTTTACTCCATTAACAACCCCTGAAATTGTGCGATCCTCTGTTGTTGAAAAATGTGGATTCCAACCGCGTGGAAATAATACCCAGGTTTGTGAGTGTGTATCTCTTAACAATGCTCTCTTTCTCAAAATTTGTTATTAAATTATTCTTGACCTTCATGATCATGGCCATAAGATTCATAGCTCATGACAAACATTTTTGCCAACCATTTATCTGCCGTTAGAAGAATGTGTCCTTTTAATCCTTCCGTTTCCATCTTGTTTTATATTTTGCTAGAGTTAAGGGCTACAAAGGTCGTACAGTTATAATCATAATACGGCTTCTAACCTTGTTTCATGATGCAAAACATTGCATCATCATTTAATTTTTCCTAAAATTTCCTTGTATGTCCTGTGTTTAATTAGATGATTAAAGTTCATAGCGTTTGTTGATGTTCTTGCCGAACATTGAACAGATTTATTCCATCGATGACAGTGACCAATGCCTCATCGGCACTGCAGAGATTCCTGTTGGTGGCCTTCATATGGATTCTATACTCTCTGACTCTTTCCTACCTTTAAAATATGCGGCATTTTCTCATTGTTTCCGAACGGAGGCGGGTGCTGCTGGCACTGCTACAAGGTTCGAACATTCTAGTTTTGACCAATGGATTTGAATCCCCTTAATAATTTTCAATCTTTTTTAATATACAGGGGGAATAAAAACCATTTGTTGCATGTATTAGATTGGACTTTACTAAATTTATTTAACCAGTTGAAATTCCTATTCTGAATGTCTTATAGTACAAACTAATGTTAATGTCTTCAAATATTTGGTTTTTCAACCTTTTCTGATCATAGTTGTCACTGACTACTGAGCAGAGGTCTTTATCGAGTTCACCAGTTCAGCAAGGTTGAAATGTTTATTTTCTGCCGCCCCGAAGAGAGTGAACATTACCACCAAGAGCTGATTAAAATTGAAGAAGACCTCTTCTCATCCCTGGGATTGCATTTTAAGTGAGCGCTACTACTTTTCACTTTTAGTTCTTACAATCTTTCTTCATTGTTTAACATAATTCCATTATTATATTTATTCTAATAACTAAGCTTCTATGCAGAACTTTGGATATGGCCTCTGCAGATCTAGGTGCACCTGCCTATCGTAAATTTGATGTGGAGGCATGGATGCCTGGTTTAGAAAGGTTTGGTGAGGTACTGCAACAGCTCCTTCCTTTTCCATCTTGCAATGCACATCTCTACACTTTTTATGCCCATTGGGCTGAGATTCTTGCTTGAGTAGAGTGCAATGCCTGGAAGCATGGCTAGTCAAATTAAAAAAAGTTCAAGATATTATTAAAATAATTCCTGCACAGAACTTACTATAATGTTAATATATCTGGAGTTTTTAATTTATTGTACCTGTTGATATGACCTCTATAACCCGTAGATATACTATTATTGTGCAAGTATTAGTCTTGCTTGCTGTAAGAGAATACTGCATTTTGTTTTATTATTTATTTGTTAACAATGATTAGCAACTTGATGCTAATCCCATATACAAAAATCATGTGGTTTTCAATATAACTTGTTGAGCCTTGTTATTGTGACAGATCTCTAGCGCATCAAATTGCACAGATTATCAGAGTCGTCGTTTGGGAATAAGGTATCGTCCTGCATCAGAAGCACAGGTGACAAGTGGAAAAAAATCTAAAGGCAATCTTGCTCCACCACAGTTTGTTCACACATTAAACGCAACAGCTTGTGCAGTACCACGGATGATTATATGTTTGCTTGAGAATTACCAACAAGAAGATGGATCTGTCCTTATCCCCGAGCCCTTGAGGCCTTTCATGGGTGGCCTTAGTGTCATATCCAGAAAATCATTGTAAGTGATCACAGTCTTTGTTTCCATTTGGAGGATGCTGTTGCGGCAGAGTATACTATGGTGATAGATGAGTTGAAGCAATTTTCATCAGAATGATATTTTTACAAATGATCTTACTGATTTTTTATCCTTACAAACTAGAGATTTTGTATTGTTACCCTTTCTTCCTCTGGAATGTAGCCACACAAATTTGATAATGCAACGTGTATGTAATTTTTTTATTGAGAAGGATAATGGGAGGGACATAATTTTTTATGTCTGCGAATCTCATTTTATTTGACATCTAAAATTATAAAGTCATATCAAACACATGAAAATATAGAAAGTTGAAACTATATAATTTCCAGTAAATAATTTTTTTATTATTATGGGTAAAAAAACTTTTTCCGGAAACTTGTAGAGGAAACGCATTTATTTTCCACGTGTTAAATGAGCCGCCTGTATAGGTCCATATTTGACCATAAATCTTCCATTTATAAATTTCGTAATGCGTATTTTAACATCTCCAAATTTAAAAGGAGAAAATGAGATTTTTTTTAAATAAATAAAAAATTCATATATATATATATATATATATATATATATATATATATATATATATATATATTGCTGTTCCAAGCCAAAAACGATGCAGAGGGTAAAAAGATCATATGATGGGGAAAAAAATTCTTCACTTCAGGACTAACCATATGGAACTATGAATTATGTTGGATTAATTAAAAATTGTAATCCCAATAATGAATTTCACGAAAAAACATATTTGCAGTGACGTGTGGTTTGAGTCCGTGGCCATATCTAAAATGCTTTACATAAACAAGGAATGCTCACTGAATGAATCAAAGAATCGTGCCTTCCAAAAGACCCAATCACACTCAAGAATCTAATCTAACGTTCTCTTCCTCACCAACTTGATATATCTTTCATCTTCTTTCTTTCCCCTCCCTACTTCCTTTTCTTTTCTATTGTTGTAATATTTTTTTTCAATATGTACAACACATCCTTTAAGCCATATGGATCCATTAAAGGAAAAAATATTTTGCTTTATCTAGCCTACCTATACCGAGAAGCGTTTACAGAGAGTGATTCTGTCCGACATAAACAACCTGGTAAAGGGTTTGCATAAAATGTTTCTTCTGAACGAAACCTGTCCGAGCCCTTTGTTCCAGAAACGGGTCCTTTTCTCTTTCTGAAGAAGCCAAGCCTGCTCAACAACTCATGATAAACACTATGTCATAACCAAATGTTTTCCTTTTTCATCAGCACTTTATCAAAATTCTTAACAAACTATATTCTTGTTCAAACTATCTAACTGGAAGAAACAAAACCAGAAACATAAATTAAACAAACTTGTTTGACGAATACATTAATGCATGTCCTATCACTTACCGTCTTCTGTGGAGATCGATAATTTTATTAGACAGTGTTTTCCCCTCGGTCATTGATCCATTTTTCAGTTTATCAAATAAACGAACAAGCGCTTTCCTGATAACAGAAGTGAGGTCACGCAGAAAGAACACCTTTGTAATGATGTACAACTTTTGAAAGAGAGTCTCACCTGTCAGGAGATATTGTTCTTCCTCTCCCGAGAAATCGACGATGCCCTTCAACGGCCTTCGCCATGTTTCCAGGGTAAGAATGTACAAACACATCACTTTCAACTGATACAATATAGTCCAGAGCAGCCATTTGAGACCCATGACTAGAAAAGGGTTCAAGCTCCTCCATGGATACCAACTTTTCCTGAAATTAGTCATACGTCATCAACATCATATCAATGCATTATCAGATTACTTAAACATCATTAAGTTAAAATCTGTTCAATGCTTTATCAATGTATTATAATTGCCTACCTTGCTCATTAACAGTGGATAGCGGGATCGCAGGTCAGCCATATGGAACTCACCCCCATATATCTCCCCAGCGGCAATATAAATTGGAGTCTTTGATGGGTATCCAAGAGCAGTGAGAAAAATTCCAACTTCCTTTGGAGTTAAGGGGCAAAACCCTTTGGACCTCTCTTCTATGGGATTAATGTATTTTCTTTTCCAATAAGTAGTATTCTCTCTACAATTTTGGAGCACGACGGTAATTATCAAAAACATCAGATGTCAGATAAAGACAAAAAGTTTCAACAAATCATTTTGAAGCATCATCAATACCTGATAAACCGTAGCTCTTGAGATTCAACTTTAGATAATTCATGTGTGCACCCACTAAATGCAAGCATGTCCTTCTCATAACGTAAATGCAATGCAATATAGGGACCGAATGACCTCATCCTCTCCACTAATGTCTGAAAGGATCCGAAAGGTATTTGAAAATGAAAAAGAAAATCCTAAGATTAAGGACAGAGTGTGATAAGCAATCAAAGAAACTAATTAGAGTTAAATATCAAGTTATATACTTTTCCCATTTTTTCAATACGAGGAGAGAAACGAAGAGCTTCATAACAAGCACGGCAGCGAAGCTTCTGAATATCTGGAGGTAGATTGTTATTTGCTAACCGAGAATCAGATTTTGAAGCTCGAATTATCTTTAGAGGATTTTAAAAACAAGATGGTCATACAATGTTAGAACTTAAAGTAAATGAATAGATCAAATACGTAGCTGTACACACAAACAGATTTCAATCAGATTACATACATTGAAACTATCCCACAAGGCAGCAATCTCATTCTCATAGTAATCCATACCAGACCAACTTTTGAATTGCATGACGATTTTGGTTGCTTTAACCAGTTCCTTCGGAAGCTTCTTAATGATCTTTATATCATTAGCTAGAGAACTAATAAACCACTCATCATCGAAGATATCAGAGAAATTGCTGCAGATCAAATAAAAGGCTATAAAATAACTCATGTAAAATCCAAAATAGAGAAAGATAATAGAAAGATATAAACACAAACGAGATTCAAAACTTACCTAGTATCATGCCAAAATGATTTTTTATCAAGTTCTGGAATCACAAGAGTAGCATTTATGATACGAGCTATGGCTACCATATCACATATCTGTAGTAGAGGAAACAAACTTTCAGATTCTAGCAATAACAATGGTAAAGAACATCCAAATGTGACATGTACTGGTTTATGTTCTCTAAATTCAAGCTTTTGCAATCAAGTAGACACTTTAGCAAACTTTGTCCTGAAGTCACGTGGAAGTAAAACTTCTCAGCAATTAAACTCGTAGAGAACTTTCTACAATCTAACAACAATCAAATAAGAAGATGAAAATTCAACATGGCATAAGCTAAGTCGCTCACACTAAAACTGTGTTTCATTATTTCATAAGAGATTTATTTAGAGAGAGAGAACCCATACCCCAGAACGCATTTGGTTTAGCCCTCCATTTGTATGAACTGAAAGGTAACCCCGTGACCTTGTCGGAGCTGGATAAACAGTTAAAACTTCAATTAAGGACTGAAACAAATCACACTCACAAATTGCTACACATGTGCAAGTTTATTACTTGTGTAATTAGGAGTAGGCTTCGTGCAGGGTATAAACCCATGATTTGGTGGAGGTTTCCACAATTTCTCGTAGTCTGACTCCTTTCTTGAACCCTTCAACTACAAAACCAAAGGAGTGAAAACAGAGAAAAAGATGCATGCATAATTGCTTTGCATAATTTAAAATATTTCTGACAAATATAGCTGACAAGCACTAAAGCTAAACCAGACAAGTCATTTGACCGTACAATTTGACGAGATCAATAAACATTACCGCTTAGAAGTGAGCAGAACCAAAAGAAAGGCAGTTAACAAAGAAGAAGTCCCCCAATGGCAGACAGGAAAATAAATTAAGAAAACAAAAAGATTCTGCATTAGGATGGTTTTCCAACAGTTAGCAACTTAATCAATAATAACCAAGTGAAAATAGTACATTTATGATTTACCTCATTCATAATACATAATTTTTGGAAAAAATATATAGTATTACTACCCAGTGTATTTCATTTCATAGTCACATTCAGAGCATCCCAAAAACAGAGAGATCAGCAAAATAAATTCTAATAGAATATAATGATTGAAAATACAAAACCTTGGGAACAGAGAGCGGAGTCTTGAATAGATAGGGCGGAACGAGTTCTCGAGTCCAGCTTTGCGGGTCATAAAACTGTCAAATTTAGAATTTGACAAAAAAAAAAGATAGAAACAAGAAAAAAGGAACTTTGATCAGTAAACCATAGAGTAACAACTGAAACCAGAATCTTCAAAAACAAAACCCGAAAGCCAAACTTCCACATTTCAGAAATTGTAGGCTCTAATGGCAATCTAGTTAAGTCAAAATTACTGAAAACCGAATCTTTTCAAAGAGAGCCGCGTAAAATAGATTCATTGTGATTGAATTAACAAAAAACAGAATCTGTTAGAGGCAAAAAACAGTTACAGAAGACGAAAGAATTATGGAGAGCCCTAAAGAGAGTATTTTGATTTGTGGGAAAGAAAGAACAGAGGAACAGAGAGAAAAGGCAGACCGAGGGGATCTTGTCACTGAAGTTGTGATGAGTGGGCGAAGGAGAAACGTGAACGTGAACAAAGAAGAAAGAAGTGAGAACTATGGAGAATATTGAGGCGGCGAGAAACCTTCTGAGCATGCCCAGTGGAACCGTCCGACGCTTCTGCTGCATTGGTCCTCTTCTCTCTACACTCAGCCAGGAAACGCGGAAACTCGTTATTTTTACTTTTAGTATTGAATGAATGAACGAATGAATATGATAAAAGGTAGAAGAAAACAAGGTTGGACAGTTATGTCAAGAAGAATGAGATGAAGAGTGTGAACCTCGGAGTGTGGGGTTCTTCGTCTTCTTCATGGTTTGGTTTGCAGTAAGGAATAAAAAGCGCTGCTCTGTTGCTGTTCGGTTTTGGCTTTTTCTCAACGTCGTTTGCCACCTTGCACTCCTCGCTTTTCTCTACTTCTCCTTCTTTATGTTTAAATATAATTATTTTATTATTATTATTTTCATTTTTACTAATATTTTTTTTTTAAATTATAATTAAAATTGTTCGTGCTTCATTCATGCTGGTTTCAGTTGCAGATCTCCCTCGCCACTCCCGCAAATCTATAGTCGTGGGAAATCAATTTTGAATTTCTGGAAAAAAGTTAAACTCATTCTATAATAAATTACTTATTTTTTAAATAAAAAATATTCATTAAATAATAATGATCAATGAAAAGTAGATTATATAATTCAAAATTATCCAGAATTTCAAATTTATAATTTCCAAAACTTGAACCAATTACATGCTTACCAAAATAAAATATATTAAAAATCTTGAACCTTTTCTTAAATAAATTTTGGATTTAATTTGTATATATGCAATGAATAGTATAGTTATAGCAGTTGGTTAAAATATAGAGAAAAATGAATGTAACGAACAGCCCTTATTATTTTTTTAAATATATTTTGGTAGGTTACTAGTTTAAATCTAAAAACGAGGTTTAAACTTTAAATATTGCATCGCACTAATCAATTGGTATGATGCGCATATTATTTGGAACTGACTACTATTATTCACTTTGTCTCAAATTTTTATCACTTTCTTACTATTTATTTTTACTATGTGAAATTAAAATGGTTCATTAAATTGAAATAACTGGTTTGTTATAACTATAAGTTATATTAGGATTTAAGTTTATAATAAATAAATATTTTTAACATGTTTCTTAAAGAAGTGTTTATATTTATGTAAGTAAACAGTTTTTTCTTTGACTAGCATTAAACATTAAACATTCATTACATTTCACATATAGAATAAAGTTTAATCAAATATTTGTCTTTTACTTGACCCCATCACAATATTATTATTTTATTAAATAAAGTCAATTCAATGGTTAAGAGTTTAATTTTGATGCTTTATCAACAAATCTACAATGAGATTAAAGAAAATAAATATAATAGTTTTTTATTTTCAAAATATATAAGTATAAGGAATTTTTTTTTAAGTTATATTTTTATAGAAGTAGAGAGAGAGAGAGAGAAGGTGTAAGAGAGGAAAACAATATCAAATCACACAATTGCAATTCACCATTGAATATCTTTCAATTTGATTATCTTTTTGAAAAATTTACCTTTTGATTTGAAAGTTACTTTCATATAAATTATATTTACAAAAAAATTATGCTAATATAAAATTATTTAATACTTCAGCTGCTCGATAAAAATGGACATAATATATATTTTAAAATATAAAGATGGTGTTTAAAAAATCATGCTAATATACAATTATTTCATACCTCTTTATATAGACCAAAATCAACTTAATACGTATTTTTCAAAATATGATAAAACATAGATTATTTCTGACCTTTTATTGTTTTTAATTTTAACAAAATTTAATATAAATGATTATAATAGTATGAAATATAATTTAAAACAAAAAAAAATATACCTATTCCAAACATGT
This sequence comes from Vigna umbellata, assembly GCF_029865625.1. NCBI lineage: Eukaryota > Viridiplantae > Streptophyta > Magnoliopsida > Fabales > Fabaceae > Vigna > Vigna umbellata. Next base: position 42,994,928 of record NC_142166.1, read on the forward strand.
AATAAACGAAATTTGCAACAACAAAAAAATTGTATGCATCAAAATTTGAACATTGCAGTTGAAATTGGATCTAATAAAAATGAATCGTCCTAATTATAATCAGTAAAGAATTGAATTGATTATATTAATATTATTTGTTATCTGGTGGTAGGTATTACTGTGTGATAATGTATTTTCTGCACAGATTTTATGAGGAAGTGGAATTATTGGTTGGATTGAATTGAAGAAAGTAATGCGCATGATGAATAGATTGATTGGAGCAAAGCACAAACATGACACTTAAATATGCTTCTGCATTTACATATTCCATCTTCTTCTTCATCATCATCATCATCATCATCGCAGTCTGGGAATAAAAATTCTCCTTCAACCTCTCTTAACTTTACTTACCAAAATGTCTGGTGTTGTTATTTTATTATATCTTTTTAAAATACATTGATTTTAATATATTAAATAAACTAATATATAATTTAAAATATAAAAGATACACACAAACACACACACACACATATATATATATATATATATATATATATATATATATATATATATATATATATATATATAAGTGTGTTATTTTAGTTTGTAGTTTTATAATTATTTTTTCTTTTTTGTTACAAATTTTTCATCTCTCTTATAATCATTTAGCTTATTTTATATTTATGAAATATACTCTAATTTTCTTCTTATCATAATTTTGTGAGTTTATCAAATTTTTTTTTAATATTTAAACATTTATAATCTTTAATATTACTATTATTATTTAAAAAAAATATTTGACTCTCAATTTTAAATATTTAATCGTATATACCTCATTGAATAGGTAATATAAAAAGTTATATTTTTTATTCTCTTTTATCGAACAACTTTTGTTTATATATATATATATATATATATATATATATATATATTTTTTTATTATTAAATGATTGATCAAGTTATATTTAAGATGGATATAGAATCATTTTTACTCTTTTTTTTTTGTTACTTTTATGTGAAATATTGTTTTGATGATTGTTTATATAATTATTTTTATTTTCTAACTTATTTTATAAATGTAATTTTATCATGTACAAAGACATTTTATTACTATAATATAATAATGTAATTTTATTGTCATGTCTTTTGTTTATCATCAATATAGATTGAAATAAAACATATATATGTTAAATTTCAATTATTATTAGTTTAATTTTGTTTATTTGTATGATTTCTTTTAAGTGGTGTATTATAATTTTTATTCTTGTATTAAAAAATATTTAATGAAAAATTAGAAAAATAAAGTAAAAAAAACATTTAAAATATTTTTAAACTTTGATTTTTGTTTTTTTAATAATTTTTAAAAATATTTTTTTTAATTTTATCAAATTTGTTTCATTAACCTCTGCAAACTCAATAAATATTTTGATTCTTAAGAAATTTTGTTTAATGTTTTAATTTGAAATGTATATAACTATATTTTTTTATAAATATTTGATATTAAAAATATAAGATTACCTCTTTTAATAATATTATGGTTTATTTATCGTGATTTTTATTTTTTTATAAAATTAATTTTTTAATATTGAAATAGTAAAAAAACAAATACAAACACGAATATGAATGTTAACCCGTTACTTGGAAGATGAAAATGTTATATTTGTTATACATGAGTACGAAGATTTTTTTAAAAAAACAAATATGAAACTCGTCTTCACCTATCACATTTTGGCTCCTTGTTTGGTTACAAACCAAACTTTAAAAATGAATAAATATACTTTTATTAACCTAATTACATTAATATTTCATGACGTTTAAAATGATATTTTAGTTTCACGTTAAATTTTTTAGTTAGTTTTTATATGTCAATTTAGAATGTCATTTAATATATATAAAATGTTGAGTTTAGAAGACTATATCAATTATTTTTTAAATTTAAAAACTAAAATGTAGTCAAATTTTTGAAAGAACGATTCCAAATTTAGAAACTTAAATTTATTTTAAAAGTCTAATGAATTTTAAAATGTTGAGTAGACGGAGAGAGAGAAAATAGAAATAATTAAGTAACAGTTAAGTATTTGCAGGTAGAAAATATGAAATAATAATAAAAAGTCGAAGAAACAAAAAATATATTTTATATTTTGTATAAACAAATGTTAATATCAATCTTAATATTTTTAAATTAATATCATTTTCTAAATTTATACACGTGGAAAAACAATTTGTGCAAGGCAAGAACCTCATTCATCTTTGCTCCCATGCATGTGATACTGACACATAAGTATTTTTTGTTTCAAAAATAAAAAAATAGTTGGTCGTTAGTTTCAGAATCAATTAATAAGAAAACCTTTTGAATAATTTACATTTTCGAAAGTCGAAACTTTATTCTTCTCTGGAGCATATCTCATTTGCTGTTGCACCTGCCATTCAACCATGTCACAAATTAGTTTTCACCGAGTAAAGAAAAAGAACAATTTATTCTTATTGGTTTGATTGTGGTGAAAATAAATAATTTTTTAGGATTAAAAATATTTTTTATTTTTAAATTTATTTTTGAAAATTACATTTTGTTTTTAAAATAATATATATTTTATTTCAATACTTTATAAAAGTAAATAAAACATTTTCTTAACAAACGCTACATAAAGATTATATTATAATCTGATTATTTTATAGTTTAATAAAACTATGACACACACTTCATAAATAATTTATAAAAAATGTTTTACATATTTAATTTAAAAAGAAAATATAATTTTTTAAAATATTTTAAAAACGGATTGAATTAAGTAAAAAAGTAATACCAAAGTGATATGGTTATGATATTGGTATGGTATGGGACACTTGTCTACATGCTATTACTCTTTGCTCGATCCCTTCACATATAATTTAAATTAGGAAGTAAATATAAAATATAAAATTTATAAGGAATTGTACACCAAATTTCTTTAGCTGAAGTGTCATTTTAATGTCATCCCACCAAAAAGTTGTCCAGCTAAATTATCCTATTTTGAAAAAGAGAGTTGATAAGTTATAATTATGCAAAATAATTCCATACTTTTAAGTAGGAAATAAATATAACGCTGATAAAATAAATCACCACATTCTAACTCATAAAATGTTCCTTTGTTGAAAGAGAGAGTTGACAAGTTGTTAGTTAAATAAACTTATTTTAAATATTAATAATAATAGTAACTTTTAGAATTTATAGGTAAATTAAATGGTAGTTAAATGAAATATTAGTAAATTATGCACTAAGTATCCAAATAATGTTTTTTATAAGATAATGTATGAGCTCAAACAACACACATGGTTAAGTGACAAATAAATAAAATAGGAAACATGTATATAAAAATGGAAAAAGATTACTGACTTTTATTTTATTTTATTCGTTTTATTTCGATCATATATTTTATTTTTATTTGAAAATTTATTATTATTATTATTATGTTTTTCCTTTTTCATGTTATGATATTTTTCATCTCAAACAAACTCGTGGATTGAGATTGTGTCAATCTTCAAATTTGTCCCATCTTATCCAGTCAATTATATTTTTGTGAATTAATATCTTGTTAGAACTTAGTAATTAACAAGTAATCGATGGCTTATGTATAAGCCCAAACTAAATTGGATTATGCTACCGACCCACTCATATCACGTACAAGGCTTCTTTTTGCACCCTCAGAATTTCTCCATGCACATCAACGGTTTGTGAAGCCTGAAATACCCCAAATATATAAAATAAACTTATGCCCTCTATTTCTTCTCTACACCTCAACCCCTTAGGATTATAAATTTGTTACAAAACAAAACTAGACGTAGTTGCGAAGCTAATTTTTGATTTTTTTTATGCGAGGCTAATAAGTTGGAAAATTTGATAAGAATATATGACTTAAAAGAATTTTTTGACACATGAATGATCATTTTTCTTAAAGATTTATCCACAATGTGTATGTAAATTTCTCAGTTCTCATGTATACAATGTATGTGTAAATATCCAAGGTACAACATGAATGTCTCTATATTAAAGAATTTGGAATTAGTAGGAATAACTTTTTTAAAGGTAAATATAAATTCAAGATCGAAGATATAGAGAGAAAAGAATAAGTAACAGGGAAAGGAAAGATATGTGTGTTATGTGTCTTTGGATGTGAGAAAGAGCACCTATTTATAGGTGTAAGGGGTATAAATGAGTGAAAATATCTTTAGACTTGTGGAACAAGATGTGTAGCATTCAAAAATTGGTTGTAACAACTTCTTGATGCATAACAAAAAGGAAAAACATTTGTGTAGTTCTTATAACTATGTTGCAGCCATATAAGCTTTATTCTTTTGCAATATATTTAAAATATCACAAAAATTCCTCATATATTGCAAAAGATAAGATACAAAAAAGAATGAAAGAAGAAAATTATGGGTCTCATAAGATATAATGCGTCATAACTGGTATAACAAGCTATATAAATCCGTTTTAGATCGAGAAACTTAACTGTAGTTGGTATAACAAATTATATGAATCAAAAACACTTGATATGTGTTAAAGATTTATCAATTATAATACACCCCACAATCTTTATTATTATCGTTATGTTGTATTTACTAGACCATATGTGTGTCCAGTATTCATGAGTGTTTTAGACATCATGTCAAAATCATATGTAAGCTCTCTACTCAACACTCATAAAGTGATTTCATTAAAGTATATGTTACAATCATATACCACCCGTAAAATATATGAAAATCATTAAAAACTTTGTTTAAGCTAAAATTCTTATACTATATAAAATTTTAATTACAAAATTTAACTTTTCAATAATACAATCTCTAACACTCTCCCACAAAGTTGAATTACCATTACTTATTTATGCCAACTTTATATTCTATTACAGTCACGTAAACTTCTTTTATCATATATTGATTATCACAATAAAAACAAACCAGATTAAAAGTTTTAATAATTTTTTTGGCCTTCGTTGTGAGGAGGGAAACAATACTAATGAAAATAATCAGTACTCAGAAACTTTAAGTAACCCATTTGAAAAAAGGGCAATGCATGCGTTAGTATTAATTCTTATAGAAGCAACAGAAAGTGATTTCATAGTTATTTTTTTTTTTATTCTTCGTACTGTCAAAACTCAAACCGTTCAACCATATTCAACATGATCTAATTAATATTATGCTTGTAATAAAATAGTTTTGTCATATATAAACATTCAAACATGAAAATCAAGGAGTATAAAATTTACAAAATTGAGACACATTATTCAACTCAGTGAGCTAAACACTTGTGTGTGTTTCCTTAGTAACACGTAGACCTAATATTTTTGTGAGTTTTAAATTTTGAGTGAATACAGCGATGTTTTTTCTTGTGTTTGAATGTGAATTATTTGAAATTTCTACGAAGATTAGGTCTAGATCCTTGATGTCTTTGGTTAATTAATTTCAAATTTTAAATCGTGCTACGTGTTCCATATATGGGAGAATAAATTAATGTTTGAGGTTTGTGGTTCCAATTCAGGTGTTTGAACCTCCCAAACGCATGTAATGAAAATTGTAAGGGCCCACCACGAAAGGGTTACAAGTTTCCTATTACGACTAATATCTGTATATTAAAAAATAAGGACTAAGGAAAGAAAAGAAGAAGAAAATTCAAAGTTTTGAATCCAAACAGGAAACCCACCATTAAATCATTCAATCTTGCTACCTTTATTAGAAATTGGAATAATTAGCGACGTAAAACCACTTACAAATATTGAGACTACGTATTGGAATAATGATGCTTATTTTTAAGGATTAATTTAACTTCTGCATTGTTTGAAAAATTCAAATAGATCAGTAATTTTATTTGATATAATTAAATATTTTAGTTTTTAAAAATAATTTGATTAGGTTATTTTTATCATATTAATAACGTCTTTTTACATATAACGTAGTATTTTTATTTTTTATCAGTTGTTTTAAAAAGAATGTTAAATATGTTTAGTATTTTAATTTTTAGTGAAAATGGATAGAAATTCTCAAAACTTTGGTCCAATATAATTCTCAATTTTGGTCCAATATAGTTCTCAATTTTAGAAAGGTGTGAATTTAATTATTTTAACTTTTAAATTTATTTAAAGTTTCAAATGTATTCATGATATTATTTGAATTGTTTATACAATTTGAATTATTTTTGTTTCAATGTTAATTGAGAAACGTTTTTGAAACATCAAATAAACTTAACAAAATTTGATTAAAAGTATTATATCTACACACTTCTAAAGATGAATACTAGATTGGTTCAAAGTTTTCAAAAGAGACTAATATCAATTTTTACTTAAAATCAAAGATTAAAATAAAACAAAATTAATAATTAAATTTAATTACATTTTATATATACATATGCTAAAATAATTTTTAAAATTTATACATACATTAAATCACTCCACCTAAATATTAAAATTAATTTTATTTTATACATTTTGAATTTCAATAAAAAGTCCTATTTTAAACATATAATTTTCTTAAAATATTAAAATGTAAATATATCACATATATAATTATTAAATTTTAATATTTAAAATAACTTAAAAGAAATGTATTTTCTTTTATTAATTTATTTATAAATTTAATGTGACAAATACATTCACATGTTTTAACTTATATAATAAGTTTAAAGAATAACGATGATCATTAAAAACAAATTCACATAATTAATTAATCACATGATATATTTTGGACATTAGCTGATATATTTTTTCATTATCATTAAAAATATGTGATCTGGGGTGTGGGACACTGTTTATCGTTGGAAAGTTATGAGATGACAGCCTCAAAACCATGGATGGATGAATAACCATGCTAATTCTTCCATCGAATCAGATCTAAAAGGAATAATAATCTCTTCTGTCAACAATTTAATATATACGTACTGTTCGTACTTCTGCTTATGCATAAGCCTTTAATTATTCCCTCTCTGTTAATCATCAATATGAAAAAGGTGTTTATTTACACAATCCTATCATGCAATACAAGAGCTCTATTTTTCTGTCTTGCTTTTGCAGAAAGGAGATTGGAGAGGTATATAGAGTAATTAATATTCAACAATTCTTATAATCCACTCAAATTGTAGGGTGGGATTTGAAAGAAAGAATAATGAACATGATGAAGGAATACACGAACATGGATGGCTATGCCAGTGTTTGTATCAGAGACGTAGTATGAACCTTGATCTCTTCCATTCTCTTGCTTTTGGGATGAAGCAACTTGGACCAGAAGCCACTTTTCTTGGCAGTTTTATTCTTAACAGGATCATCATCAGCTTCACCTTCGTTTCTTGTTCTCCTTCTCCTGGTGGAAAGAACGCTCATTGACTTGCTTTTGAGGAATCCAGCGTGCTTGGCGGTGAAGAGAAAGATGGAGGCGGTCCTTGGTTCATTGGAGAAAGGAAAAGGAAGGGCTGCTGTGGGAGAGGCACAAGAAGAGGAATAGGAGGAAACAGAAGAAGAAACGGAAGATGAAGGAGAAGAAGAAATAGAGTTTGCTTTGCGAGAAGAAGAGGAAGAGGGTGAGTCGGAGGAAAGTTGAGAAAGCTTGTCTCTGAGACAAAGAGAACATACGCCAGGTGATTGACGATGTTTGGGGTGCTTCTTGCAACGAGCATGGAGCATGAATCTGCCAATGATGTCCTTGTCTTTGGAGGGTGGTCTCGGAAGAGTTGCCATTTTTGATGGGTGTGTTTGTTGTGGAGAAGTGGTTGATATATAGAGAAAGAGATGAAGGAAGGAGGAAGGAGAAAGGAGAAAGTTGGGAGAGTGAGGGTGGTGTGTTTCACTTTCCGTGATAGTTCATGGCTGTTTCCTGAAAATGGTCTTTTTGACGATGTTTGCATGCAAGTTGAAAAATATGACTTGGAATTAGGTTAAGGTTAAAATGGACGACCCTGATTGATGCATGTGGGTTAAGACGGTGGTTCTGATCAGTCCTGTCTCTGTGGAAAAGGCCAAACCTCTTTTGTGGGGCGGCTTGGAAAATCTCAAAATTAAAGTTGACCACGGTAAACGATTCAACGTCCCCGTTTTTCTATTGCTTTTTCCAACAACGCAAATTACACTTTTATTTTCAATCAATTTTCATTAAATTCATTTTTCTTTTATTTAGGTACATAAACTCGTACTGAGTGATCCACACAGTGTGATGTTATTGATAACTCATTATATACGCTAAGGGAATTTATGAATATTAAATTGTTTAGAATTTATTATCTGAGTTGGTAGGAGCAGAGAAGTCGAGGGTATAGCATGTGAGGTGTGTGTGGTTTGGTTGGAATATTTGTGAGTACAGAAGCAATAGTACGTTGCCATGCCTTGACTTAGGCTTCAGTAGAGACAATGTACTGTACTGAACTTCGTGTCTTTCATTCTTAACTTAACTTGTGAGCTGTGACAGGTGTGTTTTCCTTTCCTTTGGTCAATGAATCCATGGGATTCACTCATCCAGCCATTCTGGCACACATTTTCTTCTTCTTTCGGAGATGCAGATTCAAGGTAATTACAAAAAAATAAATAAATAGAATTTATAACTTTAAAAGAATATAATAACTGATTTCATTGTTAATAATTGCGTTAAATAAAAACAAATAAAACAATTTTTAAATTGAAAAAAAAAATTAATCAAGCTTGGTTAAGATTAAAATAAAGATATCTATTCAAGTCTAAGATATCTAAAGTAAAGATATATTTAATTTAATATAATAAAGATACGTTTAAGACTAGTATTATCTATTTAAGCGTAAATAACATATATGGCGAATTTTATTATTAAATAAATTTTAATTAATAAAAGTTGTTGAGTTAAAAATTATTTTACCATAACTTATATTTACCAACTTTATATCAATGCAAAATTATTTAATGTATTATTTGTTTGCATCAAAATTAGCATAACACAATGTCATCAATGGATTAAAGAGTCATTCTTTACTATACATCCTCTCTTATCATTTCAATTTTATTGAAAATCACAAATTTGGTGAATCACATTTCTCATTTAACACTCTTCTTAAATTAGTGTTTTTTAATAAAATTCCAACCAATTCCATGGTGGCATATGACACTGTTGCAAGAATGACTCCAACATACAAGTATGGATCATCCTTTACTTTCACTTCTCATCTCACTTCCATGATATCAAGTAGTGTATGTTTGGAACCAAAAATAGAACATTATAAACATGAACCCTTCTTTGCCAAAACTAGTAAAAATGACTATGGATCGAATTATTTTCAATAATAGTATCAAAGTTCAGTTCTTTAGGTTGGTGCACAAAGACTTGCTTAAAGAACATTTTTCGAGATGAATTAGAAAAATTGGCAACTTCTCAAAGAACAAATTTACAGAGCTTCTTTAACCTGTTCAGCATTTCCCATTTCCTTTTCTATTGCATGAGATGAATTCACTAGAGATTTTTCGAAACAGTGGAATAGGGTAGTTTTTAATCATTGATTTGGAACCACACAAAAAGTGTCAAAGCTGTTACTTCATTGTTTGGAAAATTTCAAGGGAAGTTGCTTTTCAGGAGTACCACGTCAATGGCAATTTATAAAAGCATGATAAATGCATAGGACATGTTGTCACTTAAAACATGTATGCAAATAATAATAGCTTTGATAACCTCTTTTCATTCATGAAAAGAACCACCAGACCAAGGTTTACAGTCTTTCCAGTTTTAAAAATTCCACTCATAAAACTGCATAAATCCAAACATAACCAAAAATCATAAACATGAAATTTTGTTGATAATTTTGATAGTTCAAATCATTCATCGCATTACATATTTGAATGATATTTGATAATAGATTAATATCCAATCGAGATGTCAAATATTTGTGCCAGACAATAACTCAAGATGTTGCAGTTCAAAAAAAGCGAGAACAAACAACAAAACGAAGGGCATGTCCTCTTCAGGGAAAAATATCTGCAGTTACAAAGTATCTTATACTACTCAATTTGGTTATTTAGCCGGTTGGGAAGCTTCGGAAGTCTTGAGTTCAATAGGACACTGAGATACATATGGTTTGAGCTGAAAAAAAAAGGACTATATGAGTCAACTATGCATGAGAAAAACTAAATTTATATAAGTGTTGGCATTGCAGAAATTGTCGATCTCTAGTCATTCATGAAGAGGAATAGTATTCTTCATAATAGCTTCCGATCATTTCTATGAAGATGAAGCCATCTTTTGACCTATCTAATGGTCGAGTAGTGCAGGGATGATGAGGGTAAGAACAGTGTCAATGGAATTAAAGGCGAGTACTAATAAGATAAAAACATCATGTTTCTTGCCATTGTGTAAGGGAGACGAAGAAAAGTTCGGACATAAAGAACCGTAACTGACCCAAACTATGCTAATAAAACTCAATGAGTTGAATAAGAAATTTATCCAGGTATTTGTCAGCATAGTATGTTGAAGAAAAACAGGTGAACAAAAGACAAAGATAGAGATGAGATTTAATGAGTGGAAGATGCAAACCTTGAAATCAGTCAAATCAGGAACTACATAATTTGGCAATTTTTCTTGCATCAATACATACCCACCTGCAACAATACGGAGACTTACATTTTATTTTACAGTAAAAAAAATAATGCATCAATATAATAGGTAAGTAGCTTGGCAAATTAATTTATTACAACCCAAAAGTTATAAATGTTATTAGAGTAACAAATCAAGAGATCTATATGATGCAACGTTTACCAACTACATAGACATCCAGGACAAGAGAAACGACCAGATAATTAGCAAGGAGACCACAATTTTTTAGAGTTGGTCATAGAAATGCAAGTAATTTCAGTCAACCAAACCAAAAGGACAATGAGCACTCTTTTAAAGTTAAAGTTAAAACAAGGAAGTAACTTCCATCCCAAGCGGTCCTGTCAATATAAATATGACTTAAGAAGTCCCAAGATTTTTTACTGGAAGTAGGAAAGGCATCACGTGTACACCTCAAATACACATTTACAACAATTAAGAAGGTCCAATTCATCAGTTCCAGAACTCAACAAAATCTCAGTACCAAAAGATTTAGAACTGTAATTGCAGGTGAAACAATTCAGCAAGTGTAACCAGAAAATGTCTTCACAGATCAAGCCCTTTCCCAGAGGTGTTCAACATGTTCATTGTCTACTTGCAAGAAAAATAGTAATATTAATATAACCAGTCAGACTAGTACCAACGACAAAACCTTGATCCATTAAGTGAGGTTGGTTTAAAATCAAAGTAAGACCAGTACAACAATAAAAGTGTATTCTAGTCCAGCTAATCCTTAATTATCCTTATACAAGCAAACTGATTTGACCTCAATGTCAATTGAAGAAACAAACCTTTGCGGGTATGGAAACCAGTAGGCTTGCAATTCTTGCCCTTGTAATAGCCACGAGGAGCACGTTTTGATGATAGAATGTCAAGTGAAGAAGTTCGCTTTCTTCGAAATGCCCTTCCTATTCCTATAATGAGCCCTAGAGGCATCTTTTTCTACAAGTAACAAAGTCATAATCACAAAAATCAAACATGTCTTTCGCAATCAAGGAACGGCACATATAAAACACAAATAGTATTAATACATAATCAAATACAGAAAAATTCTGCAAAAAAGCAACATCGTGCACTAGCAATTGAAGGCCAAATAGAAAGACAGCTGATGGCTAAACAGAGAATTCAAGATGGGTCGGTTTGTGAAAATGAAAACTAGGGGAAGGGAACTCATCTTTACTCACCCCTGTTCGTGGACCAAACTCACATTTGACCATATAATTATCATTTAGATCTATTTTATTATTTTTTTGGGTAAGTTGGGTGTGCACTGGTAACCTTTTCTATTTGGCAGAGGTATGATTCAAGTCCAAGCCATCCTTTCCGAACTTCAGAAGACGCCATTCAGGTTATAGCATCCATGTATCGTGTAGGGAGAAAATGGATGAGATCCAATATTACGAATCAAGATTCAAGAAAAGAAAAAGACAGATGCATTTATGAATTAAATTAAATCAATCAGACTTCTTTTTCGTATCCCTCATATTCAAAGAAGTTGTGTTTATTATGACCAATTAATCAGTGGCGATTGAACACATCACTCCTATTCAAAACAAAATCTAATAAAAAAAACACTAACAAATTATCACAGGACAATAATAAAACCAAAGACAATTTTCGAACAACCGTTCATTAAAAATACCACCTCGAGTTATACCATCGAAAATTCAACTGTCAACATAAATCAGAAATTATTTCTAAAAACTTTAGGCATTTCATCAAATAGGACATAGGCAAGTATGCTTATTAATTAAATCTCCATAGTCTTAAACCAGCCCAAAAAAAGGCTTCAGTATCACCCATGACTTTAAATGATTTATAGAGACTCAACCATTGATGCTAACCATAACATGATTGCACATCCTCAAACATAGATTGGAAGCATAACTAAGTAAACAAATAAGGAGAAGCACAAACTGTTATCCACAGATAGACTTCGAGAAAAAAAGAAAAGAAAAGAAAGAATAATAAAAAAGAGTGATTCCAATTCTCCCCTACCACACCACACTTATCGATAAAATAACAAGATAAAAAACTGATCTGCATTACAAATGGTATATGGTTCCTGATTAAGAATAAAAGTGAGGAAAGGGCTTGCTGAGAGTCAAAAGCTTGGGAAGCAGAAGGTGACAAGATCCTCATGTGAGGCTTTTAGGAAAAATAATAATTGGTGGGAAGAGAATGAGGATGCCAACAGTTGGATTGAACTTGGTTGCACTTGCGCATAACAGGATAGGTAGGGATTACAGAGAACTGCGTTGAAACATAATTGCCTCTGAAGAAAGTAACGAGGTTTTACATCTTTAATGAATAATGACAATCATTCTACTGGATTGTATGTTCTATGCAGCCTTTCCTCCATCATAGCTTTATGACAAGCCAGAGGGATCAGACGTATATGAGAATTCTAAGGAATTATGATGTTGTAATATTACAGCAAACAGCTTCAGAGTTATCAAATACTTCACAGCTTCGAAAAGGTTTGCTTCATCAGACCGTAAAAGAAATACATTTTTGAGTGATTGTAAGGCAGATCGAACGCATTGTACGTGGCCCTGACAAATAGGATTTAGCTTTCTCCGTGAGACTCAACAAATTATCTCCTCATACTCCCACCCCAAAGTTCCATTTTTTATACGAATTAAACAACCCCAAAACCTTAGCACCAAACAATATTGAACAAAAGCCAGAAAAAATGCAGAGAGAATCAAATAAAAAGCGTGCAAATTCAATAAAAGAAGTATTAGGGGACATGAGCTTCCAGAAGTATACCTCGAAGTCGCAGAGATACAGCTATACGCTATATGAGGAATAATCCGAGGAAGCGGAGAAAGAAAACAGACAATCGCACCGTGAGGGTTTAGGGTAGAAGGACAAAAATACAAAAGTATGAATATAGCAATTTAATAGAAAAATATAGCAGTAGAAAACATATTTATAATAAATATGTTAACGTGATTGAAACATTTTGCTGATTTAGGGAATCATTTATCACGTTAATATAATAAGTTAACGTGATATTTTAATTTGAGTAATAATTTTTTTCGATTTGAAAAGGTTGAATTTTCACTTTTTCCATATATTTTTTATGTGGATCATAGAAAAGAAGTATAAAAGATATAATTTCCTGAATATGTTATTTTTTTTTATAAGCTAAATCAAATATGAAAATATACTTGTTTTAATTTCATATATTTGAGAAACTAAAAAGTTCTTCGGTACTAAACATTTTCTAAAAGTAATAAAAACTAATATAAAGGATAAATGTAAAAAGTATAAAAATAATTATCATATTAAAAATATATACCACTTAAAACAGTTAAAAATAAATAAAAAGGTTAACTTAATAGTTTAGAATAACTGTTTATGAGATAATAATTAATAAGATTATATATACTTTTAATTAAAGTAGATCAAATGCAAAATAAAGTTAAAATTAATTCTTACTCTATTTTTTTTATGCGTGTGACCTTAGGTATAAGATCCCATTTTAATAGTATAATACTACAAAAGAAATGACACGTTACATAGATACTAAAAGAACCACTAGAAACGACAAACCTCGTTCAAAGAAGAGATCTACAAACAACTTATCTTTTTCTTCCCTCATCTCTTGTTGAAACAACTGAGAAGGTGAATCCCTAAGCTCACACCATTAGGTGATCATCGCAATAGAGAAACAACATACAAAGACAGACACTGAAAAGCAAGGGTAAACTAGATAGAAAACAATACATCATAAGTTTAAAGCATTTCATATAATAATCATGTCTAATTTAATCCAATCCAAACATCTTAACATGCAAAGACCTAAACTGATTGTCCGAACCTAGAATGATTGTCGAGCTATGGCGGGTCATGCACTCGTGGTGACCTCTACTGCTTTGCAAAGCCATTGTCAATGAGTTTCACCTTACCACACTCACGAGGTTAGTCTATTCCGGGCCTTGAGGCATACTAGAAGCCCCCAAGACTAAGACCTCCTGCTACTCCTCGCGACATGGATCAATTTTCTCTACGTGAGAGTGAAAGACCAATGGAGTTTCAGGATAACCCCTAGGACTGAGCTTCCTGCAATCATTCTAAACTTACACAGGGCACCACCATATAACCTCTCCGTGAGGATCATGGAATTACGTCCATCAACCATACTTTGAAACCACATACTTTCATTTGTAACATAACTCAGATCACGATCAATCATATAACTTAATACACATTCATACATGCTTCCCAACGGATATTAAAAACTTCATTTAAATCAAACTAGAACCAAGGATTAAAGAGTAAACTAAAACATGAACCATTCACTCAGAGCACCCTCTAGTATAGCGAAACCAGAGGTTTGTCGCACAGCGACCCAATCTCGTTGTGCGAATAAACTTTCAGTAGTACCAGACCTCAACCTCTTCGCATAGCGCCCCAAATCGCTATGCGAAAGTCTAGGCAGTGGCCCAGACCCCCTAAACACTCGTTATGCGCCACCTTTCGCTATTCGAATTAAACTGGCAGTGATCCCAAACCAGCTCCAGTCGCATAGCGCCCAGATTCGCTATGCGAATCATCAGGCAGAGAGCAACCCTCTCCAACCATTTGCACATCGTACAAACTCGCTGTGCGAATGCCCAAGCAGAGAGCATCTCGCTATAAGGACTCGCTATGCGAAACCATTCGCTTAGCGAGTATGCATAATCTGCAAAACGAAATTCTATAGAATTATGCAACTCAGACACCATTTACCAATTCTAACTATTTTTCTCAACTTCTAACACTCCTAGATTGTATTATACACGTAATTAAACTTGACTAAATGATTCTAAATCTTCCTACTACCAATCTAAAGTGTTTAGGGATCAATTCCTACTCTAGAACATCAAATTCATCAACTAGGAACTCAAATCACAATCTACCACTTTGAACATCTTTTTGACCATTTTGGTGACTCAAACATGTCACATTTGACCTACCCAAACTATCCCAACAGACCAATTGAGCCCTTAACTCCTAGTTCTCATTTCCACTACCTCACTTCCTCCAAGTTGACTTAAAACAAGATAATTCACTTAAATCTCTATCTAATCACTCTCATAACCGATTACTTGTATCTAGTATGATCAATTACAGATTATGCACCATTCAATTCAGTTCATAAACACCATTTCACAATGGCACAATCAAGCAGTCAAATTTTCATGCAACTCAATACACTTAAAACCTAAAGCCAATTAAATCAGCACCAACACACAAAATTCATCACACTTACATGTCAAACTACTAATTAAAGCAATAATCTAGCTCCCTTACCTCTTATCAACAGCGCAACTCACAGAAACCCCAACCGAATCTTGCGTCGCAAGGAATCTACAAAAACCTACAACTCACCGATTGGTGATAGGAAACCAACCTTAGAACCTAAATTGAGCTAGAAATTAAAGAGAAAACAACCAGATACATGCAAACAGGAACCGTTGCATGATCACGGTCTAAGAACGTATGTAAAAGAGGAAAAACAACTTACCGGCTCCAAACAGGAAATTGATCGGTAGAGATTGTTGTCCTTGACGCAAGGATCGCCTAGGCACTTCCTGATCGTCGAACAGATGATCCAAGAGTGAGAAAGGTTAGAGAGATGGTAAAGAACTCTAGAAAAGTAGTTTCTAGAGAGATGATACGTTTTAAACTAATGAAACTCGTTTATAACAAAACTATTTATAATAAAACCGTTTAATATTAAAATAATCGAGTCTCACTATGTTTAGACTAGCACCACTTCTAAAATATCATTTTGTGGGGTTTCACATTATATGTTTGCACGCATAAAAAAATGGCTCAACTATCAATTAATTTCAAACTATGCTCTCATGTTAAAATAAATTTCATAACATAGTGTTCATAAACATAATATATACGAAGGTCATATTCTTGAGGAGGACATTCATGTATCTTAATTTAAGGAATACTAGTTGCTCTTCTTTTCAATAATATGCTCTTTTAGGTTAGAAGTTACACACATTTTCAAATTCTTGCTAAGAATTACATAGGAAACCTAAAATATTATAGTTATGATGATGCCTGCTACTCTTGCATCATATAAAATTCATTGATCAAAATTCCAACTAAATTCTTTCATGATTTAAGTAGTCATTAAAAGTAAGCATCGTTCATTGAAAGTAGGCATCAAAGTACCAAGACATCGAAAAAAAAGACTAATACCTAATTGTTTTAAAATTAACCAAAATTATTTTTAACTAAATTTCCAATGGCCATAAATTTTACAGAGTATAGACAATTAGTCGTCCGTAATTTTCTTTTGACATAATATCAGTATCAAATTCAAATTAAAGTAAAGAACTACATAACCTAAAGCAAAGTTAATGATGAACATTTGTTGAGGTTAATTTTCATAACTAGAAGAGTACCTATTGCTCTAGAAGTGTCTAAATGTACAAGGAGTGAAGATGGTAATCCAGAAGATATTGCAAAAAGCAAGCAGTTTCATCGAATGCATTCTTAGTCAACCTTTATCTGATTAAAAACTATCACAGACTTCACTGTCCAATTCGATAAAGTTCTTCGTGAACTTACTGAAATAAATTCAAAGACCCAAAAATAGGTTTATAAACTATTTTTATAAGGTACTTTTTCAAATATCCATAGTATACAATTTAAAAGAGTTCATACTGAGGTTTCAAATATCCTTAATATAGAACACATGGTATAGCCTTTTTCATGATATTGCTCTATTAGTTGAGTTTAAACGAACTCAGACGGGATTGTACATGTAATATTGAGCAAACTTGTGGATATAAAAGAGTTAGATTTAAGCTTCGCTTCAGTGTTAGATAATGTCTCACTAACTGTACTTCGGAAACAAAAACAATACATCGTGTTACATTCTATAGCATACAAGACGAATCTTCATATGCGTGATAAAGAAGAACCTAAAGGGATATAGTATAAATTATAATCCTAACCTTTCATACTTTTTACTGTGGCGGCATAAGCAGAATACAAAATTTATGCCGCAAGAAATCATAGTAAACTACACTGTATCTATTCAATGTAACTTTTGATTCTATTCATCTCTGTATCATTTTTACCCCGCTAAAATAACTTCTTCGGGCATGCTTTTAGAAACAGATTCTTCGCATGATGAAAATGGAGCACAGCAGGAAGAAATGTCGATTCCAGCCACCTCCATAGCATTGCAGACCCATTCAGGAACATCACCTTTCGGAAACTGCAGCATGAACAAGTAGGTCTAACAGATTGGATTGGAAAAAATAATGTCAACAGAAATATTTTAAAGGTTTCAATTACAAAACAAAATAAATCCAAACAATAATAATGGCAAGAAAATCAAAATCCATCATATGCTTCTAACAAAACGATATCCTGTGTTTACTATTCGAAAAGTATTGCTCAAGTAGTAAACTGAAGGGTATATGGGTAGAAGTAGTCCTAAAAGGCCAAGTCTGGATAAGAACTTCTATAACTAAGATATGTACCATTTTGGAAAAACTCATTCTGGCATTCAGGGCGCTATAGCCTGAGCTTGGCTACAAGGCTTACTTTTTGCAAGGTCAGAGGTTTAATATTTGCCTTTCCCTTGGTAACTCTAGCCCTATACCATCAATTATCAGTATAACAAACTAAGTATTGTGTGAAAAGAATTGCAAGGGAAAGGGTAGAATGGTTCCCAATCAATTCAACTTACTTAAAAAGAAAGTACAAGGAAAAAAATAAGTAAAAAGTGTATGCATTAAAATGTGAGATTTTTACAGAGTCATTTAATCACTCATTGTCATGTATGCTAAGTTTATGAACAATATTTTCTATTGGTAGTGACACTTTTATACTGACAGTATATACTTTTTCATTTTTCTAAGAAGATTATTTAATTATTATTTAGAACAATGGATTGCGTTTATAGACACATATATGAGTATACCCACTATTTGACGGGAATGAGGATCAAACACAAATTTCATACAGAGATGGAGAGACGAGGATGTGCATAAAATTTTACTTCAAGAAGAGTGGGTATAGTCAAACCTACACCGTCTTACCCCGTGGGCATCCCCACAGACAATGGAAAACTAGTTAGGGTTGATAACCTCTGATGACAGGTTGTTCATTAACAGTGATATCACCCCCATCTTCCGTTTTCTGCTATTCTTTTGCTTTTAAGCTTTAACAAGTATTTGAGGGCATAATTTACAGATCTATAACTAAAGCACGAAATCAGTTTAGTAGGAAGGAGGGTGTTAAGAAGACTTTGTTAAACGAACAAAAGTCAATGTACTGTGCTCAAAATTCAAGGTCCAGGCGATTTTCTCGAGCATACCATTTTGTGTAGAAAGTCACATACAAACCTAAAAACAAGGAAAAAAAACGGTTATCGACAAAGAAAGGAGGAAATTGTTGAATGGAAGAAATCGATTTAAGATCAAAAGTGAGATAAAATGGGAAAGGAGAAATTGAATATGAACTTACTCTGGAAACCTTCCTTCAACTATTGAAAAGTGTAGATTCCTACTGAGCTGCAAATTTTGGAGATGCAATGACTTTAATCATACACGTTAAA